>NC_029793.2:101677110-101700648 GCF_000816755.2 Arachis ipaensis
ATTTGATAATCTGAAAAATCATAAAAATGATTCTTGAAGCAAGAAAAAGCAGCAAAGAACAAAGCTTGCAGAAAAAGAAAATAGGCGAAAAAAAAATAGAAAGAAAAAAAAGAAAAAGCAAGCAGAAAAAGCCAAAAGCTCTTAAAATCAAGAGGCAAGAGCAAAAAGCCAATAACCCTTAAAACCAAAAAGCAAGGGCAAATAAAAAGGATCCCAAGGCTTTGAGCATCAGTGGATAGGAGGGCCTAAGGAATAAAATCCTGGTCTAAGCGGCTAAACCAAGCTGTCCCTAACCATGTGCTTGTGGCGTGTAGGTGTCAAGTGAAAACTTGAGACTGAGCGGTTAAAGTCAAGGTCCAAAGCAAAAAAAGAGTGTGCTTAAGAACCCTAGACACCTCTAATTGGGGACTTTAGTAAAGCTGAGTCACAATCTGAAAAGGTTCACCCAATTATGTGTCTGTGGCATTTATGTATCCGGTGGTAATACTGGAAAACAAAGTGCTTAGGGCCATGGCCAAGACTCATAAAGAAGCTGTGTTCAAGAATCATCATACTGAACTAGGAGAATCAATAACACTATTCGAAATCTGAAGTTCCTATAGATGCCAATCATTCTGAACCTCAATGGATAAAGTGAGATGCCAAAACTATTCAAGAGGCAAAAAGCTATAAGTCCCGCTCATTTAATTGGAGCTAGGTTTCATTGATAGTTTGGAATTTATAGTATATTCTCTTCTTTTTATCCTATTAGATTTTCAGTTGCTTGGGGACAAGCAACAATTTAAGTTTGGTGTTGTGATGAGCGGATAATTTATACGCTTTTTGGCATCGTTTTTAGTATGTTTTTAGTAGGATCTAGTTACTTTTAGGGATGTTTTCATTAGTTTTTATGTTAAATTCACATTTCTGGACTTTACTATGAGTTTGTGTGTTTTTCTGTGATTTCAGGTATTTTCTGGCTGAAATTGAGGGACTTGAGCAGAAATCAGATTCAAAGGTTGAAGAAGGACTGCTGATGCTGTTGGATTCTGACCTCTCTGCACTCAAAATGGATTTTCTGGAACTACAGAACTCTAAATGGCACGCTTCTAATTGCGTTGGAAAGTAGACATCCAGGGATTTCCAGCAATGTATAATAGTCCATACTTTGGCCAAGAATAGACGATGTAAACTGGCGTTCAACGCCAGCTTTCTGCCTAAATCTGGCGTCCAGCGCCAGAAAAGGAGCCAAAACCAGAGTTGAACGCTCAAACTGGCACAAAAGCTGGCGTTCAACTCCAAGAAAGACCAAAGAGGAAGAATAGAGGAAAAAGGACAATAATAATGAAGATGAACTACAAGGTTGTAGAGTTCCTTTTTTCCTCATTTTTTTCCAGCACTTAAATTGCATGATTGTCTTCATCTTTTCTGTTTACATGTGTGGTATGAATAACCATAGCTTGAATCTTGATTTGTAACATGTTGCTGTGGCATTATGACTACCAACTTGAGTTTTGTGAGTTCAAAAGCGATAAAGCATCATGATCATAAACAAACAAGGAATTAAAGAAGAGATTAGCATGTGCATACAAGTATTGGAAAGCTAGTATGTTTGATTGTTGCTCAATTGCATTAGATTTTATTTAATTGAAGTTTTCATCTATGACATTTTGTGAAATCTTTTGAAATCATGAAAACCTTGAAAAAAAAAGCAAAAAAGGGCAAGAAAAGAAAAAGGGAAAGAATGAGAAAGCTGAAGGCTCTGAGTACCAATGGCAATTTATTTGTTAAGTACTTGTGGTGTTTATGTATCAAGCCAAATGCTTGAAAACAAAACACTTAGAAGTCAAGGCTAGGCTCAAGTGCAAAAGTACTCCCTCAAAGCTCAAGGTTCTGAGCATCAATGATTAGAGAGTCAAGAAAAGAAAAGAAAAATGAGCTTAATGAAGTCCTCTAATTCAAATGCTTGTGCTGCTTATGTATCAAGTGGTAATACTTGAAAACAAAGCATTTAGAATTGTAGCTTTGTTATTAACTCATAGGGCAAAGCACCCAAAAGGAGAAGCTAATAAGAAAATCAAAAGCTTGTTTCAAGGGAAAATTATAAGGAAAAGATTTCATAAATTGAGCTAGATAGAAGCATCAATCATTTACATTTCTTTTGTGATTGTAGCATGCTTAGAATACTAGCTAACCATGAACATTGAGTTGCTATTCTTCTTACCTTGGATTGTCAATCTTAATTGCATGATTCTTTTCTTGCTTGAGGACAAGCAAGGTTTAAGTTTGGTGTTGTGATGACATGTCAACATGTCATATTTTTCTATGCTTTTTCATACAAGAAATTGATAATTTGTGCTTGAATATTGAATGCTTTTGTGATTAATTGGTATATTTCTTCGATCTTTTAAATTTTATAAATCTTGTAGAAAATAAGAAGAAAAAGAAGCAAAAAGCACAAAATAAGTTAAAAAGGAGAAAAAAAGAGCTTTGGGACACACTTAGAAGTTGGAGCACACTTTGGACGCTTAGACCACGCTTTCAAAAGCGTGGCCCATGACCAAATTAAAGGAGATTGACAATCAGCACACAAAGCTCCGCTCTTGCCAAGAGCAAAGCGCTATAAGAGTTCAAAATGAGCTTGGAAGCAAAATTTTCGCTAAGTTAAAATCTGGGCGCTCACAGCATGACTATGCCTTCTTCAAAGGGCTATAACTTGAGCTACAGATGTCTAATTGATGTGCTTCTAGTTGCGTTGGAAAGCTGACATTCAGAGCTTTCCAACGATGTATGCAAATCCATATTTGGCATAAAATTGAGGCACGAGTGGAAGGCATCTTTAAGGACCAAAAACAAGCCAAAAATCAGCCAATGCTTCCACCAAGGTTCGAAGCTAGAGCCTCACTCCAAAGTATAATGCTCCGCTCTTGGAGAGAGCATTATCGTGCTCTCTTCATGAAAATTCAAGGAAAATCTCTCCCCAAATGCTTTCACCAAGGCTTGAACTTGGAACCTCACCCAAGCAAAAGGAGTGCTACGCTCCCAAAGAGAGCAGAGCGCTACTCTCTTCATTCCTTGCACAAGTTTGACACGGCCAGGAGGACTTGGTGCGTGCACAAGACACACCACAAGCTCAATGCTCCGCTCCCCACAAGAGCAGAGCACTCTACTAGGAGCAAACACTCATGGGCCAAAATTTAACCAAAATTTCATTTAAATTCAATTCCTCACCAAATTGAATCAAGGCCAACCAAACCCATTTCTCCTCAAATCCAAAGCAAGCAAAGCCCACATCATCACTCAAAGGCACAAGAACAAGCTAGAATTAGGATTTTCATTTAATTTGTTTTTCATTTCAATTTCATTTTATTTTGCAAAAAGCCTATATAAGGCATCATTTCCATCTTTGTTGGGGGGCTCCAATAGAGAGTAGTAGGAGAGAGCATTGAAGGCTAGCTCTACTAGGGAGTAGTAGGATTAGAGAACTCTTTCTTTAATTTTTATTTCTATTTTAAATCTTGGATTGATATTGGAAGGAATTTTGTTTTCATTCTCTATCTGCAACTTCTCTTTACTTCTTCTGCAATCTTTCTTTTAATTCTCTACAACTTTTCTTTTGTTGGATCAAGGAAGGACTTGAGATCTAGACTTGTTTTCTAGTCTCCTCCACCCCTGAGATCTTCAACTTCCATTTAGCTATTGCAATTAAGTTACATTTTGCTTTCTGTTTGGTTTCTCAAGCAATTTTCCATTTTTGTTTGAATCTGCTGCATCCCATTTCATATTATAGCTCTCTTATTGATTACACTTTACACTTTCTTGTTAAATTTTAATTCCCAGCACCCAATTCAATTTACTTTCAAGCAATTTAATTCTTCTATACTTGTTTGGCATTTTACCTTTCTGTTCATGATCTGATTTACTTTCTTTGCAAGTTTAATTCTCTGTCGTTGCTCTATGCTTTGATCTATTGTTCTCTTTAATTTCTAGCACCCAGCCCCCTTTACATTTTATGCAATTTACATTTCTTGTCATTTAAGATTCTGCCAATTTATTTTTCTTGTTCTTTAAGTTTCTGTCCAATTTACTTTTTGCATTTTAAATTCCTTGTCATTTACATTATGTTGGCTACAATTTCACACAATTCACTAAATGTTATCTTGACTAAACTAATCACCCACTAAAGTTGCTTGATCCATCAATTCCTGTGGGATCGACCTCACTCTAAGTGAGTTTTACTACTTGATGCGACCCGGTATACTTGCCAGTTAGTATTTGTATGTTTGGAAATTCATTTTTCCACAAAAACACCATCAATCTTCCCATCCCATCACCACCCTCTATGGAAGAGCACCCACATCCATCAATCCAAGAGCAAGATGATCCTAGTTATGCTATTGATATGGAACAAGAAAGAAGGAATCATCTTCGCAAATTCATACTTCATAAGAAGCTAGAGGAGGCCCTACAGATGAAGGTAGTGGAGACCCTTGAAGTCGAAGGAGTGGTTCAAGAATTAGTGAAGGAAGACATCAAAGAGGAGTCTGATTTTGTCTTAGAGCAAGAAGAGGCCCAAAATGTGGAGATAGGAGAGACCCTTGAATATGAAGGAATAGTTGAAAGGAGTTATCATGGAAAGAAAATCATCAAGGATGAGTATGATTTTATACTAAAATAACTGGACAAAGCAGTAATTATTGAAGAAGAAGAAGTGGTTGAAGACTTAGGAGATGCTGAACCTCCATGGGAAAATCCAGTCATAGAACCTCCTTCCAAGACGTCTGAATTTGATGTTGAAGAGGGTGTACAACCTCCAAGGCATATCATGGCTAAAGACTTTGAAGAGGTTGATCAAAAGATGGAGATTAAAGAAGAAGAAGCACAACCTCCCATGCCCTTGGTAAGTAATGAAGAAGATATTGAATTGGAAGAAAGCTACCAAGAGGAAGAGGTTAAAATTGAAGAAGCTTGCAAAGAGGTGAAAGTTATCAAGGAAGAGCACAAGGGAATGGAGCTTGAAATCACCTTGCCAAAGTTGGTAGAGACCTCTCCCCCAAAGCCATTACCATCCAATACAACATTCAAGTGGGTAAAATTCTTATCCTTGACCTTTACTTTCCCACTTGAATATAGTTTACTTGAGACAGATGGCCAGCTTAGAGCTCTCTGTGGCGTTAAGAGTAAAAGGAAGATGGTTAGTGGTTGGAGTTGTCATGCAAGGTTCAATATGGTGGAAAGCTCAAAGTTTAAATGCAAAGGTTGGTGTAAAGCTCAACTGAATGGGTCTAGGAGGATGTTTGGGTGCCTAAATGAGAATTCTAAGGCTTAACCACCCGGATAGAATCATGATGATCAACTTGAAGACAGGTGTAGAATCAAAATTTGCGATCCAGGCATACATGATGATCGACTTTGGGAGCTCAAAGCTTGTGAAGAACTCCATCAAAGCTTGGGGAATGTATCTGGAATTAATAGAGAATGTTGGAAGTCCAAGCATTGGTGGAAGTTTCAAGACGAGTTCAAATACAAGCCTCCATAACTAGGAGCTCACCAAATGTCCAACGTAAGGACTCTAACTAAAAGTGCTAGGTGGGAGACAACCCACCATGGTATGATCGTTCTTTTTCAGTCTTAGTTTTATTTTATTTTGTTTTATTCTTAGTTTTATTTTATTCTATTTGTCTTAGTGTTCATGCATATAGTCTGCATTTGCATCTACATTCTGCAGAAAAAAAAACAAGCACACGACGCGCTTTCATCGCTGACGCGTCCGCGTCACCGGTGCCTTCGAAAAAGGGAGAAAAGAAGCAGAGAGTCACGCGAAAGCGTGGCTGGAGGCGTGCTTTAGGCACAAATATGCCCATGCGACCACGTGGATGACGCGCTCGCGTCATTTGCAAAATAGCCTCCCCACGCGTCCGCGTCACCCACGCGACCGCGTGGCCCTGCAAAAAATAGACGTAAATGGGTGTATGGCAGAAAGTTATGATGGAGTTGGGCGGGAATGATGCTAGAAGCACAAGCCCTATCATGCGACCGCGTGCCCCACGCGGCCGCGTCGTTTTTTGCAAACATGGCCATTCACGCGATCGCGTCACCCACGCGAACGCGTCACCTAAAAATTTGGCAATAAGAGTTTGAGATAGAGAGTTGCGCGAACGCGAGGCTGCACTCGCACCACTAGCACAAATCAAGTCACACGATCGCGTGACTCACGCGTCCGCGTTACTTGAAAACATTGCACACCACGCAACCGCGTGACTCACGCGTCCGCGTCACATGCGGCACACAGCTTATCCAAATCAGCCAAGATATCTTATCTTTTCTTCCCCAAATCCTAATTTTTCTTTTCCCTTATTATTTCTTTCTTCTTCCTTCTCTATTCTTTCTTACTTTTTACTTTCTATTTTTCACATTATCATCAAGGTTATTTTCTTTTCTTCTTCCCTTTTTACTTTTTCATTAATTTTTTTTATGTTTACCTCTTCTTTTACTTTCATTATCTATATTTTTTTTCTTTTTCTTTCTTTTTTATTCCTTTAATTGGTGTTAGAAATTTAATTAGGTGATTATTTATTTTTATATCTTTCTTGTGAGCTATTGTAGAATTGTTTGACAACTATATTACTTCTTAAAGGGTTGCTTGCATGTTCAAATTTACTACTTTTAATACCATATTTACCATGCATGCTATGTGTTTGTGAAAAAGCCTGTATGGCATTCTATATTATTTTAAATTATTCTACTACTTTAATGCCTGTTTTTTCACAAAACTCCTTTTATATTTTATTAATTAAATATAATTGTCAATACAAACAGGTTGTTAGTTTGAAAGAGTTGATAATCAAATTGGGTAATTAATGCTTGATCTATGCTACTCATGCCTTTGCCAGCATGCCAATAAACATCTTGCATCTAATTGTCATAACATGCACTTGCTATATTTCCATTGATGAACTTTTCACATGGATTCGCGACCATGTGTTAAAGACATCCTTCTTTACCGTGCATTGTTTATCACTTGTACCCTCCTTTTCCTTGCTCTAACCCTTAGCTTTAACAATAGAAAGGCAAAACAATAGAAAAGTAAACTCATAACTAAAAGAAGCATTTTAACAAACACATAGAAGGCAATAAAAGTAAACAACATGAATTGAAAGAATTAAAGAGAGATCTAACTAGAATAGCAAGAGATCAACAATAGAAAAGGAAGACAATTATGAAACAACAAAGAACTTACCAATTGCATTGAAGAAGAAATATAGATCTACAAAAGAAAGTTCATAAACTACAACTAACAATACAAAGGAATTACAAGAGAAGAAGAATTCTACAATCAACAAGAGAACAATTGAAGATGAAAGAGGAAAATTAAGAGAGAAGAAGAAGAAGTAGATCTAGATCTAAAACCTAATCCTAATTCTAGAGAGAAGTGAGAGCTTCTCTCTCTAAAACTAACTAAAGCATAATAAAACTAAAATAAAACTAAACTAATGACTAGATGTCTCATCCCTCTCCAATCCTTGGGTTAAATAACATCAGAAATGAGTTGGATTGGGCCCACAAGGCTTTAGAATTCGCTGGCCACTAATTTGCTTTTAATGAATCACGTGCAAATCGGTGCGTACGCATACATGCCGCGTGCGTGCCCTCTAAACATGATGCAACTCTGGCAAATCTTATATCATTTCGAATTTCCAGATGTTAGCTTTCCAATGCAACTAGAACCGCATCATTTGGATCTCTGTAGCTCAGGTTATGGTCGATTAAGTGCGAAGAGGTCGGCTTGACAGCTTTTGCGATTCCTTCATTTCTTCATGAGTTCTCCATTTTTACATGCTTTTCCTTCATTCCCTTGATCCAATCTTTGCCTCCTAAATCTGAAATCACTTAACAAACATATCAAGGCATCTAATGGGATCAAAGGTAAATCAAGATTAAACAATTAAGGGCCTAAAAAGCATGTTTTCACACTTAAGCACAAATTAGGAGACAATCATGAACCCATGCTATTTCATTGGATAAATGTGGGAAAAGATGATAAAATTCTCCTAAAATCAATGCAAGATAAACCCTAAATATGGGGTTTATCAACCTCCCCACACTTAAACCAAGCATGTCCTCATGCTTAAACCAAGAGAAAGCAAATGGGTATCAACATTTATTCAATGAAATCTAACTAAATGCAATCTAAACTATATGCAACTATCTACGTGAATGTAATTGCTTGGTCAAAATAAATCAATGTCCAAGAAGCATATATGCACAAGGGCTAAAGGTATTAGCAACCATGCCAAACCACAATTGAATTGAGCTATTAAATATTTTTACAAACTTGCATGAAGAATGATGATCATAGGTGAAAACATGTAATTGAGCATCAAACCCTCACCGGATGTGTTTGCACTCTATTCGCTCAAGTGTTTAGGGTTGATTCACTTAACTCTCCCCTAATCATGCTTTCTAAGATTTGTTTTTCTTCTAACAATAAACATTTATTTCATGCACGCATACAATTATCATGAGGTCTTTCTCTTAGGTTGTAATGGGGCTAGGGTCAAGGTAGGATACATATTTGGTTAAGTGAGCTTGAAATTTGAATCTTTGATAAGCTTAGACTTCCCACCTAACCCATGACATCCTATGTACTTCAAAACTAACCTAACTACCCATTTTTCACTTTTTACATACTCATGCATTTTCTTTTTCATTTCACAACACTTATGCATTGATTTTATTGAGCTTCACTTTGGGGCATTTTGTCCCCTTTTTATTTTTTCTTTCTTTTTTTTTTCTATATACTTTTTTTTCTTTTTTTTCTTTTGTTTTTCTCATTTTCTTCTTTCTATATACAAGAACATTAATGCATAAGATTTTACATTTGATTAATACATGAGCATGTACCCAATTCCCAATAATTTCAATAAAAATACCTTTTTATTCACCCAATGTCCCAAGTTTTTCCACACTTTAATGATACTCACACACACTAGCCTAAGCTAATCAAAGATCCAAATAAAGGACATTTATTATTTTTCACTTTAAGGCTTGTAATGTGCTAAATTAAGAACAAAGTGGGTTAATCGTAGGCTCAAATTGGCTAACAATGGAAGATAAAAGGTAAGGCTATTTGGGTAAGTGAGCTACATGAAATGTTGGCCTCAATCATATAAATGCATGAATACACAAAATAATGGATATAAAGAATCGAACAAATCAAAGATTGCAATCATAGAAAGAGAATAATGCACACAAGAAGGAAAATAAGTGGTTATATGATGTAACCACACCATTAGGCTCAAATAATGATGGCCTCAATCATATAAATGCATGTATACATGGAATAATGGACATAAAGAATCAAACAAATCAAAGATTACAATTATAGAAAGAGACTAGTGCACACAAGAAGGGAAAATAAGTGGTTATAAGATGTAACCACATCGTTAGGCTCAAATCTCACATGCTTGTGTTCTTAGCTCAAAAATCATGTTCCACAATATATATATATATATATATATATAATTCAAGCAAGTCCTATGAGAAGTTTTCACTCAAATCAATTGGTGCTCTATGGATAATTTCTCGAAAAATTTTATTATTTTGACTAAGCTTATTGTGTATATATATGCAAAAATAAGAAAATGCAAGTAAAAAAAATCCTAAAAACCTAAAATAAAATGCAAAAGTGTTGGAATTAGAAACTTGTCACCCAAAATCGCCGATCGGTCGGACGACCTCCCCACACTTAAAAGTTTGCACCGTCCTCGGTGCACTCAAAGATGAGCAAGGGGTTACGACGACTTTCCGAGTTGCCACCTTCAGCTGGTAGATCAATCGGTTGCTGCGTGTTCTTTCTTCCGCTTCCATTTTTTCTTGTGGTGCGTCATTCATGAAAAACAAAAATATAACACCATAAGATGAGAAAACAAAAGCAAGGTAGCATACATTGTTGGGAATGAGGTACTAATCACTAGAGATGAGTGAGTGAATTAGTGTGACATTAATGATAAATAAGTATGTGAATTCTAAATTGCGGGGGTTAGAACACACACTAGCATAAAAAGCGATGTCACAAAAGAAGCATGTATTTCACTTATCCTAGTGTGCTTGAGATGCTTTAAGTAAACTTGTAAGGTAAAACAAGCATTAAAGAAGCATGAGAGCATTCAAGCTATAAACATATGGATGCATATGATCATGAAGCACAATGCATTAAGATAAATGCTCAACATCCAATATCAAGAGATTGCCAAATCAAAGAATAAGATTCAAATCACATGGTGGCCAAATCATGCAATTCAAGAAGAGTTACAAGCTCGAAGGCAATTTTCATCACTTGGTATTCTTAAAAGGTAAGCATGAAAAACTCAAAACTAAGTAGAAAAATATAACCTCAACAATAGAATCCAACAAAGTTTATAAACATAATGATGTTAAGATAACATCCCTTTTTAATACTCAGCAGCAATTAATGGTAAACAAGGATAACAATCCAACACTTACAATGAAAAAGAGAAAATGAAATGAAAACCAACTAAAACTAACTAATCAACTAACTAACTAACTAATTAACTAACTAACTAACTAACTGACTAACTAAAATAAATGGTTATCAATGGTGTTTGGGAGTGTTGGATGAAGGGTAGGAGAAGGGAAGAAGAAAGGAGAAGGAAAGAAATGGAAAGAGGAGAAGAAAAGAGATGTGTTGAAGGAAGGACATCGGCGCGTACACGTGTATGGCGCGCGCGCGGATGGTGGTACAATGGACGCGACGTGTACGCGTACATGTCGCGTCCACGTCGATGGCTTATTTCGAGAGTGACGCGTACGCGTCATATGCGCGTATGCGCGAGTTGGTTTGTGCGAACGGCGCAATGCGCGCGCAATGTTCGCACAACTCTCGGGTTTTTGGCTTGGGGGTGGAATTTCTCAATCCACGCATATGCGTACATGGCGCGTGCGTGCAGATAGGCGAAAATGCTTGATGCACACGTACGTGCGCAGTGCACGTATGCGTGGATGGTGCTCTGTTTTTTTTTATTATATTTTTGCACCAATCCAAGCATTCCAAACCTCCAAACAACTATCAAAACACCCTAAAACCTTATTTAACATATTATACTACCAAATATACTCAACTAACTAAACTAAACATGAAATTAAACTAATTTTATTAATATGTACAAAAGAGAAAAATGAAAAGAGTTTACCATGGTGGGTGTCTCCCACCTATCACTTTTGTTTATTGTCCTTAAGTTGGACTTATGGGGAGCTCCATCAAGGTGGCTTGTGCTTGAAGCCATCCTTGAACATCCACCAATGCTTGCATTTCCAATGGGCTCCACTCTTCAAGTTCAATTCTCCCAAGCTTTGATGGAGTTCTTCATAGACTATGGGATCCCAAAGTTGATCCTCATGTATGCCGGGATCCCATATCTTGTTTCTACACTCATCTTTGAGTTGATTATCATTATTCCATTTGGGTGGCATAATTTTGGAATTCTCCTTTAAGCAACCAAACAACATCCTAGACCCAAGCAATCTAGTTCTACACTAACAGTTGCAACTAAGCTTTGAACGTGTAGCCATCATGAACCTAGAATGATATTTCCAACCACTAGCCATCTCCCTTTTGCTCTTAAATCCAAAAATATATCTAAGTTAACCATCCGTCTCTAGCAAACCATATTCAAGGGGAATAATAAAGCTTAAGTATAAGGAATTTACCCACTTGAATGAAAGAATGGATGGTGGTGGCTTGGGGAGAGGTATCTCCAATATGCTTGTAAGCTCTACTCCCTTATGTTTTTCCTTGATTATCAACACCTCTTTACAAACTTCTTCCTTCTCAATCCTTTGTTTATCAATTTCATCTAACTCTTCTCCATCACTCAAATTATAAATGGGAGGAAGAGAAAAATCTACCTCCACATTGCTTTCTATCTCATTGGGAGAAGGTTCGTCAAATTCAAAGGATTCACCACCAAGAAGGTTGGATGCATGATCTTCATCACCAAGGGAACTCAATTCTTGCTCCACTCCTTCCAAGTCTTCATATGGGATATGCCTTGGAGGTTGTGCACATTCCTTCTCAACATCAAATTCACTCTTCTTGGAGAGGTTCTCTTCAACTCTAGGTTCCCAAGGAGGTTCCGCATCTCCTAAGTCTTCAACCACTTCTTCCTCTTCTTCAATGATCATAGGCTCCTCCAATTGCTCTAATACAAAATAACATCCCTCATTTCCATCGGAGTTTCCAATCTCTCCTTATACTTTTCAATTGATTCTCCACATGTGACCATGGGAGTGGTTTGAGTGCTCAAATATTGGGAGACTAAAACACTTACTACCTTGGTCAAGGTAGCCACAAATTCTATTGTCTCCCTTTGCATTTCTCCTTGCCCTTGAAGTATAAGGCTAAGGGTTTCATCCATTGAGGATTGGGGTGGATAAGAGGGTTCATTGTCTTGGAGAAAGGGTTCATGATAGGAAGGTGGTTCTTCTTGGTAAGGGTACGATGGTGTATATTGAGGTGGTTCTTGGGAGTAGTAATCTTGGAATGGTGGTTCCACGTATGGCTCATATGGTTCAAAAGGTGGTTGGTATGGTGCATATGGATCAAGGTCATATGGAGGTGTTTGGTGAAAATAGGCTTATGAGTGTGGTTGAGGTTCATGATAAACCACTATTTTATGGTTTATCTTGTGCTCAATTGAGTGGTTTTTATCTACTCTTTACCCACTTATTCATACTATTTGCATGGTTTTACATTTGCCTTCCTAATTATGTGCTTTGATTGAAAACATGCTTCTTTGATCTTATATTTGCTTATTATTAATCCTCTCTTATTACCATTAGATGCCTTGATATGTGTGTTAAGTGTTTTCAGATATTATAAGGCAGGAATGGCTTGGAGGATGGGAAGAAAGCATGCAAAAGTGGAAGGAATGCAAGAAGTTGGAGAAATTGCTAAGCTGTCCAGCCTGACCTCTCTGCACTCAAACGGCTATAACTTTAGCTACAGAGGTCCAAACGACGCGGTTCTAGTTGCGTTGGAAAGCTAACGTCTGGGGCTTCGATTTGATATATAATATGCTATAGTTCCCTTGACGCTAGGTGACGCGACCGCGTGACCCATGCGGCCGCGTCGCAGTGACGAAAAACCAGCGTGGCAAAATTCGAAACCAGCAAATTCTGGACTGTTTTTGACCCAGTTTGCGGCCCAGAAAACACATATTAGAGGCTATAAAGTGGGGGATTGCATCCATTCAGGAGGAGGCTTTCACTTTATTGCTCGAAAATATACCTGTGCGCATTGCCCAAACTTCCAAAACCCCCAATTTACAATCTTCATAACCAATAATAAGAACATACTTCCCTGCAATTCCTTGAGAAGACGACCCGAGGTTTGAATACTCGGTTATCAATTTCAAAGGGGTTTGTTACTTGTGACAACCAAAACATTTGTACGAAGGGATTTTTGTCGGTTTAGAGACTATATCTACAACGCGACTGTTTTTATGACACTCTTTACTGGCAAAAATCCTAACGTCAGTTCATCTTGAGGATATGACTCATAGGCATATGGTGGTGGTTCTTGAAAGTCACAAGGAGATTCACCATAGCCATTAAATTGGTATGCATCATAGAATGGCTCTTCTTCATAGTGCATTAGTGGAGGTTGTTGCCAAGAGGATTGATCATATGTATATGACTCCTCTCACCTTTGATTGTCCCATCCTTGAAACACATTCTCATTATAGTCTTCATTTCCTACAATATAGTGAGAACCAAACTCATAGCCAAAGTGAGAATTCATGATAGCAAGAGAAAATAAAAATAATATCAAATAAGAAACAAAGGAAACCAAATCCTAAAACTAGCAAGAACTAACAAAGAAGCAAAAGGCAAACATATTCACAATATTCACATATATACAATAACCAATAACACAACACCATTGCAATTTCCCGGTAACGGCACCATTTTAATGAACAGACTTTTGACGGTTTAGAAATTCACAAATGAATTCTCGTTGCAATATAGTTTCTAAACCAACAATAGTCCTTTCATACAAAAATTTGTTTGTCACAAGTACAAACCCCTAAAATCTATAAATCGAAGTATTGAACCTCGGGTTGTTCTCCCTAGGAATTGCAATGAAGTGTTCTTGTTATTGGTTATGAGGTATGTTTTGGGGTTTTTGATAAGAGACAAGAAAGATAAATGACAAGGAAGTAAACTAATAGCTAAAAAAGGTCTTGGTAAAGGTTGGTGGTCAAGGATCTCTATCCTTATCACTAACCACAACATGAGAATTGGCAAGGATCAATCCCACTAAGTTAACCCCTAACTAATAGTAGAGGAAAGTCAAGTGAGCTATATCAATCCAAGTCCATAAGTCCTAGTTCTACACCAAATCAATTAGTGAGATCTAGCGTTAATGGCTCCCAATCGTCAATCACTTGGACATTAGCAACTCAAGAGTTCCTAAGTTACCTTCCCAAGCCAAGAGCGCTAAAATCTACTCTAAAATCCAACCAAGCATTTCATCAAAAACTTGGAAGGCACAAAAGAAAAGCATAGTAAATTGCAAGAATTAAAGGAATCTACAACTACAAAAGTAAGAGATTAACAATAGAAAGGCAAAACAATAGAAAAATAAACTCATAACTAAAAGAAGCATTTTAACAAACACATAGAAGAAAATAAAAGTAAACAACATGAATTGCAAGAATTAAAGAGAGATCTAACTAGAATAGCAAGAGATCAACAATAGAAAAGGAAGACAATTATGAAACAACAAAGAACTTACCAATTGCATTGAAGAAGAAATATAGATCTACAAAAGAAAGTTCATAAAGTACAACTAACAATACAAAGGAATTACAAGAGAAGAAGAATTCTACAATCTACAAGAGAGCAATTGAAGATGAAAGAGGAAAATTAAGAGAGAAGAAGAAGAAGTAGATCTAGATCTAAAACCTAATCCTAATTCTAGAGAGAAGTGAGAGCTTCTCTCTCTAAAACTAACTAAAGCATAATAAAACTAAAATAAAACTAAACTAATGACTAGATGTCTCATCCCTCTTCAATCCTTGGGTTAAATAACATCAGAAATGAGTTGGATTGGGCCCACAAAGCTTTATAATTCGCTTGCCACTAATTTGCTTTTAATGAATCACGTGCAAATCGGCGCGTACGTGTACATGCCACATGCACGCCCCCTAAACATGATGCAACTATGGCAAATCTTATATCATTTCGAATCCCCGGATGTTAGCTTTCCAACACAACTAGAACCGCATCATTTGGATCTCTGTAGCTCAAGTTATGGTCGATTAAGTGCGAAGAGGTCAGCTTGACAGCTTTTGCGATTCCTTCATTTCTTCATGAGTTCTCCATTTTTACATGCTTTTCCTTCATTCCCTTGATCCAATCTTTGCCTCCTAAATCTGAAATCACTTAACAAATATATCAAGGCATCTAATGGGATCAATGGTAAATCAAGATTAAACAATTAAGGGCCTAAAAAGCATGTTTTCACACTTAAGCACAAATTAGGAGACAATCATGAGCCATGCTATTTCATTGGATAAATGTGGGAAAAGATGATAAAATCCCCCTAAAATCAATACAAGATAAACCCTAAATATGGGGTTTATTAGCCACCCGTCCACTTGTACATCTTAGCATGCACCGAGGACAGTGCAATCTTTAAGTGTGGGGAGGTCGATACCGATCTCCATAGGTTAGTTATTTCCTTCTCAACACCAATGTTTAAATTTTCTTTGTTAAATGAGCTGTTGCATTCGCATATTTTTCTTGATTTTGTCCATATTTTACCACTGCTTGGTTAAAGTAATGAGTTTCTTTTCAAGACCTTATTTTATAAAATTTCACTAATTTAAATTAAAATTTTTGTGTTAAAACTTGTTTGAAGATTGTAAATTGGAACATAGTTTATAGCTAAGAACATACAACCTGTGAGATTTTGAGCTTATTTATATGGTTACATTATTTAACCATAATTTTTTATCCTTATGTGTTTTCTTCCCTTTGATTGCAATCTTTACTTTGTTCCATTCTATATGTCTACTATTTAGTGTATTTACATGCTTGCATATGATTGAGGCCATCATTTGTTTTTACTCACTTATCCCAAATAAGCCTACCCTTTTATGTCACCCTTGTTAGCCACCTTGAGCCTTTTAATCCCCTTCTATTCTATAACCACATCACTAGCCTTAAGCAGAAAAACAAATTAAAAATTCCAAATTGAATATTTGGTTAGCTTAATATAGAGATTGTGTATCAACTAAGTGTGGAGAAACTGTGGGAACTTGGGTTGATAGGAAGGTATTAACTCTATAAATCATTTGAAATTCGGGAGCATGCTCATGTGAAACCAAAATAATTAAAATACCATGTGCATTGATATATTGTATTTATGTTTCAAAAATATAAAAAAAATAAAAAAAATATTCAATAAATAAGTAAATAAATAAGGGGACAAAATTACCCAAATGCTAACTTATGTTAAGGAAAAGATCAATGCATATGTGATAAAAATTAAAAGAAAGGTTGATGCATGAGTATGAGATGAAAAAAATGGGAATTTTGGGTAGCTAGGCATGAATTTAGAATTACATAGAGTGTGTATGTTAGGTGAGAACTTAAGCTAGTCAAAGATTCATATTATAGCTCACTTGACCATACATATATCCTCACCCTTACCTTAGCCCCATTACAACCTTGAAAAGACCTCATGATGTTTGCATTAGTATACTAAATTTTTGTTGATTGGTTAGATGAAGAACAAAGTTTAGAAAGCATGACTAGAGAAGAGTAGAGTGAATTAACCCTAGACACTTGAGCGATTAGAGTGCATATACACTTCCAGTGAGGGTTCAATGCTTAATTCTATGTTCCCTACTTTCATGAGCTATCTTCTTACAAGTTTACTTGTCTTTATTGTGTAATTTAAATTAGTAGAATCTGATTTATGTTTGTCTTGGAGAACTTGTTTAATTTTAACTAAGTAGGTAGAAATATTTTGCATTTAGTTGCATTCATATAGATAGGGTGCATTTCATACATTCCACCATTCCTCTTCACTCTTATAGCTTCTCTTGAGCTTAGCATGAGGACATGCTAATGTTTAAGTGTGGGGAGGTTGATAAACCACTATTTTATGGTTTATCCTATGCTTAATCTAGTGGATTTTATCCATTATTCTCACACTTATTCATACAATTCGCATGTTTTACGTTTTCCTTCCTGATTTTATGCTATGATTGAAAACATGCTTCTTTGCCTTTAAATTTCCTATGTTTAATCCTCTCTTATTACCATTCGATACCTTGATATGTGTGTTAAGTGATTTCAGAGATTACAGGGCAGGAATGGCTTAGAGAATGGAAAGGAAGCACGCAAAAATGGAAGGAATACAAGAAGTTGAAGAAACTGCAAAGTTATCCAGCCTGACCTCCTCGCACTCAAACGGTCATAACTTGAGCTACAGAGATCCAAATGATGCGATTCTAGTTGCGTTGGAAAGCTAACATCCGAGGCTACGAAATGATATATAATTTGCTATAGTGGCCATACAGCTAGGCAACGCGAACGTGTGCTCCACGCGGATGCATCGCAGTGACAAAAATCAGCATGACAAAATTCGCAATCAGCGATTTCTAGACTGTTTCTGGCCTAGTTTTCAGCCTAGAAAATACAGATTAGAGGCTATAAAGTAGGTGAATGCATCCATTCATTCACGAAACATTCATAATACACAATTTTAGGATTTAGATGTAGTTTTTAGAGAGAGAGACTTTCTCCTCTCTCTCAAGTTTTAGGATTAGGATTTCAACTTCTTTTCAGGTTCAATGTTCCTTTAATTTATTTTCTACTCTTATTTATTCTATTACTTTAATTGTTATTTATCTTTTCAATTTGGCTTATGAACCATTCATGTTAGGATTTTCTTAATTAATATAAATTGAGGTATTTCAGATATAAGATCGTTTTATTCTATTTATGTTATTGATGTTTTCGATTTATCCAAATTATTTTCATTCGAGTAGATTTTCTTCCCTTTTGGCTTTGGTTGATTAATTGGTAACACTTGAGTTATCAAACTTAGCTGTGGATTGAAATTGGAATTGCTGATTGATTTGGATCCCTCTAAAGCTACTCTTTCCATAGGAGTTGACTAGGACTTGAGGAATCAAGTTAATTAGTCCACTTGACTTTCCTTTATTTAGTAAGGGTTAACTAAGTGGGGGCAGAATCCAATTCTCATCACACCTAATAAGGATAACTAGGATAGGATTTCCAGTTCTCATACCTTGCCAAGAGATTCTTTATAATTAGTAATTTATTTTTTCTTGTCATTTAATTTACTTGTTTCTTATTTCAAAAACCAAAAAATATACCTTTTTCCATAACCAATAGTAAATCATACCTCCCTGCAATTCCTTGAGAGACGACCCGAGGTTTAAATACTTGGGTTATTAATTTTATTGGGTTTGCTTTAGTGACAAACAAGTTTTTGTATGAAAGGATTATTGCTTGGTTTAGAATCTATACTTGCAACGAGAATTTATTGTGAATTCTAAACCATCAATCTTCCGTTCATCATTGAATTAATTAGTGGTGCACGAATTGTGAATCACACTTTTCACAACGCGTACCACTAACCAGCAAGTGCACTGGGTCGTCCAAGTAATACCTCACGTGAGTAAGGGTCGAATCCCACGGAGATTGTTGGTTTGAAGCAATCTATGGCTATCTTGTAAATCTTAGTCAGGAAGTCAATTATGTTTATCAGTTGAATTGTGAATAACCAAGAGAGCATAAATTAAAGGTTACTTGTTGTGCAATAATGGAGAATATGTTGGAGTTTTGGAGATGCTTTAAGCGCGAATGAACATCTTAGATAGGGACAAGCGTGTTTGAAAGAAAAACAGAAATACTTGCATTAATTCATCGAGACACAGCAGAGCTCCTCACCCCCAACAATGGGGTTTAGAGACTCATGTCGTCAGAGAATACAAAGTTTAGATCTGAAATGTCATGAGATACAAAATAATTCTCTAAAAGTAGTTTTTATACTAAACTAGTAGCCTAGGGTTACAAAATATGAGTAGACTATGATGGATGATGCAGAGATCTACTTCTGGGGCCCACTTGGTGTGTGCTGGGCTGAGACTTAAGCAATTCACGTGCAGAGGCCATTTGTGGAGTTGAACGCCAGTTTTTATGCCAGTTTGGGCGTTCAACTCCAGCTTTTGATCCTTTTCTGGCGCTGGACGCTAGAATTGGGCAGAGAGCTGGCGTTGAACGCCAGTTTACGTCGTCTATCCTTGTGCAAAGTATGGACTATTATATATTGCTGGAAAGCCCTGGATGTCTACTTTCTAAACACACAACACACCAAACTTAGAGGTTTGCTTGTCCTCAAGCAAAAGAAAAGAAAGGAGAGGGATAGAAGGAGATCGAGGTGCAATGGAGGAGGGGGGAGGCCGAACCCAATTTTAAAGGGGTGGGGGGTGGGTTTTCGAAAAATTGGAGGAGATAAGATAAAAATATTTGAAAAAGATAAGATAGAAGATAGAGTTTAATTTTGAAAAGATATGATAGATTTTTGAAAAAAGATAACTCTGAATTTTGAAAAAGATAATATGGATATTTGAAAAAGATATGGATTAGTTGAAAAGATTTTTGAGTGAAAAAGATAGATTTGTTTTTAGAAAAGATTTTGAAAAGAGTTGGATTGAATTTGGAAAGATGGATTTTTTGAAATTAAGGATTTTAGAAATCAGGGTTCTTGACATGTTCATGTAAAAATCATGCATTGAAGCATAAAATTTGAAATTAAAATGGAAATACGTGTGGGACAAATGGATTTAGCTCCTCCCTGTCTTCCTGGCGTTTGAACACCCAAACACTGCTTGTTTTGGGCGTTCAGCGCCCAAATGCTGATCTCCTGGGCGTTCAGCGCCCAGTTGCTGCCATTACTGGCGTTCAACGCCCAGTAGGTGGCCATTTCTGGCGTTGAACGCCCAGATTGCTACCATTACTGGCGTTTTCTTGCCATTGAGCTCTTTTACTCTGTTTTGTGTGCCGAGGTCTTCTGTAAATGATTATTTACCTTGTTGTCAATGAACTCTATATAAACAAATAAAAATAAAAATAGAAATAGGGCAAAATGCTTAGAGGATTGTTGCCCCATGGCTGGTTTGCCTCCCAGCAAGCGCTTCTTTATTGTCATTAGCTGGACCTTGCTGAGCTTTTAATCTAGCTTCAGCCTTGAGCATTCTTGCTCCATGTTGCCTTCAAGATAATGCTTGATTCTCTGTCCATTGACAATGAACTTCTTATCAGAATCAATATCTTGGAGCTCCACATAGCCATATGGTGACACACTTGTAATCACGTATGGTCCCCTCCACCGGGATTTCAAGACTGCACTGCATTCTTCAGTGAGGAGAACTCTTTCTGTTTCTCTCCACTCCTTTTTATGACTCAAGATCTCTTTCATGAACTTGGCATAAGAAGGTATTTGCTCAAGTGCCTCTGCAAATGGAATCTTTATTTCAAGAGTCCTTAGATAATCTGCAAAGCGAGCAAATTGCTTATCCTGCTCCTCTTTCCGGAGTTTATGAGGATAAGGTATCTTGGCTTTATATTCCTCAACCTTAGTGGTTAAAGAAGCCTTTTTAGAGGGGTTGTCATCGGCACTTGTGTGTGTCTGATCCCTCACTGGCAATTGAGTGCCAGAGTCAGAAGCTGGAGTGACGTTAGACGCCAGTTCACTGTCTGTTCCTGGCGCCTGAATGCCAGAAATGTGCCCATTTTGGGCGTTCAACGCTGGATTCTGCCCCATTTGGGCATTCAACGCCAAATTCTTGCCCATTTCTGGCGTTGAACGCCAATCCTGCCTTGTTTCTGGCGCTGAACGCCAGTTTTGGGCATGGTCTGGGCGTTCAGAGCCAGCCTTCCACCCATTTTCTAACCAAAGGGAAATCAACAAGAAAACACCAAACTTAAAGTTTGGCACAGGATTTAATAGAAAAAATTATTTTTGAAAAAGGCTTTAAAAATATGATAGCCAATTACCATGAACATAAACACCACGTTCTAACTAACTGAGCTATAAATTTAAAGTGTTTTAATAAGGGATAAATAATAAAAGACTCTAAACCAAAAAAAAAGAGAAATTTTTCCTAATCTAAGCAACAAAATAAACCGTTAGTTGTCCAAACACGAACAATCCTCGGCAACGGCGCCAAAAACTTGGTGCACGAATTGTGAATCACACTTTTCACAACGCGTACCACTAACCAGCAAGTGCATTGGGTCGTCCTAAGCGCGAATGAACATCTTAGATAGGGACAAGCGTGTTTGAATGGAAAACAGAAATACTTGCATTAATTCATCGAGACACAGCAGAGCTCCTCACCCCCAACAATGGGGTTTAGAGACTCATGCCGTCAGAGAATACAAAGTTTAGATCTGAAATGTCATGAGATACAAAATAATTCTCTAAAAGTTGTTTTTATACTAAACTAGTAGCCTAGGGTTACAAAATATGAGTAGACTATGATGGATGATGCAGAGATCTACTTCTGGGGCCCACTTGGTGTGTGCTGGGCTGAGACTTAAGCAATTCACGTGCAGAGGCCATTTGTGGAGTTGAACGCCAGTTTTTATGCCAGTTTGGGCGTTCAACTCCAGCTTTTGATCCTTTTCTGGCGCTGGACGCCAGAATTGGGCAGAGAGCTGGCGTTGAACGCCAGTTTACATCGTCTATCTTTGTGCAAAGTATGGACTATTATATATTGCCTGAAAGCCCTGGATGTCTACTTTCCAACGCAATTGGAAGCATGCCATTTCGAGTTCTGTAGCTCCAGAAAATCCACTTTGAGTGTAGGGAGGTCAGAATCCAACAGCATCAGCAGTCCTTTTTCAGCCTGAATCAGATTTTTGCTCAGCTCCTTCAATTTCAGCCAGAAAAATACCTGAAATTACAGAAAAATACACAACTCATAGTAAAGTCCAGAAATATGAAAATTTCCTAAAAACTAATGGAAATAAACTAGAAACTAACTAAAACATACTCAAAACTATATGAAATTAACCCCAAAAAGCGTATAAAATATCCGCTCATCAATTAGCATTCTATACTTCCAAGGTAATCAATTGTTAATATTAACACTTTATATTTTTACATTGTACCAAACTCTCAAATTATACAAATGCCAATGACTGCAACAAGCATCAACTTTCTTAAATCTTAATCATGATCACTATAGCCTTATTTTGTGCCACTTAAACACAACAGATCAGCTCTTTATGATGGATTTAATTTTGAGAAGTTCTATGGTGCTTACCAACATAATCATCATGTCATACGGACTGTATGTGTCGCTGTTGGGATGTGACATGTGTCTGTGAAGACTGGTCAAAGGCACTGTGTTGATGCGGTAACGGTAAGGGAGCTCATCGTGGTTCCGTTTTCCTTTTAGCCTAAATATATTAATTAGCGTAACTGAAGTGTTTATATTAAGTAGTAATATGGGCAGGTCTAGTGCTTGTGTTACTGGGCCATGGGGTGGTTTTGGGCTCTGGTAGTTGGATTTTTTGGCATTTTGAATTGTAAACCATCCTGTTTGTTAAATCATCCTGTTTGCTAAATATTCTAAACCCCGACGTGTTAACTAATTACCCTAATTATGTAAACTCATTTAAATCATAAACCTCAGTCTAATGCATACTGCTTGATTTATTATGCACGTATATCACGGTATATGCTACTTTATATGATGCAACTATATGTATCAATAATTTATCAAAAATTTATTACCCTAACAAAAAACCGCAGTGAATCATGACTTAATGCTTTACATATTTGCTCTTTAAATCTTTTTTCTTCGTAAACATTATAGAAAGGAATAAATTAAGAATTCATATTAATATTATTTTTTAAAAAAAATACTTGATATTTTTTACACAACAAGAAAAGAATTTTTCTTTCTATATTCTTATACCGAAACATGTTTGATGGATAAAAATATTTTTTTATATGAGATATCCAAACATAAAATGATTTTTACTTTTTCATGAAAAAATTAAAAAAAAAAAAAACTAAATTTGTTTGTTGATATTTTTCAGTTGATGATCTGTACTTTTTGAAGTATTTTTAGATTTTTTTAAGTAAATTTTGAAGCAATTGTCTTTTTGATATACATAATTATAAAATTAAATTACAAATAATCACGTTTTACGTTATTTCCAAATTTTTTTTGACAGCCTTGATAGTTAGGAAAGGTCATTCCCTTATTGTTATTGTTATATAAAAGAAATAAAAAATGTTTAAAATTTGGTTTCTGGAGAGAACATGGTAAAATATGAAATAAATTTAGTTAAAAAAAATTATAATTTTATTTTATTTGAATCAACTTAATTTTTAAATGAGCTAAGTTATTATTGTTGAGTTAACATATTTTTATTATAAATTTATCACATATTCATGCATAATATATTTGTACTCTT
>NC_029793.2:101700885-101705942 GCF_000816755.2 Arachis ipaensis
AATTTTTTTAAATTTAATATGTTAATATATAATTAATTAATAATATAATATTACATCTAATGATAATAGTATTAATTTTTTTTGGAAAAAATTGTAGGACCATGACCACCTTAGGTCTTCCTTTAAATTTGGTGCTGATCATAATATGTATTATAATAGAATTAATCCTAATATAGTATCATTTATTTGGAGGAGTAGTTCTGATAGATTTGGTTGAAATTAGTTATAAATATTAGGTTCTGGTAAAATTTGTTGTTACTTGTTAGAGTTTATGGTTAATAGACTATGGTTTAATGTGTAGTTATTTAACGAATACACTTCGATATATAGAGGTTTAGATCTTAGGAATTTGTTGTAATTTTATTGTTAGAGTTTTTTAAACACGAAGTTCTATGGTGAGTTGAATAGACAATGTTTAGGGTATAGACTGAGTGGTTGAGTGTAGAATTCTAACTTTTAGTACCTCATCGTTTAACTTTAATCGTGTCCTAGAGATAAGTTACACACCTTTGTTTAACTAAGCTCTTGCATCATGCCAAATTTGGACGTATCTTTTTGGTCTAAATCAAGTTTTATCACGTTTGGATTAGAATAGAATTCGATAGCCAACTTAATAAAATCTGTTGCTGCACTAAAGAGAATCTAGAAAAAATACAGCAAGCAATTCTGTTTTTGATAAATCTGTAATAAATTCAATTTTAATCTGTTACTTCTAAATTTTGGCGAGGGTACAGTCAACACCCCTAATCTTTCGAAGAAACAAATTTCAGATTAATAAGACCTCGTTTGGTTAATTAAATGTCAATTGAAAATTCTGCCCTGTTTTTAGTAATTGGTTATGAATTTTCTGCAGAATGTTAGGAAGGTGCTCATGCTTCATGACGAAAAACATGTGCTTGCAGGGGTAGCCATGTTTGTTCCAAAAGTTGCAGCTACATTTCATTCTTCCTATATTTTTATCATATAAAACTACGATCTCTCTTCCGAGTTGCCCATACTCATCGATAGTGTAAATCTTCGTAGTCAAAGACCTTTGTAATCTAACCAGATTGACTGATGCAACACCTACGATCTCGTTTCAAACATCCCCGAATATTGCACGTGTATAATGACTCGCAGCGCAACGCTCTAGTGATTCCAAGCTTGTCGTTATCACCGGAACGCTGTCAATTGATCTAAATTGCACCAACAACTCGTTGTTTCGATAGTCACGGACCATCAGTTCCAAATTTTGAACAAGTTCAAGCATCCCATGCTTCGACTGAAGGAAGTTCTTTGCAACGCTATTTATACCTTCACACCTTGACGTCGTTCTTATACAAGCACAAAATTTATCCCTTAGGTACGCATTCGCCCACATATCCTTCTTCCCGAATACCTGATTTATCCAGAGGCTATCTTGCAAACTAAACTCCTCAACAGCCTGGCTCCATTCCGTCAAGAATTTGTTAACTGCAATGTCTGCATAAAGCCACCGACTAAATTGCGCGCGCAATCCTGCATCTTTTACATTTGACATGACATTCTTCTCAAAGTGCCACCTACACAACCGATGGGTTGCTCTAGGGAATACCACTCTCACAGCTTCCCGCATTGCTTCATCACCGTCGGTTACAACCACAGATGGCATCTTTTGGCACATTACCTCCAATAGGCTCTTCAATAGCCAAGTATATAACCCTATCATCTCATCCAACACTAGCCCAAAGCCGAAGATCGTGGTCTGCTTGTGATTGTTTGATCCTGAGAAAATAACCAGTGGTCTGTTGTACTTATTTTTTTTGTAAGTCGAGTCGAAAGCCAGAACATCTCCAAAATATTGGTAGTCCAACCTACTTCCCCCGTCGGCCCAAAACATATTTGCAAGCATTCTATCCTCGATCAAATTGTACCATGCCATCAGCATAGGATCAGCCTCTGCCTTTCCTTCTAGGTAGGCTATCGCAGATTCAGCATCTCCGTCAACAATTTGCTTACGCCTTTGCTTGTCAATATAATTGTATGCGTCCTTCTTTACAAATCCTACCAACGAATACCCACCCGACAATCCTGCCATATATCGCATTGTTTTTGCCGTCGATATCCCGCACTCACGGAATCCATCAATTTGCGCTTTCGCCCTTTCAGTCAATGACCTATACTTTGGGATTAGGTGTACCATTACCTGGGGAGTCAATTCATGGTTGTGGTTATTGTTGATCTTCCTCACTTGCCATACGGAAGCACTCTTATCTAGGTGAACAGAAAACTTCGCGTTGCAATTTGTTCTCGTCTCAGGGTTATGTACTCGCCTCCTATCCAGTCTATTATAGTGCTTAGGATCTCTCAATCCCTCCTTATTACAAAAAAAACTCATCCTCCTAACATTTCCATCATCATCCCTTCGTGAGTCCCCTTTTCGGACACTGAACCCATGATATTGACCAAAATTTTTGTAGAACTCATACGAATCATCATCAGTTCTAAAGGTCTTTTGCATAATATCTTCAACAGCCAAACCCTCAACATCTCCAAAATCCAAACACATTTGACTCTCTGTTTCGCTTCCAATAGTATAATTCAAAGTGTCCTCCGCCACCGCCTCATCACAGTGCCCGTTTTCTTCATTATTTTTCCCCTCACCACCATTGTTATGCACCGCATGTAACACCCTAAGATATATCCTATCTTTGAGGGTCTTTAAATAAGGTGCCACACTCGATAGAGAAAGAGACTGAACTTAATCGTTATGCAAGGAAGGGAGGAAGTGTGCGTGAAGAGGAAAATAAGCAGTACTAAAACGATAATAAGTATGAAATAATAAACTTATCCATGAGTACGGTTCAAAATAAAATGCTTAGAGGTAATTAAACAAAGGAAAGAAACTAATACGTCCTAACTAATTTCGTTGAAGAGGCTCCCATACTTGTGTCCTATCCTATCCTTGATCAGGACCCTTCAATTATTCACGAATCGAGGTATCCGTGGCTTTCCTCCAACACCTTTTCGCGCAGTGAAGATCTGGTTCCGTTGTGTGGGATGAACTAGGACTCGACGGGTAGCTGGGGTTCTCCTTCCACGAACTCTCGACCTAAGTAGATAGTTTGGAGCACGGTAGTAGTGGTCGTAACTACCCACGCGTGCTTCGAGGGGTCATACTCAGAAGTTACCTTCGGAGGCACTGCGTCGTCTCTATCTGCTATGCCATGTTCCTCTGGAGACAGTATGGGAAAAGAAAAGGGATGAGAACCTAACGTCTCAGTAGGAGTGCTATGCAACACCTCCATAACTATCTCCAGTCCACGTGCGGAATTTTAAAAGAACGTCGTATGATATGGCATGTAATATGAACCTCTTGTAAAGCGTAAAACATATAGGTAAAAAGGAAAGAACATAGAAAGAAAATAGAAGGATCACATCTTAAGTAACATCAACATAATCATAAATAAATCTTAAAAAAAAACATAAAAAATCAAACTTTCATTCATGCTTTCTCCTTTCTTAACTTATAACTTTTATGGAAGGTATTGAGCTCAAACCGGTATAAAAGGTGGGAGTCCCCTTCCCTTACCGAAGGTTCTTATCCCAAACGTTTTGGCGATCACCTTCCCTTACCGAAGGATCATATCGATATCTTGTCTTTGGGGGTCACCTTCCCTTACCGAAGGATCATTCCCTCAGTTTAATTTACAATTAGGTTTTGTTTAACCATACACGAGAGGAAAATCATATAAGAAGAGATCATGCAAGAAAAGGGACAATTATGATGATAAAGGGATATATGAAAAACATGAGACTCTGGCATATGTATGAATTTTAAAAGATCTTGGTAGTATAATGGCATGGATTGAAAGATGTCATATCAAAGTACAGGAAATAGGGCATTTTAAATAATTGCACAAAATATTAAGAAGTTATGTATTCTCGATCCTAAGGGAATAATATAATGGTGCAAACGATCATATACATAATAAGAATAGAATATATTAAATATTTGAATAACATATTTAGAAATCATGTACTCTTGACTTTAAAGGAGTATTAATAACATAATGATATAAGAGGTCACATAGATGCACATAATAGAATAGAATATATTAAATATTTGAATAAAATATTAAAAAAACATGTACTCTTGATTTTAAAGGAGTAATAATAACATAATGATATAAGAGGTCACATAGATGCATATAATAGAATAGGGTATATTAAATATTTGAATAAAATATTGAAAAAGCATGTACTCTTGATTTTAAAGGAGTAATAATAACATAATGATATAAGAGATCACATATATGGATATAATAGAATATGGTATGTTGAACAAGACATTATAAGAAGGCATGTACTCTCGGCCCTAAGGGAATATTAATAATATAATAATATAAGAGAGCACATAATAAAATGGCGTATATTAAATAGCTGAATAAGCATTATAAGAAGGCATGTACTCTCGACCCTAAGGGAATATTAACAATATAATCATATGAAAGAGCACAAAAATGGGTACAGTAAATTATTGAATGAACATCATAAGGAGACATGTACTAATGTTTAAGAAGACACGAATAACATGATGGACAGACATGATCAACATGGATAAAGGATAGGTGAAAAATAATTAATGCCATGATAACATTCGTGAATGGAAGAAAATAAAAATGGAACATAACACATGCCAAGCATTAAAAAAAACATAATTCCCTACCATTTTTCTAACGCTTCTTTGAACTTGCCTCTTGTGTTTGCCCACATAATATATTTTTGTAGAGAGAGAAGAGAGAGGATTTGGTATTTGAGAGGAGTGATTTTTCACCTATAGGTACACCTCTATTTATATACATCTGGGGATAGGGTGGTTGGGATAATTTTAATTTCAAACGGAGGGTGGTTACTAGATTCCTATCCATAAATTTAAAATTCTAAGCCTATCTCCTAACTGATTTTCAAATTTCGAATTTAATTTTGTTTCTAGAAGGGGTGGTTGTTACACTGCATCCATTTACATTTCAGAAAATCAGAATCTTCAAAATCCATCAACTTAAATAAATTTTTTATATTATCTTATCATTTTTATT
>NC_029793.2:101707881-101728666 GCF_000816755.2 Arachis ipaensis
TTACAAATTTTAACAGAACAAATAAAAAATAAATACAAACCCAAAAATAAAAATTTTACTAAAAAGTTAAAATTATATATTTGAAATATCCGACTAGTAAAGAGACTACCAACAGGAAATAAAGGGTAGAATTGATTATAAAAAAAGTAAATTTAATCCTAACGTTAATTTTCAAACGCAGAAGCAACAATTTATAACTCCTTGTAAAGGCACGTTTACTTTGGCGTTTAGACCAAAAAGGCATCCAAACACAAGGAGGATGCGTTCAATGTACTCAAACGTGCTTCTCTTCTTTCTAATGCTAAACCAAACACAGCCATAGCCAAATTTCTAAAAAGCCAAAAGCACATGCAAAGTAATCACAAATCACAACAACGGCTAACAATTTCAATAACACGCTAAAAAATTAACAACCATAGTACCCAACGCAAACCCCATTCCCATACACAACATCAACACCACATTCCCTCGTGTACATCAACAATAACCACATCAATGAATGTAATAACAGCTTACCACAAAAACATTTTAATTAGAGCAAATAATCACTTTATTGGTATTCAGAACAAGAGGACAATACCATTAGTGGTGACCAGAACTAAAACCAAAACAGTCAATGACCAATAAATTCAATTTCAGAAGCTCAGCCTTCGTTAATATGTTCCAGAACAAGAAGACAATACCACACTCATAATCGGAACAAAAAAACTTGACACTAATATAAATTTTAGACGCTCAACTTTAATTATTTATTTTCCAAAAATTTAATTATTTTCCAAAATAAAAAGGCAATACCATCACTAGTAATCAGAGCAACAATCGAATTTATAATCAGAAGAGTAATTTTAATTTCAAAAACTCAGCTCTAATTAGCTTTTTCCCGAAACAAAAGTACAATACCATCTCCTGTAACTTGAACAATAACCAAAATAATAATCAAAACATCAATCTGAATTTCAGAACCTCAAACTTAATTATTTTTTTTCCGGAACAAAGTTACAATACCATTGGTGCACGGAATTGTGATCACACTTTTCACAACTCTGGTACAACTAACCAGCAAGTGCACTGGGTCTTCCAAGTAATAAAACCTTACGCGAGTAAGGGTTGATCCCACAGAGATTGTCGGCTTGAAGCAAGCTATGGTCATCCTGTAAATCTTAGTCAGGCGGATTCAATTGGTTATGAGTTTTGATAATTGAAAGATAAATAAAACGTAAATTAAAATAAAAATACTTATGTAATTCATTGGTGGGAATTTCAGATATGCGTTTGGAGATGCTTTGTTGCTTCTGAACCTCTGCTTTCCTATTGTCTTCATCCAATCATGCGTGCTCCCTTCCATGGCAAGCTGTATGTTGGTGGATCACCGTTGTCAATGGCTACCATCCATCCTCTCAGTGAAAATGGTCCAGGTACGGTTTCTGTACGGCTAATCAACTGTCGGATCTCTCGTCTCGGATGAAAAATACCAGGCATAGCTATCGCACGGCTAATCATCTGTCGGTTCTCACTTGTGTCGGAATAGGATCTCTCTATCCTTTTGCACACTATCATTGCGCCTAACATTCGTAAGTTTAAAGCTCGTCACAGTCATCCCATCCCAGATCTTACTCGGAATACCACAGACAAGGTTTAGACTTTTTGAATCTCAGGAATGCTGCCAATTGGTTCTAGCCTCTACCACGAAGGTTCTAATCTCACGGATTCGATTGCTCTGTTGTCAGGAGAGGCAAGTCAAATCCGTGGATCAGAGACCCAAGAGACTATACTCCGACTGTCGTCCAATGACTACGTTGAACATCATGTAGACCGCTTGTGGTTGTTAGGCACGCGGATCTTGGCTAAGCGAGTAACGAAGATAGTGGGTGATTGTCACGGGTCACCCCTTTATTCTGACTTAACTAAATTAAGTACGAGAGTATATCTTGGAGAAGAAGTAAGGGTGAATTGAAAGAGAAATAATAGTACTTGCATTAATTCATGAAGAACAGTAGAGCTCCGCACCTTAATCTACGAGGTGTAGAAACTCCACCGTTGGAAAATATATAAGAGAAAAAGGTCTAGGCATGGCCGAATGGCCAGCCTCCCAAATGTGCAAAATGGCATAAGATGATAAAAGTCCAAAAAAGATACGAATACAATAGGAAAGACTAGTATTTATACTAAAATAGTTACTAAGGATTACAGAATTTAAGTAACTAAGTGCAGAGAGTGTAGAAATCTACTTCCGGGAACCACTTGGTGTGTGCTTGGGCTGAGAATTGAGCTTTACACGTGCATAGGCCTTTTCTAGAGTTAAATGCCAGCTTGAATGCCAGTTTGGGCATTTAACTCCAGTTTCGGTGCCAGTTTCGGCATTTTACGCCAGAAAAGAGTCTTAGGCTGGCGTTTAAATGCCAGTTTGGGCCATCAAATCTCGGGAAAAGTATGGACTATTATCCATTTCTAGAAAGCCCAAGATGTCTATTTTCCAAAGCAATTGAGAGCGCACCAATTGGGCTTCTGTAGCTCTAGAAAATCCACTTCAAGTGCAGGAGGGTCAGAATCCAACAGCATCTGCAGTCCTTTCTCAGCCTCTAAATCAGACTTTTGCTCAGGTCCCTCAATTTCAGCCAAAAAATACTTGAAATTATAGAAAAATACACAAACTCATAGTAAAGTCCAGAAATATGATTTTTGCATAAAAACTAATAAAAATATAATAAAAAGTAACTAAAACATGCTAAAGACTATGTAAAAACAATACCAAAAAGCGTATAAATTATCCGCTCATCAACCATGAATTGTAACTAGAACAATAATCAAAACAACAACCGTAACAATTATCTAAATAGAAATTCGGAGTTTCAAAAATCACCATTAATTTTTTCCTAACCAAAAACGAAAATATTGGTTTACATGAGCTTCGGAATAGGGGAATGAGTAGTTGAGCAGGGGTGGTGGCAGCTGGCATGGTTAACCTCCACGGTGGGGACTAGCTGAATGATAATGCAGAGAAGAAGAAGAACGGGGACACCAGCGCGGAAACAAAGAGCCAGATGCGCGTGCCGTAGCAACAGATTTGAGGGTCAGCCACAGCAGATGGGCAGCTGGCGACGGTCACAACCGTGCAGGCGACAAACGACGACGACCTGGCCACACACACAACCGCCAGATGACAACCAACCATGATCTAGAGACCCTTGCGTCGAGGGAATGGAAGGGCCTTCGGTCGCTTGAAAACAGGAGGATTGGCAACCGACCACGATGAACCAGCAGGCAACGGTCAGAACAAGGGCGGCTCGCTGAGGCTAGGGTTGTATTTTGGGGAGAAATAACGCTGAGACTGAGGAATCAGGAATGAGGCTCGAGGGGAGGGCAAGGGTTTCGTCTGACTAACGACCAGAATTTGGGTCTTCTTCTTTTAACCAAAACGCAAAAAAAAAAAAAACAACACCGTTTCATCACAGGTGCTTTGGACAACCAGAAAGTTAATTTCATTATTTTTATGGCAACACTACTAGACTAAACTAGTATTACAATTCAAAATGCCAAAAAATCTAACTACCTGAGCCCAAAACCCCATGGCCCAGTAACACAGGCACTGGACCCGCCCATATTACTACTTAATATAAACACTTTAGTTACATTAATTAATAAATTTAGGCCAAAAGGAAAACGGAACTATGATGAGCTCCCTTACCGTTACCGCATCAACACAGTGCCTTTGACTAGTCTCCACAGACACGTGTTACATCCCAACACCGACACATACAGTCCGCATGATATGATGATTATGTTGGTAAGCACCATAGAACTTTCCTTTAATTTTATCTCTATGTCTATGGATTGGATTCTTAAACCCTACTAGTTTATTATCTACAATAAAATTCTTAAAATAGTTATATGAATATGTTTATGGTTACACACACATTTTAAAAAATATATATATCAATCATAACTAAACATATAGATACGAGTGGCTTTCAATAGATGAGGTTCAGTCTACTTATTAGTCTAATCTCCAATCTAGAACCTATTACCAAGATTCACACTAATATGGCTGCCTAACATCAAAGTTCTTGGCATCCACTCATCGGGACCAATGCTGGTGGATACTAAATTTGTTTTAAAAATTGAATGGAAAAAAAATGTGTAGAAGTCACCTTTGATTCGAAGTGCTGGAAATGATGAACATGAAAATCACTTTAACAAAATAGATTATATTAGGGTTTCACGACATTTCTACACATTCATACTTCCCAACAATTCCCTTCAAGATATTAGACTAAACTTTGATTTCGTACTTCCTTTGTGTATTTATTTATTTATTCTTCATGCTCAATTTTGTTAAATTTGTTCCTCTTTGCTACCTCTATCTGGTGTCGAATGAAGGTCCACCGCTTGCCTTCTCTATAGCCACCGACAATTAGAACGGACAACGCCGTAGGTACCTCAGGCCCCTCCCTTCTCTGCGATGTTCATCATTAGATACTTATAGTATTATTCATTTTGACAATATATAATTTGAAATTAAACTAATTTTATAAAAATTACTTAATATAAAGAAAAATATAGTAAAACTCTAGTTGATGACAAGCATTGTGAAATTTTCATATGTGTTTAATGAAGTCCTATTTCAACTGTTGATGTTGCTGCCTATTCCGAAGTTAGGCATTTCTTTAAAGAAATTGTTGGTATGGTGGTGCAAAATCTTCCTTTCCCAACTAAGGTTGTGATAAGCCATTTTCAACATCGTCATACTCTAGGCCTTGAGCAAAATTTTCATGCATAAGTGTGTATTTCATCCTCAACAATCATATTATGCAATATTATACAAGCTCTCATTATGTTTGCAAGCTTCTTCTTTTCCCAAAAGCGTGTTGGACCACATATAATTGCAAAGTGTGCTTGCAACACTCTGAATGCTTGCTTAACATCTTTTCTTTGCCCTTCTTGGTATTGTGCAAATAACTTGTATTTCTTCTCTTATGGCTTTGATATTGATTTGACAAATGTGCCCCATTCTGGATAAATACCATCTGCTCAATAGTATTCTATAGTATAATTATTACCATTGATAGTGTACTTTACCTCCAAAACATGGTCATTTAGAATATCATCAAATACTGGTGAATGATTTAACACGTTGATATCGTTATTTGAACCAGAAACTTCAAAAAATGCATGTCATATCCAAAGGTCTGAAGATGCCATAACCTCAAGTATTATGGTTGCAACCCCACAATAACCACTCATGTACATACCTTTTCATGCCTTTGAACAAGTTTTTCATTGCCAATGCATGTTGTCAATGCTACCCAACATACTAGGAAAGCCACGCCTCCTCCATTTGTAGCAGGTATCGTATATCATTTGAATTTGATTTTCTCAAGTATTCATTCTTGAACACCGAAATGACACCTTCAACATATTTTTTCAAGCATTCAATTGTGGTGCTCTCGCCTATGTGCATATAATCATCAACAGCATTAGCTGCTGCGCCATATGCTAACATTTGTATCACAGTAGTGCATTTTTGCAAGGGTGACAAGCCTCTTCTCCCAATTGCATCGACCTTCTATTAAAAATACGGATAGAAATTTGAGAGGGCGTATACTATTAGAAAGAACACGTGTCTTCTCATTCAAAACTTATGTCGAAAAATATCAGCATTATACACCGGCTCATCTGCAAGGTAATCTTTAAAACGGCGATCATGTCCCCCTACTCGATCTTTGTTGATCCATCTACGAGGAGTTTGGAAAGAGCTTCTCTCGATATCTTTGTCTTCTGAATCATTGAACAAACACTCATCGATCCAATTATCTATGAGTGTGTTATCTCGCCTTCTTATACTATTATACTATTATTTCTTACATACAATTGTCCTTCTTTCCATGTCAGAACTAAATTTTACATAATAGCTGTGAATTCGATTCTAAAATATTTTGTCCTTTTGGTCGGTATCAACTATAGGGTCAGTCGAAACACTCAATCATGCACTAATCAACATCTTATTTTCTTTCCATTGCCAGGGTTGAATACTATCTTGCCAACGATTTTCAATGGCATCATCATTGAGGTCGATAGTATCTACTACACGAGGGTTAGCAAAATCTGAATTTTGCGAATTCGGACTAGATTGTATCAGAGTCTAAAAGGATAGGTTAGAAGAGTCACCAATACCATATAAGTCATGTCTAGATTTTAGTTTATATCTATTATATTATTATATATTATAAGTGTTTATGCCCTGGGTCGAGTTGTACGACCTGGGCTGATTAAAGACAATTCGACCGACCTTCTCAGGTCTAGAATTTCCCGACCTCTTCTCAAAGAGTTCGGCCAAATCGCTACAGAGAGCCCAGGAAGGCCCAAATAAAGGGACACAACCCAATCTAAAGGTAGCCAAAGCCTAGAAAGATAAGGGTGGTCCTCCAAAAGATAAGATGACTTCACTCAAAGATAAGATAAGATAAGATAACTATCTTATCTCCAGAAAGGTCACTCTACATTACTATAAGTACACTGGAGCTCCCATGTATAACTCATACTCTGATTCTACTAAAAACCTGCTTAAATCCCATGCTAACTTAAGCATCGGAGTCTCTTGCAGGTACTACCACCCTCGGGTGATGAAGGATCAACAGCATCTACAGCTCCACCAGCTCCAACAAGTTGGACACGACTGCTCCAGCCACCGCAGCAGATCTCATCCGAGATCAACCATGACAATGACCACAACTCTGGTTTGGTAGATAGAATGCCAAACAAAAACGTGGATACCACAGCCAAAGATACACCTCTACAAAATGGAGAGAAGCAGTCTCCAAACTCAGAAATTCTGGAAGCCCTCAGAGAATAACAAGATCGGCTTAAACAGCACGAACAGGAGGTAGAACACCAACTTGAAGCTGAGAGGGACCTCCGAAGAGAAGCTAGATGACGCCGAGAGCTAGAAGATAAGCTCTTAAAGCTTGAAGCTAATCCCAAAACTAAAACAGCTCAACCCGGTCATGGCGACAGCCCCCACAAGGATCAAGATCCCTTCAGCAAAAAAATCATGAAAGCTAAGGTTCCAAAGGATTTTAAAGCTCCCGACATGACCCCATACAATGGTACCTCCGATCCAAGTCATCATCTCAGCAACTTTAGAAGCAGAATGTATCTCACCGATGCCTCAGACGCTATTCAATGCAAAGCCTTCCTGACTACTCTAACAAAGACGGCAATTAAGTGGTTCGACAGCTTGCCTCCCATATCTATCACCAGTTTCGATGACTTAGCTAAGAAGTTTCTTGCTAGATTTTCCATTCAGAAGGACAAAGCCAAACACGCCCTAAGCCTATTAAGAATCAATCAAGGAGATCGGGAGAGTCATTGCTCTTACATGGAAAGATTCAACAAAGCTTGCCTGGACATACAAAGCCTACCCACAGAAACAGCCATCATGGGTCTCATCAATGGCCTACGAGAAGGGCCCTTTAGTCACTCTATATCAAAGAAACACCCAACATCTTTAAATGAAGTGCAAGAACAGGCAGAGAAATATATCAACATGGAGAAAAATTCTCGATTAGGAGAGACCTCAAAATTCAGATTCTCCTACTCATCTCGGGATAAGGATAAAGAGTCCAAGAAAAAAGAAGATCAACACGGAGAGAAGCCTAAAAAATATCACAATTACACCCCTTTTTGGGTATCTCTTGTAGATGTTTTCCGAGAAGTATGCCACACCGAGAAGATTCCACCACCTCGTCCAATCAAAAGTAAAAAAGGAGGGGGAAATCGGACAGAATACTATGAGTACCACCGAATCTATGGACATCCTACAAACGAGTGCTTCGACCTAAAAAATGTCATAGAAAAGTTGGTAAGAGAAGGACGACTAGATCGATACTTAGCCAACAAAACGGATGAACCCAGAAAAAGAAGAAAGGATGAAGAGGTCGGATGAACTGAATGACCACCCCGCACCCCGGAGAGGCACGTTCACATGATAAATGGAGGATTCGCAAGAGGAGGGATCTCCAACGTTCCCGGGGGAGAAATCAGTCGCGCCGCCGTGCCTGGCAGCCGGGAATGCCACTGCCGTCGCCGAAAAATTTGTCGGTAAGGGTTTTAAGTTGATTCTCCTTCCGTTGAGTTTCCGGAAACCTCATTGTTGCTGCATGTTGTTCAGGTCACCGCTGCCGCTTTAGGTGGCTATCGGGCTGCCGCCGAACCGGTTTGGAGACCGTCGCTGTTTCGGTTCAGCCGTTCCTTCTTCGGTTCGAGTTGCTGAGATTGTTGAGAACGCAAGTGGAGCCAAGTTGCTGGCTGCAGTTGGTTTTGGGTTGAGGCGGAGATGACTCTATGAGACTTTTGGGCTATGGAATTGCGTTTTGAGGTAGGGGCGCTTTCCAAAAACTATAGTTTATTATTGGAATTATTACATATGGGTACTGATGTGAGATATTGTGTATTTGGTGATTGTATCTGCCTTATGTATTATTTGATTGACTCGAATGACTATGGATGTTGGTTTGGCCGAATTGTTGTGTGGCTTGTGAAATGTAATGTTTGAAGTTGGCGCAGAAGTTATGAAGAGTTCTTTTAGTTGTGGTTGAAATGCTCTGTATTGCTTTAGACTATTATTTGTACCCTCGCCTTTATCTTGAGATATTCTGTAAGAGGGATAGGAATTGTATTGGATTATGTTTGTAATATTATTTATATATATTTTTGTATATATATGGATGTACTCTTTATGAGTTTTGTAAGTTGTATGGTATTTATGGACGTATGTTATCGGATGAAAGTTTTTGGGAGCGGTATTGCGGTTTAAAGTTTCAAACAGGCTCATATTTTAGTATTAAATAAGATAAGTGTCGTCGTAATGTCCAAAGCTATCAGAGTCGCGCAGCCGGAAGTGCGAGCTTTGGTAGTTAGGGTGTTACACAAATCATCTCGCAAAAGGCACCATAAAGAAGTATATCATATTGGAGGAGAGGAAGGATCACCCGACCTCCCTACCATTACTTTTACCAAAGAAGACGCGGCAGGCGTCATCCCAGGACTTGATGATCCCATGGTCATTACTATCATATTGGCCAACGCTAATCTCCACCGTACATTGGTGGACCAAGGAAGCTCAGCGGATATTTTGTTTAAATCTGCCTTCGACAAACTCAACTGACAAGAAAAAGAGCTCAGAGCATATCCGAACAGCTTGTTCGGACTAGGAGATACTCCAATCCAACCTCTTGGATATATTTCACTACACACAACCTTTGGAAAGGGAATTCGGTCAAGGACACTCAACACAGACTACATCATAGTCGACGTGAGCTCAGCCTACAATGCCCTAGTAGGTCGGACAACGCTAAATCAGCTTGCCGCAGTAGTGTCAACTCCACATCTATGCATGAAGTTTTCAACCCCAGAAGGGATAACCACGATAAAAGGAGACCAGAAAACTGCGCGACACTGTTACAATGAAAGTCTGAACCTTAAAGGCAAAAGAGAAGAAATCAACACCATCGAGCTCGGGGGAGTTCGAGGTCGGGAAGAACTTCGTCCACAACCGGAAGGTGAGATCGAGGAAGTCCAGATCGGGGATGTCCCAGATAAGACAACCAGTATTGGGGCGACTTTGAAAGGAGACATAAAGGAGTCTTTGATACAGTTCCTAAGAGATAATGTCTACCTCTTTGCATGGAAGGCCGCAGACATGCCGGGCATAGATACCAAACTAATGTGCTACAAACTGGCAATATACCCAGGATCTCAGCCAATTCAACAGAAGCGTTAGAAGCTCGGACTAGAAAGATCTCAAGCGGTGGAAAAATAAGTACAAGCTCTACTGGAGGCAGGATTCATAAGAGAAGTCAAATATCCACTATGGCTGGCCAACGTTGTATTGGTGAAAAAGTCAAATGGGAAATGGCAAATGTGCACCGATTACACCGACCTCAATAAAGCATGTCCAAAAGATCCTTATCCACTCCCAAGCATAGACACTCTAGTGGATGCCTCCTCCGGATACAAGTACCTTTCTTTCATGGATGCCTATTTAGGATATAATCAAATCCCGATGTACCCACCTGATCAAGAAAAGACCTCATTCCTAACCCCAAAAGCAAACTACTGCTATGTCGTCATGCCATTCGGACTCAAAAATGCAGGAGCTACCTACCAAAGACTAATGAATAAAGTCTTTACAGACCACATCGGGAAACTCATGGAGGTATATGTGGACGACATGTTGATAAAAACACAAAATGAGGAATCATTACTGTCCGAACTCGCCAGAGTGTTCGACACCATCAGAAAGCATGGCATGCGACTTAATCCCGCAAAGTGTACCTTTGCAGTAGAAGCCAGAAAATTCCTGGGTTTCATGCTAACACAACAAGGAATCGAGGTGAACCCAGATAAATGCCGAGCTATACTCAACATGGAAAGTCCAACCTGTGTCAAAAAAGTACAACAACTCAACGGAAGACTAGCAGCCTTGTCCAGATTTCTAACCGGATCAGCCATAAGATATCTTCCCTTCTACGCTACACTAAGAAAAGGAAAGAGGTTTGAATGGACCACAGAATGTGAGCAAGCCTTCTAGGATTTCAAAAAATTCCTAGGCCAACCACCCATTCTTACTCGACCACGAAAAGGAGAAGCACTCATATTATACCTCGCAGTGGGAACTCGGACAATAGCCTCAGCGCTAGTCAGAGAAGACGAAGGTGGGCAACAACCCATCTACTTCATCAGCAAAGCCCTACAAGGGGTCGAACCGAACTATCAAAAGATAGAAAAATTCGCCTACGCTCTCATACTAACTTCTCGACGGCTCCGCCCATATTTTCAAGCTCACACCATCAAAGTTTGGACTAACCAACCCATAAAAGGCATTCTACAGAAGACAGACTTAGCTGGAAGAATTCTACAGTGGGCAGTCGAGCTATCTGAGTTCGATCTTCAATATGAAGCTCGGACGGCCATCAAGTCCCAATATTTGGCCGATTTTATTGCTGAGTACACTGACACCCCGGGAACTCCTACAAAATGGAATCTCTATGTAGACGGCTCTTCAAACAAAACCGGGAGTGGTACAGGTGTGATAATAGAAAGCGACCAGGGAACCCAAATCGAACTCTCCTTAAAATTTGAGTTCCCTGCTTCAAACAACCAGGCCGAATATGAGGCATCACTAGCTGGTTTGAGACTGGCTAAGGAAGTGAGAGTTCAAAAGCTTATCATCTTCAGCGATTCGCAAGTAGTCACCTCGCAAATAGCACAGACTTACTAAGCTAAGGACCCTACCATGAAAAAGTACCTGGACAAAACTAAGGAACAGCTCGAACAACTCGGGGAATATGAGGTCCGCCATATACCTCGGGAATAGAATGCTCGAGCTGATGCACTCTCAAAATTAGCCAGCACCAAACCAGGGGGCAATAATAGAAGCCTCATCCAAGAAATACTGCAAAACCCATTGATCTCGGAGGAAGAAAAGGTCTTGGCCGTATCAGGTCAAGATCAAGGATGGATGACCCCCATCATCAACTACCTCAAATTAGAGGCACTCCCTACAGATAAGAATGAGGTAAAGAAGTTGAGATGAGAAGCACAGTACTATACCATCATAAATAACATCCTATACAAGAGGGGGATCTCCACACCCTTACTAAAATGTGTGCCGACCTCCAACACAAAGGAAGTCTTGGAAGAAATACATAATGGCATATGTGGCAACCATCTTGGAGCACGAGCTCTATCCAAAAAGGTACTCCGAGCCGGATTCTTTTGGCCGACTTTGCAAAAGAAAGCAACAGAGTTCGTAAAGACATGTCCACCATGTCAGAAGCATGCTAACTTCCACATCGCCCCACCAGAGGAGCTCATCAGCGTAACATCACCTTGGCCATTCGCAAAATGGGGACTCGACCTCCTTGGACCCTTTCTCCAAGGATCGGGACAAGTCAAGTTCCTTATTGTAGGAGTAGATTACTTCACAAAATGGATTGAGACAGAGTCCCTAGCTAATGCCACTGCTCAAAGAAGTCGGAAATTCTTATACAGGAACATTGTTACAAGGTTTGGGATTCCTTACTCCATCACCACAGACAATAGAACTCAATTCACGGACACAGGCTTCAGGAAGTTGGTGGCAGACTTGAAGGTAAAGCATCAATTTTCATCCGTAGAACACCCACAAGCTAATGGACAAGCAGAAGCAGCTAACAAAGTCATATTGGTTGGGTTAAAACGGAGACTACAGGACACAAAAGGAGCCTGGACTGAAGAGCTCTCACAAGTCCTATGGGCATATCGAACAACTCCACACTCCACCATAAGGGAATCACCTTTCCGACTGGCTTACGAAATGGAGGCAATGATCCCAATGGAGGTCAAAAAAGGTTCCCCCAGAACAATCCACTACAGTGAAGAGGCCAACTCCTAACTTCAAAGGGAAGAGCTCGACCTTCTTCCAGAAATTCGAGAAAGAGATCGGATCTGGGAAGAAGCGTTAAAACATCGAATGGCATCAAGATACAATCAGAACGTATTACAGCGAAGTTTTGCCAACAACGACCTCATCCTAATCCGAAATGATATCGGAACAAGTCGACCAGGAGAGGGGAAGTTAGCAGCTAACTGGAAAGGACCCTACCGAGTCACAGAGGTACTAAGAAAAGGCTACTACAAGCTGTCCGAACTCGAGGGGTGAGAGCTACCAAGGTCGTGGCATGCCTGCAACCTAAGAAGGTATTATAGTTAGAGGTAATAAAGATCTTAGGTCAAGGTGCACTCTTTTTCCTGAAAAGATTTTTTAATGAGGCACCAAGCCAAGATCTGTAAAATCACCTGACTTAGAGGGGGTAAACACTCACATGTATATATTTTATTTGCCTATATGTCTACTTCCTATTGGAACAAAACTTTTCAGATTTTCTACAAAGTTTCTTTACAAAGACGCATTAATCTGAATGCAAAAATCCATTGCCTGATTACAAAGCTACAGGTCGGTAAGGTGAAAATCAAATTCACCACCTGACCATGATGAAATCGAATTCATCGTCCAAAATTCTACAAAGGTCGGCAAGGTGAAAACAAAATTCACCGCCCGACTTCGACAAGGTCGACCTAGTGAGAACCAAACTCACCGTCCGACTTCGACAAAATCGGCAAGATAAAAAAGCGATAAAAATAGATTAATGTGAAAGCTACAAAAAGTTATAAAAAGTAATCCATAGGAAGAGGCCTGACGAGGTCTGAGTAAAAATGGATTGCTAAAAATAACTTAGAATGGACCGACATGAAGAAGTCGGACCAATCGACATAAAAGCGACAAAAGTTATAAAAAGTAGTCCATAGAAAGAGGTCTGACGAGGTTTGAGTAAAAATGGATTGCTAAAAATAACTTAGAATGGACCGACATGAAGAAGTCGGACCAATCGACATAAAAGCGACAAAAGTTATAAAAAGTAATCCATAGAAAGAGGCCTGACGAGGTCTGAGTAAAAATGGATTGCTAAAAATAACTTAGAAGGCATCGAGATGAAGAAGTTGGACCAATCGACATGAAAGCTACAAAAGTTATAAAAAGTAAGCCATAGAAAGAGGCCTGACGAGGTCTGAGAAAAAATGGATTACTAGAAATAACTTAGAAAGGCCTGACCAAGAAGAAGTCGGACCGGACCAATCAAAGCGACAAAGTTATAAAAAGTAATCCATAGAAGGAGGCCTGGCCAGCCCTAAGTAAAATGGATTACTAAAAATAACTTGAGAAGAATAGACAAGTGAAGTCGACTAATAACTACAGATCGGATCGACACGAGAAGTCGGACCAATGAAAGGCGTGCGACACAGCTCGACCTAAAAAGCCACGACCACGCAAAAAGCCATCAAAATTGTTCAGACTAAAAAGGTTCCATAAAGAACATTAGCAAGTCATCGAACAAAGCTAGCCAAAGGTCACTCCGACTAAAACAGGAAACAAACAAGCACAAAGGCAATCAAAGAGGTCGGATAGAAAAATCCAACACTCTAAAGATTCCTGGATGCATCAAAGGTTGCAGGAAAAAGTTACTACAATAAAAACTCAGAAGGCCACCCGAAGGTCGACCTTAGGAGTTTAAAAGCATTTGTTTTTCCTAAAGAAAGTTACTAAGAAAAGCAACTAAAATGTCAAGGCCACACCAGGGCTCAATTACAATAAAACAGAGTTTAAGAAAGCCCATAGATCGGGCTATACAAAAAATACATCAAAGAAAAGTCATCAAGGGTTCAGTTCTCCTCAGCAGCATCACCCTGAGTTGTAGAAGGGGGAATAGTCTTCAAAGGAGTCGCGTCCACAGTCCCATCCTCACGATTGAGTATCTCGCGATCCGAATCGGGTTGGGAATGGTCGACTTCGACAGAACGATTTGAAGAAGTCGCAGCTACAGAGGCTTTAACTGGCGGCATAGGGGGATGATCTTCTCCTTCATCCTTATCCGGGGCAGGGATGATTTTTCCATCCTCAACAACATTATCCAAACTAAAAAGACTCAGGTCAAGCTCGGGAGCAAGAACTCGGACCTGAGCTTTTAGGTTCTCATACGCATCAGTCACACTGCCCACAAGATGACCCTGGAGCTCGGCATAGTCAGCATGAGCAGACTCCAGCCTCTCCCTAGCCTCCAACAGCTCACCATAGGTACGGGTATAACTCTCCTTCGACTTCTTGGCCATCTCCTCGGCCAAATTCGCAGCAGCCTCCGCAACAACAGCCCTGGATTTTTCTTTTTCTACATCCAGCTCCAGTTTAATAACTCTGGCGTCCAGCTCATCCTTCAACCCCTTAATCCTGTCATACTCTGACTTGGCTTCCAGCATAAACTCCTTCGTCGCATGGACAGGAGAATCTTGGATTGAGTGAAACAAAGCCGCACCCATGTGCGCCATCCGAACACTACTTCTAGTAATGAAATCCAGATGGTGCAGGATAGACATGTCATCCATAGGAAGTCGGCCATAAGGGGCAATCTGGTTATCAACAAACCCCACAGCATCGAAGTCAGGGGCATCCAGATTATAAGGTTCAACAGTCTTTTGCTTCTTTGGAGGAGGACTAGTAGCAGAGGGAGAAGCAGCGCCAGAGGTTGCTTGGGTAGGATCAGAAGGAGCCAAAGGAACCTGGGGAGTTGGGATAATCTTCCTCGGCCCAGAAGTGTCCAAGGTCGACCTCCTCAGCTTAACATTAGAAGATCCCTCCCCAGGACCTTTGGTCGAGTTATTCTGGGCAGCAGTTGCCTTTCTCGCCCTCTTAAAAGCCTTCATGGAGTCAGTAGTCTTTACCATCTCTGAAAAAATAAGGCAGCAAAACCAAAGTTGCAAGTTAGAAAGAGATGGATTGACAAAACAAACAAAATAACAAAGACAAAGCTAAAAAGAAATTGGCAGCTACCCAATTCAATTCGAAGGAGGGAAGGATTTCCCAAGAACATTTTTGTATCGAGATGGGGAGGCTCCCCCCAATTCTCCTCCAGTACATGTACAAAAGCCTGCTCAACCTCATCCAACATTTTCTAAGTATATCTAGACACTACCACATTCTGTTGCCAGCATAAGGGGAAGGCAGACTCATTATTCTGTTCCAAGAAGAAAGGCCGAGCTCCTTCAACAGCTAGGACCTTGAAGTAATAGTTTTTGAAATCTCTAAAAGATTCATCATACATAGAAAAAACTTTCTTTCCCTGGAAAGCTCGGAAAGAAATCCAGGAAGCCTTCTTTTTAGCTGCCCCAGGCTTCGTCAAAACAAAAAGGTAAAGAAAGAGAGTTTGAGAAGGTCGGACATCCAGTTCTTGGCACAATAATTGGAAGATCTTTATAAAGCCCCACGAGTTTGGGTGAACTTAAGAAGGAGCAACGTTACAGGACCACAACAAGTCGGTCTCAAAGGAAGTAAAAGGAATGGTGATGTTCATTTGGCTAAAAAAGTAGTCATAAGCATGAAAGAAGGGGTGTTCCCCCTGAGTCAAAGAAGGAAAACAAACTCTCTCATCAGGGTCAGGCGCTATCAAATCATAATCCTTTTCCTAATCTCTATTACTACAAACCCTGTGATGTCTCCTAAGCTGTACGCAATACTCAGAATTAACCACAGAAACGCACATCAAGATGAGGGAGTCCAGCCAGTCAGACATGCTCCCGGGGACTTTGGAGGACGTCTCGATAATATTTTTGCGAGAAGACATGGGTCAACTAGTCCTACAGTGAGAAAAGGGAAAAATAGGTTACTAATCAAACAGCTCAGACAAGACAGAAAACATCTCGGACAAATATGGAGATAACTCGGAAAAATAGGTTACTAATCAAATAGCATGCAAAAGTTAAAAGACTCAGAAACAGCAGTAAAAGGAAACCCCAGAACTTACACGAAAGTCCAGGGGCATCCTTTGGAGGCAATAACAAAGTAAGAACCCAAGAAAGGAGGAAAATCAACAGTCTATATCCCGACACCTCTCAAACAAGAAAACAACCCCCCTTTAACAGCGACACCCCACAGAGAAAGTCACAGTTTACAAAAAAGGAGTCAAAGTCACGGTCTTTTCACAGTTTATCAGCAAAGGGATTTTCGTCGCATCTAAAGGAAATCATCCATGCCATACGAAGTAGCATACCATCAAACATTAAACAAACCATGCAGAAATCATCAAGAAAGATCCAACCTTTTTGAAATCCTTTGGAGTTCACTACGTCAAACTACAAACTTACAGCCGAACAAAAATGGCGATTCATACAAATCAAAGAAACCCTCAGAGCACACATTACAGCGATAATCAGACACAACAAAAATAGAGAAAGATGCAAACTTTCCAAAATGAATTCAAGCAAAAGAACAAAACTTTTCAAAATTAGAACAATGCAAACCAGAAAAACGGCATGGAAGGTAAAAGAGAAAGAAGAAGAAAACCAACTTGCAGACAAGAAGGAGACGATCAGAGATTGAAGCAAGCGACACTGGCCAATCACCTCTTGAGTAAAAGAAAAGGGAAGTGCGAAAATGCAAAAACGGAAAAAAGGAGAAGTTACAGCGAGCAAGAGAAGAGAAAATTGAAGGAAGCTTTGAAAAATTCAAAAATGAGATACAAAAGAGGGAAACAAAGGAAACGGCAAGGGAGTTAATGGGTTTTACTCTCGCACGTTCCCAAGGAAAGGCAAAACGCACGTTGCAATTAAAAAGGGGTGTGAAAAAAATGCTCCGCATTCAAGCCACTCTACAATGAGATTAAGATGCTCGAGGTCGGCTTCCCCAACAAAAGAGATCGAAGTCTAAAAAAAGGACACGACTCCAAAAGAAAGACCGCGCTCAAGCAGGGGCATTGTTCATGCCTTGGGTCGAGCTGTACGACCCGGGCTGATTAAAGACAATTCGACTGACCTCCTCAGGTCTGGAATTTCCCGATCTCTTCTCAAAGAGTTCGGCCAAATCGCTACAGAGAGCCTAGGCAGGCCCAAATAAAGGGACACAGCCAAATTTAAAGGCAGTCAAAGCCTAGAAAGATAAGGGCGGTCCCCCAAAAGATAAGATGACTTCACTCAAAGATAAGATAAGATAAAATAACTATCTTATCTCTAGAAAGGTCACTCTACACTACTATAAGTACACTAGAGCACCCAGGTATAACTCATACTCTGATTCTACTAAAATCCTGCTTAAATCCCATGCTAACTTAAGCATCGGAGTCTCTTGTAAGTACCACCACCCTCCAGTGACGAAGGATCAGCAGCATCTCCAGCTCCACCAGCTCCAACAAGTCGGACACGACTGCTCCGGCCACCGCAGCAGATCTCATCCGAGATCGACCTACAGTTTCAGGTAACCCTCGGAACAACAAGTATTTATTAAAAAGATATCTTGTGATGAGTAAACAATTTTTTGTTTTCTTAATTTGTAAATTTTTAAGAAAAAATTATATTTATATTAATATTTATGTATAATTGAAAATATAATCATAAAGGACAAGTAAAGAGAAAGGTTAAAGGAAAGAGAAAATACTACAACTATAAGATTATAATATTTTAAATAATTATAAAATACAATAAAATATACATATATTTTTATACTTTATTTTATTATAATGGTATTAAAATAATTTTTTACCATTATGATTTTCTTTCTTCTTACTTTTCTTTCCGTCCAAACAAAAGAAAATTTTTTTCTCTATTTTCTTTTCATTTATTTTCTCTTCATCCAAACAACACACAAATAACTTCACTTTTCTTCTTATTTTCTCTCCTTTCATATTTTTTTCTCTTATTTTCTTTCCTTCCATTTTCTTTCCTATATCCAAACAAAGCATAATTATGAACTTATCAATGATTAGAATAAGAACAAGAAGAAAAATAAATAAAATAACAAAGGTACTTGAATATGTGATAATTTTTTTTGTGTATGCGCAGAAAAACCAATTCTTCAATAAAAAAACAAAGGGGGCTTGAGGCTCACATCGGGCAAACCTTTTGGAAAAGTCATTATATTGCTTGAGATAAATAACGAGTAACAAACTACGAGCACGTGAGGAGAGATTTACCCAGCGCTCTTTTGGCGCCCCATATGAACGTTGGCATACCATGAATCAGCGCGGATTTTTACTCGCAATTCGACGTGAACTGATCAGTTTTCAATAGGTTTGACCACCGTTGACCAGTCTAATTACCGGTGTAGTCTTTATGTTAAGCAATCTTGAGGAAAGTCACAGAATCCTCTTCGAATTCTCAGCCCTCATTTTCTAAAAATTGTGGGTAAAGTGTTGAGATTTTTGAGTTTAGATGTTGTAGGCTCAAATTAATTTGAAGAGAAGGCTTTCTCTAGCTCTCTTGGTCTTTGGGTAAGGTGAAAATCTCAACCCTAAGTTAGAGACTTGAGATTTTGTGATTTAGTGATTGAGTTATTATGTTTTTATATGATATTGTGGCTTAGGCTTTGTATATATGTGTTTTGGAGCTTGATTGGTGGTTTTGGAAAGTTTTGGTGTGGAATCCCAAGCTTAGAAATCTGTTGGTGAGCCTTTGGAAACCTTGGAAGTTGATTTGAGAGTGTTCCGGGTGGAACGGGAATCGGCCAAGGTATGATTTCGGTTTCCTGTATCTAAAATGTAATGTGGTGTGAAAACGTAGGCTAGAGACCCTAGGATAGGAGATGAATCATTAATGATGTGGATGGTTTGATATGAATTTTATTGTTGTATGTGAATTTAGTAAATTGCGGAATGATGATAAATTTTGGTACTATTTGTGAAAATTGGGTGTGATATGGTTCGATATGTAGAGTTGGTGATAGTATTGAGGCTCTTGTTGAGGAGCATGAGTTGAAATGTGAATTTGTTATGTGTGGAATATATATATATATATATATATATAAATGGTGATTGATGGATTGGATATTGTTGGAGATTAAGGTGTGAATTGTTGATTTTGATGTGGGAATTGTCACCTCGAAATTTGGTTAAATATGGTGGATTTGGTGGGTTGATGATTGAATGAGTGGATGTAAGTATTTGGTATTGAAACATTGAGTTTGGCTGGTTTTTGAATGAGTTGGTAAGTATATGTTTTGAAATTGGGAGTTTATGAGTTTTGGTAAAAATGAAAATTTGATGAACATCCACGGATCATATCTTGAGTTATTGTTTTCAAAACTTAATGATTTTTATATCAAATAAAAGGAAATTTCATAAGCTTTATAATGATTTAAATTTGGTTGAAATCTGAATTTTGTGGAAGGAGATATGATTGTGGGAAGTTCGGGCCAAAAATTTGAATTCTGCAACTTCTGCAGAATTTGTGATTTCTGGTTTGTGTGCGGACGCACAGCCTTGTGCGCATGCACACTCGGCGAGAATTTGGTCTTGTGCGCACGCACAGACTGGTGCGTACGCACACGCGGAGACAGGGCTGCTGGTGGCAGCGCCAGCACGCCCTGTGCGCACGTGAAACCAACGAAGGATTGCGAGCTATGCGTACGCACAAGCCTGTGCTTGTGCGCACGCACACGTTGGAGATGACACACTGGTGGCAGCGCTAGCACACGTTGTGCGCGCGCCCCTACCCTAAGGATTTTGCTTTCTGTGCGTACACACATGTCTAAAAATATTTCTAGGCGTGCGCACGCACACCCCTGTGTGTCCGCACGCGACCCAGTTCTTTTCTAAAACTTTGTTTTCAAGCTCTTCACATTCCCAACAAGCTCGTAACCTTCCGGAATGTTATTTCACACTTATAACCCCAATTTCATCCCTTAAGTCTTAATTTGTTGTTAAATGCCTAGTGATTAAGAGAATGCTAGGAAAGGGGTAACTTGTGGGGGAAGAAATGGTATGTAATGATGAGTATTGATGAGCGGATAATTTATACGCTTTTTGACACTGTTTTTAGTATGTTTTTAGTAGGATCTAGTTACTTTTAGGGATGTTTTCATTAGTTTTTATGTTAAATTCACATTTCTGGACTTTACTATGATTTTGTGTGTTTTTCTGTGATTTCAGGTATTTTCTGGCTGAAATTGAGGGACTTGAGCAGAAATCAGATTCAGAGGTTGAAGAAGGACTGCTGATGCTGTTGGATTCTGACCTCCCTGCACTCAAAGTGGATTTTCTGGAGCTACAGAACTTGAAATGGCGCGCTTCCAATTGCGTTGGAAAGTAGACATCTAGGGCTTTCCAGCAATATATAATAGTCCATACTTTGGCCAATAATTGACGACGTAAACTGGCGTTCAACGCCAGCCTTCTGCCCAAATCTGGCGTCCAGCGCCAGAAAAGGATCT
>NC_029793.2:101728813-101730320 GCF_000816755.2 Arachis ipaensis
CGTGAGCATATTATTCACTGAGAGGAGGGGATGTAGCCACTGACAACGGTGATGCCCTTGCATACAGCCAGCCATGGAAAGGAGTAAGACTGATTGGATGAAGATAGCAGGAAAGCAGAGGTCCTGAGGAACGAAAGCACCTCCATTCGCTTATCTGAAATTCCTATCAATGATTTACATAAGTATCTCTATCTCTATTTTATTATATAATATTCGAAAACACCATTATCACTTTATATCTGCCTGACTGAGATTTACAAGGTGACCATAGCTTGCTTCAAGCCAACAATCTCTGTGAAATCGACCCTTACTCACGTAAGGTTTATTACTTGGACGACCCAGTACACTTGCTGGTTAGTTGAACGGAGTTGTGTCCACACATAGTAAAGAGCCATAATAATGATTCCATACAATAACAAAGAGTACTACATTAATGTGATCACAATTTCGTGCACCAAGTTTTTGGCGCCGTTGCCGGGGATTGTTTGAGTTTTCGGCAAGCTTTTGGTCCGGTAACATCAGTGCCAGATTCCCTTTTGATCCGGCAACAGCACCAAGTTTTTGGCGCCGTTGCCGGGGATTGTTTAAGTTTGGACAACTGACGGTTCATCTTGTTGCTCAGATTAGGTAATTTTCTTTTTATTTTCTTTTCAAAAATTTTTCAAAAATATTTCTAAAATTTTCTCATTTGTTTTCGAAAAAAATAAAAATGTTTTCAAAAATTTATTCAAAATTTTTAAGAATGAATTCTAGTGTTTCATGAAGCATGAGAAGCCTGGCTGGCTGTAAAGCCATGTCTAAATTCTTTTGGACTGAGGCTTGCAATTTGTTATCAAAGAGCAATATACTCTCGTGTTAAAGACTAAAGCTTGGCTGGCCATTGGCCATGTCTAGTGTTTTGGACTGGAGCTTTCATTGAAAGCTTGGCTGGCTAGTGAGCCATGTCTAATTCCTGGACTGAAGCTTTAGACTAACATGGCAAGATTCCTGGAATTCATATTAAAAATTTTGGAATCCTTATTTTTCTTTTTTCAATTAATTTTTCGAAAAAAAATCCAAAAACAATTAGAAAATCATAAAAATCAAAAATATTTTCTGTTTCTTGTTTGAGTCTTGAGTCACATTATAAGTTTGGTGTCACTTGCATATGCATCTAGCATTTTTCGAAAATATCATGCATTCATAGTGTTCTTCATGATCTTCAAGTTGTTCTTGGTAAGTCTTCTTGTTTGATCTTGATGAATTTTTGTTTTGTGTCTCTTCATGTTTATCATATGCATTCTTGAATTCTTAGTGCGTAAGCATTAAAGAATTCTAAGTTTGGTGTCTTGCATGTTTTCTTTGCATTAAAAATTTTTCAAAAATATGTTCTTGATGTTCATCATGACATTCAAAGTGTTCTTGGTGTTCATCTTGACATTCATAGCATCCTTGCATGCATTCATTGTTTTGATCTAAAAATTTCATGCATTGCATAATTTTCATGTTTTTATAAAAAGTCAAAAAT
>NC_029793.2:101730409-101730896 GCF_000816755.2 Arachis ipaensis
AAAAATTTCTTTTTTATTAACTAATTATTTTTATTTTTAAATTTTAAAAATTTTTCGAAAATTTCTAACAATTTTCAAAAAAACATTTTTCAAAAATCACTAACTCTTTTTCAAAATAATTTTCGAAAATTATCCCTCCCCCATCCTATTCTATTTATTCATTCATATCCTAACATCTCATCCCACATCTCTTCCATCCGTACAGTTGTGTTTCTTCCTTTACATCACATTCTTAGTCTCCCCCTCTTTTCTTCTACTCACATAAGGGAACCTCTATACTGTGGTAAAGAGAATCTCTATTATTTATTATTTTTCNGAAGGGAGTTCTTGAGGTTGATACTCTAAATGCCATATTGGCTCAGAACAAAATATTGACTCAGCAAGTCAATATGATCTCTCAGAGTCTGCATGGAATGCAAGCTGCATCCAACAGTACTCAAGAAGCATCTTCTGAAGAAGAAGCTTATGATCCTGAGAACCCTGCAAG
>NC_029793.2:101730935-101760197 GCF_000816755.2 Arachis ipaensis
AAGCAGAGTCAACCAGAGCCCCCACAGTCAAACTCTAAGTTTGGTGTTGGGAGGCCACAACCAAACTCTAAGTTTGGTGTTGAACTCCCATATCCAAACTCTAAGTTTGGTGTTGGAGAATCTCAATAAAGCTCTGCACATCTGTGAGGCTCCATGAGAGCCCACTGTCAAGCTATTGACATTAAAGAAGTGCTTGTTGGGAGGCAACCCAATGTTTATCTAATTCTTATTTTTATTGTTTGTCATGTTTTCTTAGGTTCATGATCATGTGGAGTCACAAAATAAACAAAAAATTCAAAAACGGAATCAAAAACAGCAGAAGAAAAATCACACCCTGGAGGAGCATAGTTCTGGCGCTGAACGCCCAGAATGGGAGCATCCTGGCGCTGAACGCCCAGAACAAGCATGGTTCTGGCGTTCAACGCCAGAAATGGCAGCAAATGGGCGTTGAACGCCCAAAATGGGCACCAACCTGGCGCTGAATGCCCAGAGTTGTGTGCAAGGGCATTTTGCATGCCTAAATTGGTGCAGGGATGTAAATGCCTTGACACCTCAAGATCTGTGGACCTCACAGGATCACCTCAGGATCTGTGGACCCCACAGGATCCCCACCTACCTCTACTCACTCTCTTCTCTCTTCTCAATCATCCTCTATTCCCAATAAACACTCTTCCCTATTAACTCTTTACCACTCACATCCATACACCCACTTACCTTCAAAAATTCAACATCTCTTCCCCACCCAATCCCACCCATATGGCCGAATACACACAGCCATCCATCTCCTCCATATCCTCTTCTTCTTCTACTCTTTCTTCTTTTGCTCGAGGGCGAGCAACATTCTAAGTTTGGTGTGGTAAAAGCATAGCTTTTTTGTTTTTTCCATAACCATTGATGGCACCTAAGGCCAGAGAAACCTCTAGAAAGAGGAAAGGGAAGACAAAAGCTTCCATAAAGGGTCTAAAGCTCAGTGGTAGAACATTTGACTGCAAATCAAGAGATCCCTGAGATACCTCAGGGGATATATCTCTTAGATCTCCTAACCAGAATCTTCGTGGCGTAAGCTAGAATGATGGCGGCATTCAAGAGAATCCGGAAGGTCTAAACCTTGTCTGTGGTATTTTGAGTAGGATTCTATGATTGAATGACTGTGACGAGCTTCAAACTCGCGAGTGCTGGGCGTTAGTGACAGACGCAAAAGGAGGGTGAATCCTATTCCAGCATGATGGGGAACCGACAGATGAATAGCCGTGCCGTGACAGGGTGCGTGAGCATATTATTCACTGAGAGGAGGGGATGTAGCCACTGACAACGGTGATGCCCTTGCATAAAGCCAGCCATGGAAAGGAGTAAGACTGATTGGATGAAGATAGCAGGAAAGCAGAGGTCCTGAGGAACGAAAGCACCTCCATTCACTTATCTGAAATTCCTATCAATGATTTACATAAGTATCTCTATCCCTATTTTATTATATAATATTCGAAAACACCATTATCACTTTATATCTGCCTGACTGAGATTTACAAGGTGACCATAGCTTGCTTCAAGCCAACAATCTCTGTGGGATCGACCCTTACTCACGTAAGGTTTATTACTTGGACGACCCAGTACACTTGCTGGTTAGTTGAACGGAGTTGTGTCCACACATAGTAAAGAGCCATAATAATGATTCCATACAATAACAAAGAGTACTACATTAATGTGATCACAATTCCGTGCACCAAGTATGATGTATAATGATGATGTGAGCGGTTGGGAAGGATGGTAGAGTGCTGAATATGTTTTAAGCCGAAAGGGCTGAGTTTGAAATTATTATTGGTAGGCCGGAATGGCTGAGATGTATACTAATGTATGGATGTGATTATTGCATATATGCTGAATTGATGACTATTATGACTGTTGCACTTCACCTGTCTGAGATACGGGTTTCCTTGGGTGAAAGCAGTGGCTAGCCACCATGTGCTCCAGGTAGAGACTCAATACTCTGCTGACCCTATGTCGCAAGTGTGGCCAGACACTGTGAAAGTTCCGGATGAGATCGTCCCCGTGAATATACACCAGTGAAGGTGTTGGATATAAATTATGATTATGTTTGTGGATAACTCGAGTTGGGGATGCGCGACAGAGGGAAAGTCCAATGGTTAGCTACCAGGACTTGTCGGGCTGGCTTTATAACCGACAAATGAGACTCATCAGCCACTAGGACAGGCATGCATTAGTATACATCTCAGCCATTCCGGCCTACCAATCATAATTCCATACTCAGCCCTTTCGGCTCAAAACATATTCAGCACTCTACCATCCTTCCCAACCACTCACATCATCATTATACATCATACTCATCATTACATCCCTTTTCTTCCCCCACAAGTTACCCGTTTCCTAGCCTTCTCTCAATCACTAGGCATTTAACAACAAATTAAGACTTAAGGGATGAAATTGGGGGTTATAAGTGTGAAATAACATTCGAAAGGTTACGAGCTTGTTGGGAATGTGAAGAGCTTGAAAACAAAGTTTTAGAAAAGAACTGGGTCGCATGCGGACGCACAGGGGTGTGCGTGCGCACGCCCAGAAATATTTTTAGACGTGTGCGTACGCACAGGAAGCAAAATCCTTAGGGTGGGGACGCGCACACAACGTGTCCTAGCGCTGCCACCAGTATGTCATCCCCAACGTGTGCGTGTGCACAAGCTTGTGCGTACGCACAGCTCCCAATCCTTCGTTGGTTTCGCGTACGCACAGGGTGTGCTGGCGCTACCACCAGCAGCCCTGTCTCCGCGTGTGTGTACGCACCAGTCTGTGCGTGCGCACAGGACCAAATTCTCATCGAGTGTGCGTGCACACAGGGCTGTGCGTCCGCATACAAACCAGAAATCGCAAATTCTGCAGAAGTTGCAGAATTCAGATTTTTGGCCCCAACTTCCCATAATCATATCTCCTTCCACAAAATTTAGATTTCAACTAAATTTAAACCATTTTAAAGCTTATGAAATTGCCTTTTATTTGATATAAAAATCATTAAGTTTCAAAAACAATAACTCAAGATATGATCCGTGGAAGTTCATCAAATTTTCATTTTTACCAAAACTCATAAACTCCCAATTTTAAAACATATACTTACCAACTCATTCAAAAACTAGCCAAACTCAATGTTTCAATACCAAATACTTACATCCACTCATTCAATCATCAACCCACCAAATCCACCATATTTAACCAAATTTCGAGGTGACAATTCCCACATCAAAATCAACAATTCACACCTCAATCTCCAACAATATCCAATCCACCAATCACCACACACACACACACACACACACACACACACACACATATATATATATACTTCCACACATAACAAATTCACATTTCAACTCATGCTCCTCAACAAGAGCCTCAATGCTATCACCAACTCTACATATCGAACCATATCACACCCAATTTTCACAAATGGTACCAACATTTATCATCATTCCATAATTTACTAAATTCACATACAACAATAAAATTCATATCAAACCATCCACATCATTAATGATTCATCTCCTATCCTAGGGTCTCTAGCCTACGTTTTCACACCACATTACATTTTAGATACAGAAAACCGAAACCATACCTTGGCCGATTCTTGTTCCACCCAGAACACTCTCAAATCAACTTCCAAGGTTTCCAAAGCCTCACCAATAGATTTAAAAGCTTGGGATTCCACACCAAAACTTTCCAAAACCACCAATCAAGCTCCAAAACACATATATACAAAGCCTAAGCCATAATATCATATAAAAACATAAAAACTCAATCACTAAATCACAAAATCTCAAGTATCTAGCTTAGGATTTAGATTCTCACCTTACCCAAAGACCAAGAGAGCTAGAGAAAGCCTTCCCTTCAAATTAATTTGAGCCTACAACATCCAAACTCAAAAATCTCAACACTTTACCCATAAATTTTCGAAAATAAGGGCTGATAATTCGAAGAGAATTCTGTGACTTACCTCAAGATTCCTTGGGTGAGTTTTGTAGAGCTCGACGCCATGATCGCGTGGTCGCAAACGGTGCGTCGATCGGAGCTTTGGATCAAACGATATGATCAAAGGAAGGTGGAGATGAAATAGGAGCAAGGGATTATGTCTTCCCCCTTCTTCTCATCATTAATGAGGTTTGGCTGGGCCTTGGGCCCAACTTGGGTCCGATTGGCCCGGTTTGGCCCGTTCGGCCCAATCTTGGGCCGATTTCTTTAAAATTAGTGTCGAAATTCTCGTTTCGAATTTCTCTACCACATTAAACCATAAAAACCTCATTTCTCACTTTTGAGAACATATTTTATTTTATGGATTAATTAGCCATTAATTAACCGGGTTTTACATTCTACCCACCTAGGACAGGCATGCATCATATGCATTATATGTGATTTGTCTGAATTACCTAATTGACTGCATCATTACTTGCTACCTGCTTAATTGTTCTATCTGCTTCCTACTTGTACATTTCCTTGTCTGATATACTTGTGCTTGCATTTATTTCACTGTTGGCGATTGGGAGGTTAGCAGGATTTGGAAAGGGGATATATATATATATAGTTAGACCGAAGATCCTTAATTTAGTCGTCTATTTACTTTTGTCATGGTTTAGTTCTGTTTACACGCTTTGATTATAATTTGGAAGTTCTAGGATTGCCTTCGGCTTTCCCAGGACATTATATGTTAGATATTTAGGCACGGTTACCATGCTGAGAACCTCCGGTTCTCACCCATGCGGATTTTTGTGGTTTTCAGATGCAAGACGTGAGCCTCCTCGCTGAGGCATGCTGGAGACCTTTTTTTGGCGGAGATCCTTGTATCTTGGGATTTTATTTTTGTTATTATATGCCTATTTAGATGCTATGTTCTCCACTGTATATGTATTTTGTATCACCTCCTCTTAGAGGTTATTTTGGAGAAACAGGATTTGTATATTGTCTTTTGGGTTGTCTTTTGGGAATTTTCTTACTATATATGTATGTATACTATATGCTCGGACCGGTTATCTTCGCAAGCCAAGTCCCTAGTCTTGATATATGTATTTTGGCACTCTTTGTATATTTCTTCGCTTTAACTCACTCCTTGTCTGTTCACTTACGTTATCGATCGGAGTGTTGCACTTTTGACTTAAAACGGTTTTGATTTACCCACTTTTCTTCAAAGGCTCCTAGTTATGAACATTATTGCAATACTATATGTACTAAATTTTATTTTAGAGGTCGTAATACCTCGCCACCTCTGTTTTATGAGTTAAGCATAAGACTCTGTGTGGTAGGGTGTTACAGATGCAAGGAGGGCCATAGAAGATTGCCCTCTTTCAATGCCTCTACTTACCGTTTGCCACCAGACTTCAAACTTCATGGTTCTATTTTGAACTATAGCATTCACAAAAGGAGAGAAAGACCAATTCTCAGGAGCAGGTACTGCGTTGCACCAAAGCATGAAGGATAGTTTCATTGTCATTTCTGTTTTTTGGGCATATTGCTGAAGTATCTGAGAATCTCTGGTTGATAAAATTGAGTACAGGTAATTTTTCATGGGCTGCTCTCTACAGAAAAATATTTACTTGGAATGGTAATTTAAACCCCCAAATTAATTTCCAGAGCATTAAATTTGTCATCACCATTAGAAGGTGCTCAACTAGCGCATGAAAAAAAAATCATAAGACACTCAGTACCTCGAGGCCACATCGTACTGCTTCCTCTTGTTCCAAGCTCATTCAAATTTGTCCTCACTATTGTCGTTCAGTGGCAGGGAGAGAATTCACAAATTGAGCTTAGGAGAAAAAACTGCTTCAACTAGCTCTTTATTCCACCTTTCATCTACTGTAAGTAAATTATGAACCCAATTGATATCTGATACTGGATTGTTGTTGTTACTGAGTCTAAAAGAGTAGGGTAGGGGTAACCATAGGTCCTCGCAAATACGAACATTTGTGTCAGATCCTGTACTCCATCTCAAACCCTTTTTTTACCACTTTTCTTCTTTCCAATAGACTTTTCCAACCCTAAGAAGGTTGGTTTTCTTTATTTGCCAAAAAGGGGTTAGTGTATCTATAGTATTTTCCTTTGAGTATAGGCGCAAGTAGCGAATTAGGCTTAGTAGTAATTCACCAAAACTTTTTACCCAGCAAGGCTAGGTTTTGGGCTCTGAGATCCTTGAATCCCAATCCACCTTTCTTTTTGGGTCCGGTCATATAATCCCAACTAACCCAAGCCATCTTTTTTTGCATTCCCTTCTGACCCCACAAAAACTGTCTTAGAATCATGTGTATTTTTTCCACTAGAGAATCTGAAAGCTTGAAACATGAAAGCGTATATATGGGAATAGCTTCTTCGACAACTCTGATTAAAACATGTCTGCCACCTGCTGATAACAGATTCCACTTCCAAACCTGAACTCTTTTCTAAACTTTATCCTCTATTGCACCGAATGTAGCCTTTTAAATCTCTGAATAATGGATGGAAGACCTAGATATTTATCTTGGACTCCCACGTACTCTATGTTATATGCTGTAATTTGAATAATTAAATTAATAACTTTATCTTATGATTTTAAAAGAAATTAACTTGATTATCTCTAATTATTGAATTAGAGTATTTATTTAAAAAATAAACTTGTAAGTTGATAATTAAATAGTATTTTTATAAATATTAGTATTAGATTAAAATTACTTTCTAATTACTCTATTACCCTAATTTTATTAAAATTGATAAACTACCTAAAATTTCCAATTTTAAACCCTAATTTTACCAACCTAATCCTATTACCCAATTCATCCACAGACCACACGTATACCCCATCTGTCAGTGAGCCACGCTTTCACTCTTTCTGCCACTCACTCCCTCCACCGCCAACATTTCTCCCCATATACACCCAACACAGTTCAACCAAACTAAAAAGGAAAGAAGAGAAAAGAAATGGGAAAAAGGAGAAAGAGAGATTTGTGAGAGAGCAAAGGAGATCGGAGAACAAGGAAGGGGAGGGGGCTTTGCCGCCACCATCACGCACCACCACCGCCGTCATGACGTCGAGCCACCATGCAAGGAGAGAAGGAGACGTTGCCGCTGCTACCGCCATCGAGCAGAACCATTTCCAGCGAGGGAGAGTGCGCGTTGCGAGCCAGAAACGCCGCGAGGAGGAAGAGGAGCCATCGCGCTCCGCCGCTGTCCAGTCACCATCGAGCTGGGTTCACCGTCGCACCCCACTACGCGTCACCATTGAGCTTCGAAGAGAGAGGGAAGAGAAACGCGACAGTGGGAGCTCCGTTGAAACTGGTCACCATCGCTGCTGCCGTCCAAGCCGTCACCAGGGGAAGCCCCTGCCGCCGTTGCCACGGGTGGAGTCCGCCATCGAGCTGTGCATCGTTGTTAGAGCTATACCTTGTCGGATTTGCTTTTCACCACTGTCGGTTCAGTTTCACCGCAATCCTGCTCCACTTGTGCGTTCTATTTTGCTCTCATCTTATTTATCTGCTTGTTTCGGTTTTAATTCCATTTTAGTTTCTGCCTTGTCCTGAATTTTCAGAACTGTTTACGTCTTCAATTTTTATCAAATTTGAATCCCTTATTTTGCTGTGATCATTATCATTGCCGTGGAAATTTGCTATGGCTGCAAAAGTGATTGGAGATGTTGCTACCGCTGTCTCGGTTGTGTTGGGATGCCGTCGGTGCTGCGAATTTAGGGCAAAAGAGGGTTTGTCATATTTAATTTCTGAGTACGACTAATTGAGTAGGGGATATTATTATAAAGTTATTGATTTTAATTTAAAAATGCCCAAAAAGTATAGTAGATAATTGCAAATATTAATAATCGTAATGTTATTAAGTTTGGATTATTGTTGTGAATGTGACTGATTTTGTTGTTATGAGAGATTAGTTGGTGGAATTAAGCTTGGATTGAGGTTGTAAAAATATGATTGGTGTGGTATTGAGACTGATTTTGATTTGAGGCTATGATTTGTGAATAATGATTTAATTGTTTGAAAGTGACTAATTACTCGAATTCCTGGTTATGCTGAACTGTTGATTTAGTTGTGGAATTGAGATTTATTTGATGAGGGTGGATATCGTTGCAAGCTTGTTTGAGAAATTATTGGTTACTGGATATGTTAATCTGACTGGATAATATTGTGTTGAGTGTTGAATTGATTTAGTCTTATGCTCGGTCTGGAACTATTATGATGATGGTTTAATTGTGACTATTTTCTTATTATTGAGGATGAGTTCCTTGCTGTTTTGATAGTTGTTGAGAAAAAGATTAGTGAATTGTGGAGATTGAGGTTTAATGAACGAAAAATATATTGAGCTTGGATTTTTAAACTATTTTTTTTTAAATTAATTTCTTAACTGAAACAATAATTTTAAGGGTTTACAAATAATTTTAGAATTATTAAAATTATATGGCTATAAAATATATTGATTATTAAGAATTTCGCTGATTTGAAATTGTTGAGGAAAGGGTTGGTGAATTGTTGAGGAAGAGGGAACCTATAAGGGTGTCTAAGTCCAAATTTTAGTGGAAGTGCTGTCGAATTTGTTATAAAACTCCAGGACTTTGTTTAAAGCGTTATTTAAAAGCAAATATGATTTAAGAATATTATTTGATATTGATTTATTACGGAAAGTGTCTTGTTTTCAATTCGATTTATTAAGAAAAGTATAATGTTTAAAATTCAATCTTTTGAGGAGAGATTTTGTTTTAAGTTATGATTTGAGTTTGGTTTGTTAAGAAGAAGAAAGAAGGGGAAAAGAGAACATGGCATGTGTGATTTATGAAATGGTTAAAAGGTCACGAGAGGGTGACTGAATGTAAATGGTTAAAGTGCTGATGTGAAAATGTTAAGCTGTGAGCTTTATGTGTGAATGATTGTGCGGGGATGCCTGTGTATATGGTATGGCTTCCAGGAGAAAGGGACACATGCTTCAGCTGGAGAATCAGCGCCTGCAAATACTTGCAGAGGTCATGTTCGGCATACTTCAGCTGGAGAATCAGCGCCTATAAAGGTTTGGGACCTTGCAGAGGTTATGCCGCTGGAATGCCTTATCTGACTTGCGAGTTGGATTGCGTTGGGTGCGGGTCGAAACCGACAAATGAGCTCATTACCTGCGTTAGAGATAAACATGCATCATGTTGTTTGCACATTTGCATTTGGTTGTGTTTGCTTGTATTACTTCTCTGTGATTGTGATGTTTGACTTGTTTTTATGTTGGTTTGAATCTCTTACTTGTGCTATTAGTTTACGGATTAAGAAATGATTATGTCACTGAGAGATGGTTAATATGACTAATTTTGTGATAAAACTGTTTTGAGTTTAGAAATTTAAAGAAAAGTAATTATCTAAAGTAAAACTAAAAGTATTTTCAGGGATTTAATAAAAATAGTTTTATTGAGTAAAGTTAATTATTTGCATTTTATTTTGTTACTTTTACGGCATTCTTATTCCCTACTAAGAATGTGTGGTTTGTTCTCACCCCAAAATCTTCCACTCTTTCAGTGACACAGGTTCAAAGACTCAGTATGAAGCTGTGGACGAATAGTTGGAATTGTTTAAAAGTTACGTTGTTTTCATAGAGTTCTCACGCCTTTATTGATTAAAATTTTATTTTACCCAGAGGGATAGGTAATGTAATCGAGTTTTATGTTGAATTTATTTGTATGGCATTTACTGTTAGTAATTACTATGTGATTACTATTATTTGGTGATCTTTGATATATGATTTTAGTTAATAAAAACAAAATTTTCAGGCATATTCTTAAAAATTGAAATGCGACATCGAACTAAAGGCTCAATATTAAATAGTTAATAAGGAAAACGAGTTAGTAACGCCTTACTTTTCATACGATCATGACGTGCTAAAAGTTAGGGTGTTACATGTTGTCTTCTAATGAGTAGGGTGTTTTGACTGAAAAAACTGCTGATTTGTAGAGAATAACTTTCTACCCACTAAGCATTTCATATTCATGGAGTAGAGATAGGATATTTTTGCATGATCTTCATTTGCCTTCCCAAATAAGATAGAGTTCTTCAGCAAAGAGAATATGATTGACTGTTGGAAACCTTCTATGAATCTAAATCCCTTAAATAGGTCTATTTTGCTATGCCTTGTATAACAGATAGAATAATCCTTCCGCACGTAATAGATATAGATAAGGTAACAAGGGATCTCCTTATTGGATATCCCTTGTTGGCTTAAAAAAACTATAAGGTTCACCTTTTATAAGAACAAAATAAGAAACAGTAGTGACTAGTTCTCTGATCTAAGAAGTCCATCTGGTCCAAAATTCATTCTCTTCATGATAAACCATAAAAAACTCCACTTAACTATATCATATGCTTTATTCAAATCCAATTTAATAGTCATTTCACATTTCAATCTGCATCTCTTAGTTTTGAGGTAGTACATACATTCATGAGCTCTTAGAATATTGTCAGAAATTAATCTACCCTTTAAAAACGTACTCTGATTTAAACTTATTAAATTATTCGTAAACTACTGAAGTCTATGTACCAGAATTTTGGAAATAATCTTATAAAAGGTTGAGGACAAGCTAATAAGTCTGACCTGTGACATGTCTCTAGCATTCGGAATTTTAGATATCAAGCAAATCTGTGTATGGTTAAATGCCTTGAGCATTTTACATCCACCAAAGAAGCTACGAACTACCTTGAAAACATCACCACACACAATGTCCCTATAAAACTAGAAAAATCGTGCTGTGAAGCCATCCTCACCTGGAGCACTTTTAGGACAAATGCTGAAAGTGGATCTCTTGATTTTCTCCATAGAGATTAGTCTTATTAGCCTCCAGTTCATGAAAGCTAAAACCGGATGACTAAAATTGCTGAATATGTCACCAGATTCTAATGAGTCAGATGAAAATATTTACTTAAAATAATTTTTAGCCACCAGAGTAATATTTTGTGGATCTAAAGCCATCTCATCATCATTCTAAACTAATTCCCAAATTTTATTTTTTCGGTTTCTAGCTTGGAACTTCGGATGAAGAACTTTGTGTTGCTATCATCTTCTTTCATCCACTTGCATATTGATTTTTTCTTCTAAAAATTTTCTTCTTTTGATAACTCCTCTTCTAATTTTTTTCTCTACCTCTAACATCTCTGGCCCAATAAAATAATTCGGTATTCTCAAGTGTTTCAACCTAAGATTTAGTTCTTCAATTACCTTCTTAGAGTTGGATTTGTTATGCTGTTGCCACTGCACTAGACAGTGCCTACAACACTTCAATTTCTGTTCCAAAAAAGTATATAGGTAAGTCATTAACTTCCATACTCCAAACTTTTGCTATCAGTGCCCTTATATCTTTCATCTCACACTACCGTTTTTTGAAATTTAAATCTTATTTTGGTAGACCGTTTTGGAGGATCTGAATCAAGTACGAGAGGAGCGTGATCCAAACCATTCTCTGATAATCTTCTTACCACCCCATCTACATAAGTCTTTTTGCAAGGCATTCTAGCCATAAAACGATCAAGTCTCTCTCTAATTAACCCCTCTCTAAGCCCCACTCCTATTTAAATCTTCTATTCTCTTTTTTTATTAGTTAACTATTTAATTATAATTTTATATTATTTATACTAGGATGTTAGTATTATTGTTCTGAATTTTAATATCTTATTTTGAATTGAAATATAATTTTTATATTTTATAAAGATTTAGACTGTAATTTACACTTTTTGCTAAATATATTTTTAATTATAGGAACTTATTTGGCCATTTGAATTATGAGTAAGTTCAAAACCATTGATACATTTTTAAAAAAAAAAAGGATCAAGAGAATGAAGATGCTTCTACTATTACTACTCCAATACTTAAGGGGTCATTAAATTTCATTACTTTAAGTTCTCCATTGAATAGCTCAAAGCGTCCACGACTTCTTCCAAATCAACTGGATGTTTTTCATTTGGAAAGAGATCCTGGAATGCGACCAATGATTTGGAAGTTTCCTCCAAATAAAAGAGATGAAATCCATTGGGCTTATATTAAAGTTGGGCCAAATCAACCAATTCTTGATAATTATCCATTTTCTGGTGATAAAAGTCATCATCACTTTCAAGCTTCATGGTTTAAATTGTTCCCATCTTGGTTAGAATATTCTATAGAAGATGATGCTATATATTATTTTTCGTGCTTTCTTTTTGCTAAGGAACCTTCAATCAATACGGGTTCAAATGATTTTATTGAGAATGGTTTTAGGAATTGGAAGAAAGTAAATAATGGAAAAGAATGTTCTTTTTTGAATCACATTGGCAAAGGTCCCAACTCATTCCATCATAAGGCGCTGAAATCATGTGATGATTTGATGAAACAATCACAACATATCGACAGACTTCTTCATAAGCAAACATTAGAAGAGATTGAAAAGAATCGAATTCGACTAGAAACATCTGTAGATTGCATTAGATGGTTGACATTTCAAGGTTGCGCATACAGAGGACATGATGAAAGCCAAAGTTCAAGCAACAGAGGTAACTTTTTAAAAATGTTGAAATTTTTGGGATCTTACAATGAAAGAGTGAAAAAGAATGTTTTGAAAAATGTTCCAAAAAATGCTAAGTATACTTCAAATGATGTCCAAAAAGAAATTCTACATATTCTTGCTACTAAGGTGAGAAATTCAATTAGAGAAGAGATTGGAGATGCCAAATTTTGTTTTATTGTTGATGAAGCTAGAGATGAATCTAAAAAGGTGCAAATGGCCATTGTTTTGAGATTTGTTACTCTAGATGGTTTTGTTAAAGAGAGATTCTTTGATCTTGTGCATGTCACTGATACTTGTGCAATAACTTTAAAGAAAGAATTGATTTCTGTCCTTTCTCATTATAATCTCCAAGTTGAAAATATTAGGGGTCAAGGGTATGATGGTGCTAGCAACATGCGGGGTGAGTGGAATAGTTTGCAAGCTTTGTTTCTTAAAGATTCTCTACAAGCATACTATGTATATTGTTTTGCTCATAGGTTACAATTAGCATTGGTGACAGCTTCAAGAGAGGTACTTCAAATTCATGAATTTTTTACTCAATTAAACTCTATTATCACTATTGTTAGTGCTTCTTCAAAAAGACATGATTAATTACAAGAAGCTCAAGCAATTGAAAATGCAAACTTGGTTGCTCAAAATGAATTAGAAACAGGCAAAGGTGCGGATCAAATAAGCACTTTACAAAGAGCTGGGGATACTCGATGGAGCTCTCACTTTAATTCTATTTGTAGTTTGGTAAAAATGTTTACTGCTACCAACATTGTTCTCAATAATATCATTGAAGACGAGACAACTTATGCACAAAGAGGTGAGAGATATGAGCACAACACCTAACACGCAAATGTTCACCTTTTAAAGGATATGAATTCTAATCCTCCATTCTACCTTTCAAGTAACAAATGGCAACATCATTTGAACTAGCATTATCAACTGTGTTGCTAAAGACTCTATTTATTTCCCAATTTAAAAGACATTTTTCTATTTTCCTACCAATTGTTTCACCTTTATGATTCTTGATGAGACAAAAGTTAAGAATTCTCTTTTGTAACTTCCAATCTTGATCAATAAAATGTGTAGTGAGGCAAAGATAGTTTAGATTTTGTACAGAAGTCCAACAATCAGTTATCAAACACACACTTTGATTTGAGTTTATAAAGACACTCTTCAACTTATGTTGTTCATTCATGAACAAGTTCTAACAATCCCTGGCAACTGAAATTCTGCTCGGAATATGGAGTTTTGGCTGTAAAACACTCATGAAATAACGAAACCCCTCCCCTTCGACAAATCTAAAAGGCAACTCATTTATGATTATCATTCTAGCAAGAGCTTGTCTACATAAATCAGGATCAAATGATACAACAGTCAAACAATTACCCAGCCCATTTTCTTCTTCTTTTTTAAGTTGCTGCATAACAAGTATTTTTTGTGTAGGATCAAGTGAATCTTTTGGAAATTTTCTACACTGACTCAACAAGTGACTTTTAAGATTGCTAGTACCATTTTTATGTGAATCAGCCACATAAGATGCTCTACACCACTTACATATAGCCCTAGGTTTGGGACCATTTTCATCTTTTTTAAAACGTTGATATCGTTATTTGAACCAGAAACTTCAAAAAATGCATGTCATATCCAAAGGTCTGAAGATGCCATAACCTCAAGTATTATGGTTGCAACCCCACAATAACCACTCATGTACATACCTTTTCATGCCTTTGAACAAGTTTTTCATTGCCAATGCATGTTGTCAATGCTACCCAACATACTAGGAAAGCCACGCCTCCTCCATTTGTAGCAGGCATCGTATAACATTTGAATTTGATTTTCTCAAGTATTCATTCTTGAACACCGAAATGACACCTTCAACATATTTTTTCAAGCATTCAATTGTGGTGCTCTCGCCTATGTGCATATAATCATCAACAGCATTAGCTGCTGCGCCATATGCTAACATTCGTATCACAGTAGTGCATTTTTGCAAGGGTGACAAGCCTCTTCTCCCAATTGCATCGACCTTCTATTAAAAATACGGATAGAAATTTGAGAGGGCGTATACTATTAGAAAGAACACGTGTCTTCTCATTCAAAACTTATGTCGAAAAATATCAGCATTATACACTGGCTCATCTGCAAGGTAATCTTTAAAACGGCGATCATGTCCCCCTACTCGATCTTTGTTGATCCATCTACGAGGAGTTTGGAAAGAGCTTCTCTCGATATCTTTGTCTTCTGAATCATTGAACAAACACTCATCGATCCAATTATCTATGAGTGTGTTATCTCGCCTTCTTCTTTTACCATACAAAGCCTCATTAAATATATCTTTAAAATTTTTAGTCATTTCTTAAAATAAAATATTTAGTATTTTGAGATGAGAAACTAACTTTGAAATGTAGTTTGTGATTGTAAATATTTGATAACTGATATTTATAAGTGTATCCGCAACAAGTAACTAATATTCAAGAACTAGTTTTGCAACGTCCATCTCATAACGCCTAGCTTTTTTCTTGTCTAATTTTGAAAACGGTTAATTTTGTAACGGTTACTTTCATAAAAAATAACACATAATAATATTGACTAATTTTAAAAGTTACATTATAAATGAATAAAACATACTACATTACATACCGTAATACACAATAAAAATAAAACATATTACTTAACTCTATGAATACAAGGAACCATTAAGTAAACCACTTATTAATTATTTGCATATCCATTTCTCTTTTCCTTTCCTTAGCCATCCTTTCCATTTCCCTTTTCTTTGCATTTATCTCCATTTCTTTAATATACTTCTGATTTGTAATTCATTTTCTTTGATTGCCATAATTTTTTTTCTTTGTTTCCTCACTTCTTCTCTTTCTTTTTCCCTATCCATTAGTTCTTTTTATCTAACATTCTTAATATATTCTATGAGAGATAGTTTCTTAACAACTAATGATTTCTTTTCGCTAAGATCTTCAGACATGTGTGCTTTTTCCTTATCTTTTCTCTTGCTATTCTTTGATCCTTGTGGGAAAACGGAAGAGTCCACACTGGTTTCTTCGCCAACAGTGTTTTTAGATTTGATTACGATGAGTATGCTCCAGTTGTACTGACCTTGGTTCTCTTTGAGCCTTCATTTTGTGTTGGTAGTTGGTTTCTGCTTTTTTTATTCCTAATGAAACATATTCCAATGCCTCTCAAAAGTGAATTTTTTTACCATAATTTGTAGAATAAAGTTCATACACCAACTCCTTTATATAATCAGCATTCGAACCGCTCCTTATGTTTCGACTAGCTTGATCATAGCAACCATCAAATTGTGCAACTGTCTTGTTGATCTTATACTATTATTTCTTACATACAATTGTCCTTCTTTCCATGTCAGAACTAAATTTTACATAATAGCTGTGAATTCGATTCTAAAATATTTTGTCCTTTTGGTCGGTATCAACTATAGGGTCAATCGAAACACTCAATCATGCACTAATCAACATCTTATCTTCTTTCCATTGCCAGGGTTGAATACTATCTTGCCAACGATTTTCAATGGCATCATCATTGAGGTCGATAGTATCTACTACACGAGGGTTAGCAAAATCTAAATTTTTCGAATTCGGACTAGATTGTATCAGAGTCTAAAAGGATAGGTTAGAAGAGTCACCAATACCATATGAGTCATGTCTAGATGCACAGAATTGAGTTGGAAATAGCAAGGATGTTGGAGTAACATTTTCGATAGAGGAGTTAAATATGGATAAAAATGGATAATGCGGTGTTTGTGAATTTTGATTATGTAGTTGGAAAATAGGAAATTGATTATTATTATAAGGAGATTAAAAATTGAAATTAGGAATATTTTGTGGATTTAGACTTTGAAATATATTTGGTAGTGTGAAGTTTTGATTTGGAATTTGAGAGTTTGAAGTTTGAGATTGTTGAGTATTTAGAATTTGAGAAAAATTTTGTAAGTAATTGAAAAAAGAGTTGAATTGGTTTGGATCTATTTTTTTAACAAAAAATAATATCAGTAGAACTTTAATTTCATAAATTTGAAAGAAAAATGAAGAAGAGTAGAAAAAATTGTGAGAATAGAAGTGTATGTAGATCATAGTTATCAGAAATGAATCGGTATGAACCGATCAAGTTACTGGATCATTGGGTTATTGGATCAACCGGTGAGTTACTGATTGAATCGGTTAACCTAGTCATAATTAAATTATTATATAAAATTTTACTATTATCTTCATAATAAATGTATTTTTTTAATTTTATTTTTATACTATAGTAATTATTACTTTTATTTTAATAATTTAGTTTATATATTATATTATTATATATTATAAGTGTTTATGCCCTGGGTCGAGTTGTACTACCTGGGCTGATTAAAGACAATTCGACCGACCTTCTCAGGTCTAGAATTTCCCGACCTCTTCTCAAAGAGTTCGGCCAAATCGCTACAGAGAGCCCAGGAAGGCCCAAATAAAGGGACACAGCCAAATCTAAAGGCAGCCAAAACCTAGAAAGATAAGGGTGGTCCTCCAAAAGATAAGATGACTTCACTCAAAGATAAGATAAGATAAGATAACTATCTTATCTCCAGAAAGGTCACTCTATATTACTATAAGTACACTGGAGCTCCCATGTATAACTCATACTCTGATTCTACTAAAAACCTGCTTAAATCCCATGCTAACTTAAGCATCGGAGTCTCTTGCAGGTACTACCACCCTCGGGTGATGAAGGATCAACAGCATCTACAGCTCCACCAGCTCCAACAAGTCGGACACGACTGCTCTGGCCACCGCAGCAGATCTCATCCGAGATCGACCATGACAATGACCACAACTCTGGTTTGGTAGATAGAACGCCAAACAAAAACATGGATACCACAGCCAAAGATACACCTCTACAAAACAGAGAGAAGCAGTTTCCAAACTCAGAAATTCTGAAAGCCCTCAGAGAATAACAAGATCGGCTTAAACAGTACGAACAGGAGGTAGAACACCAACCTGAAGCTGAGAGGGACCTCCGAAGAGAAGCTAGATGACGCCGAGAGCTAGAAGATAAGCTCTTAAAGCTTGAAGCTAATCCCAAAACTAAAACAGCTCAACCCGGTCACGGCGACAGCCCCCACAAGGATCAAGATCCCTTCAGCAAAAAAATCATGAAAGCTAAGGTTCCAAAGGATTTTAAAGCTCCCGACATGACCCCATACAACGGTACCTCCGATCCAAGCCATCATCTCAGCAACTTTAGAAGCAGAATGTATCTCACCGATGCCTCAGACGCTATTCAATGCAAAGCCTTCCTGACTACTCTAACAAAGACGGCAATTAAGTGGTTCGACAGCTTGCCTCCTATATCTATCACCAGTTTTGATGACTTAGCTAAGAATTTTCTTGCTAGATTTTCCATTCAGAAGGACAAAGCCAAACACGCCCTAAGCCTATTAGGAATCAAATAAGGAGATCGGGAGAGTCATTGCTCTTACATGGAAAGATTCAACAAAGCTTGCCTGGACATACAAAGCCTACCCACAGAAACAGCCATCATGGGTCTCATCAATGGCCTACGAGAAGGGCCCTTTAGTCACTCTATATCAAAGAAACACCCAACATCTTTAAATGAAGTGCAAGAACAGGCAGAGAAATATATCAACATGGAGAAAAATTCTCGATTAGGAGAGACCTCAAAATCGGGATTCTCCTACTCATCTCGGGATAAGGATAAAGAGTCCAAGAAAAAAGAAGATCAACACAGAGAGAAGCCTAAAAAATATCACAATTACACCCCTTTTCGGGTATCTCTTGTAGATGTTTTCCGAGAAGTATGCCACACCGAGAAGATTCCACCACCTCGTCCAATCAAAAGCAAAAAAGGAGGGAGAAATCGGACAGAATACTATGAGTACCACCGAATCTATGGACATCCTACAAACGAGTGCTTCAACCTAAAAAATGTCATAGAAAAGTTGGTAAGAGAAGGACGACTAGATCGATACTTAGCCAACAAAACAGATGAACCCAGAAAAAGAAGAAGGGATGAAGAGGTCGGACGAACTGAATGACCACCCTGCACCCCGGAGAGGCACGTTCACATGATAAATGGAGGATTCGCAAGAGGAGGGATCTCCAAATCATCTCGCAAAAGGCACCTTAAAGAAGTATATCATATTGGAGGAGAGGAAGGATCACCCGACCTCCCTACCATTACTTTTACCAAAGAAGACGCGGCAGGCGTCATCCCAGGATATGATGATCCCATGGTCATTACTATCATATTGGCCAACGCTAATCTCCACCGTACATTGGTGGACTAAGGAAGCTCAGCGGATATTTTGTTTAAATTCGCCTTCGACAAACTCAGCTTACAAGAAAAAGAGCTCAGAGCATATCCGAACAGCTTGTTCGGACTAGGAGATACTCCAATCCAACCTCTTGGATATATTTTACTACACACAACCTTTGGAAAGGGAACCCGGTCAAGGACACTCAACATAGACTACATCATAGTCGACGTGAGCACAGCCTACAATGCCCTAGTAGGTCGGACAACGCTAAATCAGCTTGCCGCAGTAATGTCAACTCCACATCTATGCATGAAGTTTCCAACCCCAGAAGGGATAACCACGATAAAAGGAAACCAGAAAACTGCGCGACACTGTTACAATGAAAGTCTGAACCTTAAAGGCAAAAGAGAAGAAATCAACACCATCGAGCTCGGAGGAGTTCGAGGTCGGGAAGAACTTCGTCCACAACCGGAAGGCGAGATCGAGGAAGTCCAGATCGGGGATGTCCCAGATAAGACAACCAGTATTGGGGCGACTTTGAAAGGAGACATAAAGGAGTCTTTGATACAGTTCCTAAGAGATAATGTCTATCTCTTTGCATGGAAGGCCGCAGACATGCCGGACATAGATACCAAACTAATGTGCTACAAACTGGCAGTATACCCAGGATCTCAGCCAATTCAACAGAAGCGTTAGAAGCTCAGACTAGAAAGATCTCAAGCGGTGGAAGAATAAGTACAAGCTCTACTGGAGGCAGGATTCATAAGAGAAGTCAAATATCCACTATGGCTGGCCAACATTGTATTGGTGAAAAAGTCAAATGGGAAATGGCGAATGTGCACCGATTACACCGACCTCAATAAAGCATGTCCAAAAGATCCTTATCCACTCCCAAGCATAGACACTCTAGTGGATGCCTCCTCCGTTTACAAGTACCTTTCTTTCATGGATGCCTATTCAAGATATAATCAAATCCCGATGTACCCACCTGATCAAGAAAAGACCTCATTCCTAACCCCAAAAGCAAACTACTGCTATGTCGTCATGCCATTCGGACTCAAAAATGCAGGAGCTACCTACCAAAGACTAATGAATAAAGTCTTTACAGACCACATCGGGAAACTCATGGAGGTATATGTGGACGACATGTTGATAAAAACACAAAATGAGGAATCATTACTGTCCGAACTCGCCAGAGTGTTCAACACCATCAGAAAGCATGGCATGCGACTTAATCCCGCAAAGTGTACCTTTGCAGTAGAAGCCGGAAAATTCCTGGGTTTCATGCTAACACAACGAGGAATCGAGGCGAACCCGGATAAATGCCGAGCTATACTCAACATGGAAAGTCCGACCTGTGTCAAAAAAGTACAACAACTCAACGGAAGACTAGCAGCCTTGTCCAGATTTCTAGCCAGATCAGCCATAAGATATCTTCCCTTCTACGCTACACTAAGCAAAGGAAAGAGGTTTGAATGGACCACAGAATGTGAGCAAGCCTTCCAGGATTTCAAAAAATTCCTAGGCCAACCACCCATTCTTACTCGACCACGAAAAGGAGAAGCACTCATATTATATCTCGCAGTGGGAACTCGGGCAATAGCCTCAGCGCTAGTCAGAGAAGACGAAGGTGGGCAACAACCTATCTACTTCATCAGCAAAGCCCTACAAGGGGTCGAACCGAACTATCAAAAGATAGAAAAATTCGCCTACGCTCTCATACTAATGATGTGTATTTTCGGAAAACGAATTCCAAACACACAAAACTCACCGGCAAGTGCACCGGGTCGTATCAAGTAATAATAACTCACGTGAGTGAGGTCGATCCCACAGGGATTGAAGGATTGAGCAATTTCAGTTTAGTGGTTGATTTAGTCAAGCGAATCAAGATTTGGTTGAGTGATTTGTGATTAACAGAATTTAAATTGCATGGAAAGTAAAGGGAATGGGTAAATTGCATGAAATTAAAGAGAATAGAAAATAAAGTGCTGAATCTTAAAGAACAAGAAATTAAATGGCAGAAACTTAGAACGCAAGAAATATAAATTGCAGAATCTTAAAGTGCAAGAAATGTAAATGGCTTGAATTGTAAAGGGAATTGGGAATTGGATTTGCAGAAATTAAACAAGGAAAAGAAAAATTCAACAAACAGGAATGTAAAAGATGCACCAATGTTTGGGCTAAAGTTTGAGGTCAAACTTTTGCTCAAATGTTGGTCCCCTTGTGTATATGTGTGGCGCCAACGTTTGCCAAAAAGCTTGAGGCAAACGTTGGCGCAAGCTTTTCTCCTCCAGGGTGTGCGAGTGTGGCGCCAACGTTTGCCAAAAAGTTTGAGGCAAACGTTGGCGCAAGCTTTTCTCCTCCAGGGTGTAGGTTTTGTGATGCCAACGTTTGCCAAAAAGTTTGAGGCAAACGTTGGCTCAAGCTTTTTTTCCCAAAAGTTTGAGCTAAAGTTTGAGGCAAATTTTGGCTCAAGCTTTTTTCCTCTGGGGTGTTTTCAATTCTTCCAAAAGTTTGAGCTAAAGTTTGAGGCAAACTTTGGCTCAAGCTTTTTGTTCTCTCTTGCTCCTAGCCATTCCTTCTTTCTTCAACCTTCTTCAAAACTCTTTTCACCTATCATAAATCAATCAAAACAATCAAAGCTATGCCCCAAATCATGAGATTGTGTTTCTTTCATAATATATGACAATTATAGCATAAAATCTCATGAAAGTGCATGAATTCATCCATGGTTGATTGAATCAAAGGAAACATGGAAATATATAAACTAACAGTTACTGTTAAGATGGGCATATTCACACTTCCAATTTAGAGCAATTCAATGCTGATGGAGTTAAGTGACAATTCAACCTCTTGGTGGCTTCTTCTTCTTTCTCTCAGCTAATGGTGTGTAGTCCTCCCAAGAGAGTGATTGAATTCCTGCAGTGTTAATGGAAGTTGATGTTTCTCAAGCCCTTAGGTGACTGGTTAGTGTGCAAAACTTTCTTGTAGGCTTTTGAACTTACTTTGGTGTGTGAACACTAAACTTAGTCCCTTGCCATGTTTCTTATGCATTAAAATAACCATATGTGAAAACCTAAGTCTTTGCTATAGGTAATAAAACTAAAAACTAGAAACAGACAATGATTAAATGATTTATCAGATTGCTTGTAGCTAGTAACCCTTTGTGCAGAAGGTGAGAATGTGCTTTTAGATAAGATTTTGGTGGAACACCAAACTTAGAATCCTTTATTCTCCCTTAAATTGTTTTGGTGTGAAACACCAAACTTAGCTCCTTGCAATACATACCAATCATTTAACCTTTTTATTAAAATAGCTATGAAAAGAAAATTACCTCAGGTTGGGTTGCCTCCCAACAAGCGCTTCTTTATTGTCATTAGCTTGACATCCTTCAATTCTTTTCAAGAAGGTTGTAGGCTCTGAACCTTTTTTTCCTTATCCCATTGTCCTCCTAAGTACAGCTTTGCTCTGTGACCATTTGCTATGAATTGACTCTTTGTTGCTTCATCTAGCAATTCAATACTCCCATAAGGAAAAACCTTTGTCACCAAGTATGGGCCAGTCCACTTAGACTTAAGTTTGCCAGGGAAGATCTTAAGCCTTGAGTTATACAGGAGCACTTGCTGTCCTGGCTTGAACTCCTTCTTTGTGATATTCTTATCATGCCACCTCTTAGCTATTTCCTTGTATATCTTAGCACTCTCATAGGCTTCTAATCTGAATTCATCCAACTCATTTAGTTGTAACAACCTTTTCTCTCCTGCAGCTTGGGAATCAAGGTTGAGGAGTTTAGTGGCCCAAAAAGCTCTGTGTTCAAGCTCTACAGGGAGGTGGCAGGATTTGCCATACAATAGCTGAAAGGGTGACTTGCCAATAGGAGTTTTGAAAGCTGTCCTATATGCCCATAAGGCATCCTTGAAGATGGTTGGCCAATAAAACCCACTCTGTAATACCTTTGCAGCTGTTCTCTCTGGTCCAAAGTGTCCACCATATGCTGAGCCATGGCAATGCCATAGTATGTCCTTCATTTCACTTTCAGGGACACACTTCCTAATCATTCTATCAGAGCATCTCTTGAATCCACCCACTTTGAGACGTACTCCACTGTTACTAAGATATATCTGAAAGAATAGGAAGGGAGAAAGGGTCCCATGAAATCAATTCCCCATAGATCAAATAATTCCAATTCCAAAATGAAGTTTTGAGGCATCTCATTCCTTCTTGTCAGTCCTCCTGCTCTCTGGCATTCATTACATTGGTGAACATACTCTCTGGCATCCTTGAAGATAGTTGGCCAATAGAAGCCACTCTGCAGTATCTTTGCAGTTGTTCTCTCTGGGCCAAAGTGTCCACCATAAGCTGAACCATGGCAATGCCACAAGATATCCCTCATTTCACTCTCAGGAACACACCTTCTAATTACTCCATCAGAACATCTCTTGAACAGGAAGGGTTCATCCCATAAAAATTTCCTTCCCTCATTGATTAACTTCTTCACTTGTTGCTTAGAGAACTCTTGAGGTATCTTCCTTCCCACTTTGTAGTTTGCTATGTCAGCAAACCAAGGTGCTTGCTGGATCTGCAAAAGGTGCTCATCTGGGAAGCTTTCATTCACGGGCTGGGAGGCTTTTTGAATTGTTTCTTGTGGTAGCCTTGACAAATGATCAGCAACCCGGTTCTCAGTGCCCTTCTTATCCCTTACCTCAATATCAAACTCTTGTAGGAGTAATATCCACCTGATAAGTCTTGGTTTAGCATCCTGCTTTGACATCAAATACTTAAGGGCAGCATGGTCAGTATAAACCACAATTTTGGATCCTATCAAGTATGATCTAAACTTATCAAATGCATAGACTACAGCTAACAATTCCTTTTCTGTTGTGGTGTAATTTTTTTGGGCCTCATTCAACACTTTACTTGCATAATATACGACATGATGCAGGTTTCCCTTCTTTTGTCCAAGTACAGCACCAATTGCAAGGTCACTTGCATCACACATGAGTTCAAAAGGCAGTTCCCAATCTGGGGGTGTGATGATTGGTGCTGTTGTGAGTCTGTTTTTTAAAGTTTCAAAGGCATGCTGGCAGTTTCCATCAAACACAAAAGGATTATCTAGCATTAATAGATTACTCAAAGGCTTGGCTATTTTTGAAAAATCCTTGATAAATCTTCTATAAAATCCTGCATGCCCCAAGAAACTTCTAACAGATTTCACATTAGCTGGTGGAGGGAGTTTTTCTATGATCTCAACCTTTGCCTTGTCAACCTCTATCCCTTTTCTTGAAACCTTATGACCAAGAACAATTCTCTCGGGTACCATGAAATGGCACTTCTCCCAATTCAAAACCAAATTAGTTTCTTGGCATCGTTTCAAGACAAGAGTTAGATGGTTCAAGCAAGTGTTGAAATTATCACCAAAAATAGAAAAGTCGTCCATGAAGACCTCTAAAAAATTTTCAACCATATCAGAGAAAATGGAAAGCATACACCTCTGAAATGTGGCTGGGGCGTTGCATAACCCAAATGGCATCCTCCTGTATGCAAAAACTCCGAATGGACATGTGAAGGCGGTCTTCTCTTGGTCCTTGGGATCTACCACGATTTGATTGTACCCAGAATACCCGTCCAAAAAGCAATAATAGGCATGGCCGGCCAATCTTTCCAGCATCTGATCAATAAATGGAAGAGGAAAATGATCTTTCCTTGTGACATCATTCAATCTTCTATAGTCTATGCACATTCTCCACCCAGTCACTGTTCTAGTAGGGATCAACTCATTCTTCTCATTAGTGATGACCGTCATTCCTCCTTTCTTTGGTACAACTTGAACCGGGCTCACCCATGAGCTGTCAGATATTGGAAAGATTATCCCTGCATTCCACAACTTCATTACTTTCTTCTGGACAACTTCCTTCATTGTGGGATTTAGCCTTCTTTGAGGTTGAACCACTGGTTTGGAATTGTCCTCCAAGAGGATCTTATGCATACACACTGCAGGGCTGATACCTTTCAGATCATCAATGGTCCATCCCAAAGCATCTTTGTGAGCTTTGAGTACATCAAGAAGTTCTCCTTCTTCCTTTTTTGTCAGGGATGAATTAATGATCACTGGGAAGCTTTCCGATGTGCCAAGGAATGCATATTTGAGATGGGTGGGTAATGGCTTCAGTTCTTATTTTCGTACTTCTTTCTTCTTGTCTTGTTTTTCATCTTGCTCAATAAAAGTCTCAGCTACTTGTTCCTCTGTTGTCCCTTGATTTCCTTCTTGCTCTTGAGGATTTTCTTCCAGCATTTCTTCCACCAAACTCTCTATCATATCCACTCTCATGTAATCCTCTTGCTCAGGAATGTGTTGCATTGACTTGAAAACATTTATGACCATTTGTTCATTGTGGACCCTGAAGATCATTTCTCCTTTTTCTACATCAATGATGGCTCTTGCTGTGGCTAGAAATGGCCTTCCCAAAATGATTGAATTGTTTCCTTCCTCTTCAGTATCCAAAATCACAAAATCTGCTGGGAAAATAAACTTCCCAACCTTCACCAATAGATTCTCCACAATTTCATTGGGTGTTTTGATTGATCTGTCAGCCATGACCAACGACATCCTGGTGGGTTTAAGTTCTTCTATGGCAAGCTTTCTCATCATTGAGAGAGGCATTAAGTTGATACTGGCACCAAGGTCACAGAGAGCTTTGTTGAGAACTATTCTGCCAATGGTGCATGAGACTACAAAGCTTCCTGGATCCTTGAGTTTTGGTGAAATGCCCCTTTAAATCACAGCACTGCATTCTTCGGTGAGTAACACGGTTTTCTTCTCAAACCAACTTCTTTTCTTGTTGATAAGCTCCTTTAAAAACTTGGCATACAGAGGCATTTGCTCAAGTGCTTCAGCCAAGGGAATATTGATTTCCAGCTTTTTGAAAGTCTCAAGGAACTTATGAAAATGTTGGTCCTTAGTCTCTTTGCTGAATCTCTGGGGATATGGCAGTGGAGGTGTGATGCTCTTTCCTACTTGCTGCTGTCCCTGAATCACTTCTTTTGAACCGTGTGGTTGGTTGTTCTTCTCTTTGAGTTTCTCAGTGCTCTTGTTTGGCATCACAACTTGATCCTTGGCTTCATCTGCCTTTGTTTGTTTTTCATCTTCTATTGGTCTTTTGCTGCTCTCTACTTGCTTCTTTGTAGTGTCATTGTTGCTCATCAATGTTCTCCCACTCCTTAATTGTATCGCCTTGCATTCTTCCTTAGAATTTGGGATTGTGTCACTCGGCAGTGAGCTTGAAGGTCTCTCAACAGAAATCTGCTTGGAGATTTGCCCAATCTGTTGGCGGTTTCTTTGATGAGCAAAGAAATATTGATTGTTGGCCACCATGTCCACAAGATTCTGGGCTTCCTCAGCAGTTTTCATCAGTTGTAGTGAACCTCCAGCAGAATGATCTAATGCCTCTTGAGATTTCAATGTCAGGTCTTCATAGAAATTTTGCAGCACGTCCCATTCATTGAACATCTCTGGAGGACACTTTCTGATTAAGGCTTTGTACCTCTCCCATGCTTCATACAAGGATTCGGCATCTAATTGTGTGAATGTCTGCACCTCAGTTTTCAGCCTGATGACTCTTTGGGGTGGATAAAATTTGGCTAGAAATTTAGTCACCAAGTCATCCCAACTAGTGATACTTCCTTGGGGAAAAGTTTCAAGCCATTGTGCGGTCTTGTCCCTTAATGAGAAAGGGAACAGCAGAAGCTTGTAAGTTTCAGGATTCACGCTATTGGATTTGACAGTGTCACAAATCCTTAAGAAGGTAGATAGATGTTGATTTGGATCCTCCAATGGTCCTCCCCCAAACGAGTAGTTGTTTTGGACCAATGTGATGAGTTGTGGTTTCAGTTCAAAGTTATTTGCATTGACATTAGGGGTGAGAATGCTGCTTCCACAATGTCTAGCATTTGCAAAGGTATAGGAGGCCAGTACTCTCCTCTGTTGTGGGTTATTGTTAACCCCTCCTCCTGGATTAGATGGATCTCCTTCCATCTCGTGATATTCTTTCTCAGATTCTTCCTCTCCAACAATATTTTTCCCTCTTTCAGCTCTTCTTAACCTTCTAAGAGTTTTCTGGTCAGTTTCTGATAAAACAGGAATGGATCTCCCTGTACCTGACATACAAACAAAACAAAAGAAACACCACCAGTAACACTTCAATCTATTGCTAGAATGAAGTTTAGTTGAAGCAAAATTTCAAACAGTTAGTGTGTCAGTCAAAAATTAAAGAAACAGAAAAGAAAAAGTGCTTGATCTAGATCTCCACTTCACTTAATCATTGTCAATCTATTTCAATCCCCGGCCACGGCGCCAAAAACTTGATGTGTATTTTCGGAAAACGAATTCCAAACACACAAAACTCACCGGCAAGTGCACCGGGTCGTATCAAGTAATAATAACTCACGTGAGTGAGGTCGATCCCACAGGGATTGAAGGATTGAGCAATTTCAGTTTAGTGATTGATTTAGTCAAGCGAATCAAGATTTGGTTGAGTGATTTGTGATTAACAGAATTTAAATTGCATGGAAAGTAAAGGGAATGGGTAAATTGCATGAAATTAAAGAGAACAGAAAATAAAGTGCTAAATCTTAAAGAACAAGAAATTAAATGGCAGAAACTTAGAACGCAAGAAATGTAAATTACAGAATCTTAAAGTGCAAGAAATGTAAATGGCTTGAATTGTAAAGGGAATTGGGAATTGGATTTGCAGAAATTAAACAAGGAAAAGAAAAATTCAACAAATAGGAATGTAAAAGATGGATTCAATTAAACCGGATCTTAAATGAAAATGAGAATAAGCTTGGTGTGACAACGAAACAAGGGAAATTGAAATTGAAAGCTATAGATCTCAGGACTCAAGAGACTAGATAGCCAAGTCTAGATCTCACTGCCTTCCTAGATCCAGCAAGAACAATTGCAAAGGAAATAAAGAAATGTAAATTGCAGAAGAGTAGAAGCCGAAGCAGTTAATAGAAATGGAAATTCAATTATGCAGAAAATTAAACGAGATCTCAAGGTGAGATTGAAACAGAAGTTCTTCAATTCTCCACCCAAGATCCGAAACAAGAAAAGTAAAAAGTGCTCAAACAAGAACAAGGAAGAAGAGAGATCAATTCTCCTCCCTAATTCTCTTGAATTCTAAAAACAACAACGCAAAAATGTCAAGGTGCTCTCCACTGTAAGTGTTCTGAAAATTCTCTAAGGAAAAGCTCTCTTTAAAACTTAAATCCTAAGCTATTTATACACTTTCTTCAAGTGGTCTTCAAGCCTTGAATTGGGCCTTTGCTCTTGATGGAATTGGGTTGATAAGAGTCTCTGTTGATTGCTCTTGGAGTTGGAGAGAAACCCATTGTGAACCGGGTCAAGAATCATAAAAGTTTGAGTAAAAGTTTGAGGCAAACTTTTACTCAAACTTTTTATACCAGATGGCTTCACTTGCTGCTACCAACGTTTGGGCTAAAGTTTGAGGTCAAACTTTTGCTCAAACGTTGGTCCCCTTGTGTATATGTGTGGCGCCAACGTTTGCCAAAAAGCTTGAGGCAAACGTTGGCGCAAGCTTTTCTCCTCCAGGGTGTGCGAGTGTGGCGCCAACTTTTGCCAAAAAGTTTGAAGCAAACGTTGGCGCAAGCTTTTCTCCTCCAGGGTGTAGGTTTTGTGATGCCAACGTTTGCCAAAAAGTTTGAGGCAAACGTTGGCTCAAGCTTTTTTTCCCAAAAGTTTGAGCTAGAGTTTGAGGCAAACTTTGGCTCAAGCTTTTTTCCTCTGGGGTGTTTTCAATTCTTCCAAAAGTTTGAGCTAAAGTTTGAGGCAAACTTTGGCTCAAGCTTTTTGTTCTCTCTTGCTACTAGCCATTCCTTCTTTCTTCAACCTTCTTCAAAACTCTTTTCACCTATCATCAATCAATCAAAACAATCAAAGCTATGCCCCAAATCATGAGATTGTGTTTCTTTCATAATATATGACAATTATAGCATAAAATCTCATGAAAGTGCATGAATTCATCCATGGTTGATTGAATCAAAGGAAACATGGAAATCTACCCAATTGGCTTGCTTATGGCTTAAGAAAGTGCATAAAATCAATTGAAAACAAAAACAATAGAGCTCCCTAACCCAATGAAAGGGGGTTTAGTGAATCATAGCTCTGAATTCAATTACAAAGAAAAGGAAACTAGCTGAAAGTGAAAAGTAAAAGTCCCTCTAACTTAACTTTTATCCTATTTATACACTTTCTATATTGAGCTTCAGTTGTGCTTCTTGGGCTTTGAGGCCTCTCCTTGCTTTCCTTTTGCCTTGGGTTTATGATCCATAATCTTGATGAGGTTGTTGATCCAAAATCTGTAACATTCATTGAGCCAACTTAGTGATAATCAAATAATAATACATGACTCAACAAATTGAAATTTCAGACTCATCAATCCTT
>NC_029793.2:101761907-101786340 GCF_000816755.2 Arachis ipaensis
TGAGGCCATTTGTAGAAGCACGTTTAAGCTTCAGTTAAGGTTAAACTGAAGCTTAAACGTGGAAATGGAAGAATGGTAGCCTTGGAGAGTAATGTAGTCGAACACGTTTAACCTCCAGTTTAAGGTTAAACTGGAGGTTAAACGTGGAAAAGGAATGAGGCATCCTGGAGGTCGAACACGTTTAACCTCCAGTTTGAGGTCAAACTGGAGGTTAAACGTGGAAAGGGGTGTAGGCATACTGGAGGTCGACTTTGTTGCTTCCTTGCTTAGCCTCTTCTTCCCTGAAATCATCCAAACAATTGCATCAAAGTCTTGCAAAATTTCATGAGAAATCTTTCATTCATAGCATTTAAGTAATACAACTAAAACTCATGGAATTTGCATCAAAATCATATTGTTTGGATGGTTCATTACTTTGTTCTTCATTTAACCATTTTTGGTTACTTTAAGCTCAAGAAAATGCATAAAACAACTAAAACTAACAGAAAAAATGCTAGTGAAACTAGCCTATGATGCCTTGGCATCAATCAACTAACTTCTCGACGGCTTCGCCCATATTTTCAAGCTCACACCATCAAAGTTCGGACTAACCAACCCATAAAAGGCATTCTACAGAAGACAGACTTAGCTGGAAGAATTCTACAGTGGTCAGTCGAGCTATCTGAGTTCGATCTTCAATATGAAGCTCGGACGGCCATCAAGTCCCAATATTTGGCCGATTTTATTGCTGAGTACACTGACACCCCGGGAACTCCTACAAAATGGAATCTCTTTGTAGACGGCTCTTCAAACAAAATCGAGAGTGGTACAGGTGTGATAATAGAAAGCGACCAGGGAACCCAAATCGAGCTCTCCCTAAAATTTGAGTTCCCTGCTTCAAACAACCAGGCCGAATATGAGGCATCACTAGCTGGTTTGAGACTGGCTAAGGAAGTGGGAGTTCAAAAGCTTATCGTCTTCAGCAATTCACAAGTAGTCACCTCGCAAATAGCACGAACTTACTAAGCTAAGGACCCTACCATGAAAAAGTACCTGGACAAAACTAAGGAACAGCTCGAACAACTTGGGGAATATGAGGTTCGCCATATACCTCGGGAATAGAATGCTCGAGCTGATGCACTCTCAAAATTAGCCAGCACCAAACCAGGGGGCAATAATAGAAGCCTCATCGAAGAAATACTGCAAAACCCATCGATCTCGGAGGAAGAAAAGGTCTTGGCCGTATCAGGTCAAGATCAAGGATGGATGACCCCTATCATCAACTACCTCAAATTAGAGGCATTCCCTACAGATAAGAAGGAGGTAAAGAAGTTGAGATGAGAAGCACAGTACTATACCATTATAAATAACATCCTATACAAGAGGGGGATCTCCACACCCTTACTAAAATGTGTGCCGACCTCCAACACAAAGGATGTCTTGGAAGAAATACACAGTGGCATATGTGGCAACCATCTTGGAGCACGAGCTCTATCCAAAAAGGTACTCCGAGCCGGATTCTTTTGGCCGACTCTGCAAAAGAAAGCAACAGAGTTCGTAAAGACATGTCGACTATGTCAGAAGCATGCTAACTTCCACATTGCCCCACCAGAGGAGCTCATCAGCGTAACATCACCTTGGCCATTCGCGAAATGGGGACTCGACCTCCTTGGACCCTTTCTCCAAGGATCGGGACAAGTCAAGTTCCTTATTGTAGGAGTAGATTACTTCACAAAATGGATTGAGACAGAGCCCCTAGCTAATGCCACTGCTCAAAGAAGTTGGAAATTCTTATACAGGAACATTGTTACAAGGTTTGGGATTCCTTACTCCATCACCACAGACAATAGAACTCAATTCACGGACACAGGCTTCAGGAAGTTGGTGGTAGACTTGAAGATAAAGCATCAATTTACATCCGTAGAACACCCACAAGCTAATGGACAAGCAGAAGCAGCTAACAAAGTCATATTGGTTGGGTTAAAACGGAGACTACAGGACGCAAAAGGAGCCTGGACTGAAGAGCTCCCACAAGTCCTATGGGCATATCGAACAACTCCACACTCCACCACAAGGGAATCACCTTTCCGACTGGCTTACGAAATGGAGGCAATGATCCCAGTGGAGGTCAAAAAAGGTTCCCCCAGAACAATCCACTACAGTGAAGAGGCCAACTCCTAACTTCAAAGGGAAGAGCTCGACCTACTTCCAGAAATTCGAGAAAGAGCTCGGATATGGGAAGAAGCGTTAAAACGTTGAATGGCATCAAGATACAATCAAAACGCATTACAACGAAGTTTTGGCAACAACGACCTCATCCTAATCCGAAATGATATCAGAACAAGTCAACCAGGAGAGGGGAAGTTAGCAGCTAACTGGAAAGGACCCTACCGAGTCACAGAGGTACTAAGAAAAGGCTACTACAAGTTGTCCGAACTCGAGGGGCGAGAGCTACCAAGGTCGTGGCATGCCTGCAACCTAAGAAGGTATTATAGTTAGAGGTAATAAAGATCTTAGGTCAAGGTGCACTCTTTTTCCTGAAAAGATTTTTTAATGAGGCACCAAGCCAAGATCTGTAAAATCGCCTGACTTAGAGGGGGTAAACACTCACATGTATATATTTTATTTGCCTATATGTCTACTTTCTATTGGAACAAAACTTTTCAGATTTTCTACAAAGTTTCTTTACAAAGACGCATTAATCTGAATGCAAAAATCCATTGCCTGATTACAAAGCTACAGGTCGGTAAGGTGAAAATCAAATTCACCGCCTGACCATGATGAAATCGAATTCATCGTCCGAAATTCTACAAAGGTTGGCAAGGTGAAAACAAAATTCACCACCCGACTTCGACAAGGTCGACCTAGTGAGAACCAAACTCACCGTCCAACTTCGACAAAATCGGCAAGATGAAAAAGCGATAAAAATAGATTAATGTGAAAGCTACAAAAAGTTATAAAAAGTAATCCATAGAAAGAGGCCTGATGAGGTCTGAGTAAAAATGGATTGCTAAAAATAACTTAGAATGGACCGACATGAAGAAGTCAGACCAATCGACATAAAAGCGACAAAAGTTATAAAAAGTAGTCCATAGAAAGAGGTCTGACGAAGTCTGAGTAAAAATGGATTGCTAAAAATAACTTGGAATGGACCGACATGAAGAAGTCGGACCAATCGACATAAAAGCGACAAAAGTTATAAAAAGTAATCCATAGAAAGAGGCCTGACGAGGTCTGAGTAAAAATGGATTGCTAAAAATAACTTAAAAGGCACCGAGATGAAGAAGTCGGACCAATCGACATGAAAGCTACAAAATTTATAAAAAGTAAGCCATAGAAAGAGGCCTGACGAGGTCTGAAAAAAAATGGATTACTAGAAATAACTTAGAAAGGCCTGACCAAGAAGAAGTCGGACCGGACCAATCAAAGCGACAAAGTTATAAAAAGTAATCCATAGAAGGAGGCCTGGCCAGCCCTAAGTAAAATGGATTACTAAAAATAACTTGAGAAGAATAGACAAGTGAAGTCGACCAATAACTACAGATCGGATCGACACGAGAAGTCGGACCAATGAAAGGCGTGCGACACAACTCGACCTAAAAAGCCACAACCACGCAAAAAGCCATCAAAATTGTTCGGACTAAAAAAGTTCCATAAAGAACATTAGCAAGTCATCAAACAAAGCTAGCCAAAGGTCACTCCGACTAAAACAGGAAACAAACAAACACAAAGGCAATCAAAGAGGTCGGATAGAAAAATCCAACACTCTAAAGATTCCTGGAAGCATCAAAGGTTGCAGGAAAAAGTTACTACAATAAAAACTCAGAAGGCCACCCGAAGGTCGACCTTAGGAGTTTAAAAGCATTTGTTTTTCCTAAAGAAAGTTACTAAGAAAAGCAACTAAAATGTCAAGGCCACACCAGGGCTCAATTACAATAAAACAGAGTTTAAGAAAGCCCACAGATCGGGCTATACAAAAAATACATCAAAGAAAAGTCATCAAGGGTTCAGTTCTCCTCAGCAGCATCACCCTGAGTTGTAGAAGGGGGAATAGTCTTCAAAGGAGTCGCGTCCACAGTCCCATCCTCACGATTGAGTATCTCGCGATCCGGATCGGGTTGGGAATGGTCGACTTCGACAGAACGATTTGAAGATGTCGCGGCTACAGAGGCTTTAACTGGTGGCATAGGGGGATGATCTTCTCCTTCATCCTTATCCGGGGCAGGGATGATTTTTCCATCCTCAACAACATTATCCAAACTAAAAAAGACTCAGGTCAAGCTCGGGAGCAAGAACTCGGACCTGAGCTTTTAGGTTCTCATACGCATCAGTCACACTGCCCACAAGATGACCCTGGAGCTCGGCATAGTCAGCATGAGCAGACTCCAACCTCTCCCTAGCCTCCAACAGCTCACCATAGGTACGGGTATAACTCTCCTTCGACTTCTTGGCCATCTCCTCGGCCAGATTCGCAGCAGCCTCCGCAGCAACATCCCTGGATTTTTCTTTTTCTACATCCAGCTCCAGTTTAATAACTCTGGCGTCCAGCTCATCCTTCAACCCTTAATCCTGTCATACTCTGACTTGGCTTCCAGCATAAACTCTTTCGTCGCATGGATGGGAGAATCTTGGATTGAGTGAAACAAAGCCGCACCCATGTGCGCCATCCGAACACTACTTCTGGTAATGAAATCCAGATGGTGCAGGATAGACATGTCATCCATAGGAAGTCGGCCATAAGGGGCAATCTGGTTATCAACAAACCCCACAGCATCGAAGTCAGGGGCATCCAGATTATAAGGTTCAACAGTCTTTTGCTTCTTTGGAGGAGGACTAGTAGCAGAGGGAGAAGCAGCGCTAGAGGTTGCTTGGGTAGGATCAGAAGGAGCCAAACGAACCTGGGGAGTTGGGATAATCTTCCTCGGCCCAGAAGTGTCCAAGGTCGAACTCCTCAGTTTAACATTAGAAGATCCCTCCCCAGGACCTTTGGTCGAGTTATTCTGGGCAGTAGTTGCCTTTCTCGCCCTCTTAAAAGCCTTCATGGAGTCAGTAGTCTTTACCATCTCTGAAAAAATAAGGCAGCAAAACCAAAGTTGCAAGTTAGAAAGAGATGGATTGACAAAACAAACAAAATAACAAAGACAAAGCTAAAAAAAAATTGGCAGCTACCCAATTCAGTTCGAAGGAGGGAAGGATTCCCCAAGAACATTTTTGTATCGAGATGGGGAGGCTCCCCCCAATTCTCCTCTAGTACATGTACAAAAGCCTGCTCAACCTCATCCAACATTTTCCAAGTATATCTAGACACTACCATATTCTGTTGCCAGCATAAGGGGAAGGCAGACTCATTATTCTGTTCTAAGAAGAAAGGCCGAGCTCCTTCAACAGCTCGGACCTTGAAGTAATAGTTTTTGAAATCCCTAAAAGATTCATCATACATAGAAAAAACTTTCTTTCCCTGGGAAGCTCGGAAAGAAATCCAAGAAGCCTTCTTCTTAGCTGCCCCAGGCTTCATCAAAACAAAAAGGTAAAGAAAGAGAGTTTGAGAAGGTCGGACATCCAGTTCTTGGCACAATAATTGGAAGATCTTTATAAAGCCCCACGAGTTTGGGTGAACTTAAGAAGGAGCAATGTTACAGGACCACAACAAGTCGGTCTCAAAGGAAGTAAAAGGAATGGTGATGTTCATTTGGCTAAAAAAGTAGTCATAAGCATGAAAGAAGGGGTGTTCCCCCTGAGTCAAAGAAGGAAAACAAACTCTCTCATCAGGGTCAGGCGCTATCAACTCATAATCCTTTTTCTAATCTCTATTACTACAAACCCTGTGATGTCTCCTAAGCTGCACGCAATACTCAGAATTAACCACAGAAACGCACATCAAGACGAGGGAGTCCAGCCAGTCAGATATGCTCCCGGGGACTTTGGAGGACGTCTCGACAATATTTTTGCGAGAAGACATGGGTCAACTAGTTCTACAGTGAGAAAAGGGAAAAATAGGTTACTAATCAAACAGCTCAGACAAGACAGAAAACATCTCGGACAAATATGGAGATAACTCGGACAATAGCATGCAAAAGTTAAAAGACTCAGAAACAGCAGTAAAAGGAAACCCCAGAACTTACACGAAAGTCCAGGGGCATCCTTTGGAGGCAATAACAAAGTAAGAACCCAAGAAAGGAGGGAAATCAACAGTCTATATCCCGACACCTCTCAAACAAGAAAACAACCCCCATTTAACAGCGACACCCCACAGAGAAAGTCACAGTTTACAAAAAAGGAGTCAAAGTCACGATCTTTTCACAGTTTATCAGCAAAGGGATTTTCGTCGCATCTAAAGGAAATCATCCATGCCATACGAAGTAGCATACCATCAAACATTAAACAAACCATGCAGAAATCATCAAGAAAGATCCAACCTTTTTGAAATCCTTTGGAGTTCACTACATCAAACTACAAACTTACAGCCGAACAAAAATGGCGATTCATACAAATCAAAGAAACCCTCAGAGCACACATTACAGCGATAATCAGACACAACAAAAATAGAGAAAGATGCAAACTTTCCAAAATGAATTCAAGCAAAAGAACAAAACTTTTCAAAATTAGAACAATGCAAACCAGAAAAACGGCGTGGAAGGTAAAAGAGAAAGAAGAAGAAAACCAACCTGCAGACAAGAAGGAGACGATCAGAGATTGAAGCAAGCGACACTGGCCAATCACCTCTTGAGTAAAAGAAAAGGGAAGTGCGAAAATGCAAAAACGGAAAAAAGGAGAAGTTACAGCGAGCAAGAGAAGAGAAAATTGAAGGAAGCTTTGAAAAATTCAAAAATGAGATACAAAAGAGGGAAACAAAGGAAACGGCAAGGGAGTTAATGGGTTTTACTCTCGCACGTTCCCAAGGAAAGGCAAAACGCACGTTGCAATTAAAAGGGGGTGTGAAAAACTGCTCCGCATTCAAGCCACTCTACAATGAGATTAAGATGCTCGAGGTCGACTTCTTCAACAAAAGAGATCGAAGTATAAAAAAAGGACACGACTCCAAAAGAAAGACCGCGCTCAAGCAGGGGCATTGTTCATGCCCTGGGTCGAGCTGTACGACCCGGGCTGATTAAAGACAATTCGACCGACCTCCTCAGGTCTGGAATTTCCCGATCTCTTCTCAAAGAGTTCGGCCAAATCGCTACAGAGAGCCCAGGCAGGCCCAAATAAAGGGACACAGCCAAATCTAAAGGCAGCCAAAGCTTAGAAAGATAAGGGCGGTCCCCCAAAAGATAAGATGACTTCACTCAAAGATAAGATAAGATAAAATAACTATCTTATCTCCAGAAAGGTCACTCTACACTACTATAAGTACACTGGAGCACCCAGGTATAACTCATACTCTGATTCTACTAAAATCCTGCTTAAATCCCATGCTAACTTAAGCATCGGAGTCTCTTGCAAGTACCACCACCCTCCAGTGACGAAGGATCAGCAGCATCTCCAGCTCCACCAGCTCCAACAAGTCGGACATGACTGCTCCGGCCACTGCAGCAGATCTCATCCAAGATCAACCTACAGTTTCAGGTAACCCTCGGAACAACAAGTATTTATTAAAAAGATATCTTGTGATGAGTAAACAATTTTTTGTTTTCTTAATTTGTAAATTTTTAAGAAAAAATTATATTTATATTAATATTTATGTATAATTGAAAATATAATCATAAAGGACAAGTAAAGAGAAAGGTTAAAGGAAAGAGAAAATACTACAACAAAGCAAGTTGATAGGTGATGGATGGGGCTCATTTTCTATTTGTTTTAACCTTCTCTTACTCTATCCCTTCCTCCTTAGCACTATGTTTGGTTTAAGGGAAAATTAGAGAAAGGAAAAAGAATAAAAGGAAAATGAATGAAAAATTTTATTTTTCTTTGTTTGGATGTCAAAAAAAATGGAAAGAAAGAAAAATTTTTGTGTGAGTCCCACCAAAAAAATTTTCCATCCATTACAAGCAAACAAGGAGAGAACATAAATAATTTAAATCAAATATATAAAATTATAATATTTTAAATAATTATAAAATACAATAAAATATACATAAATAAAAATATTTATACTTTATTTTATTATAATGGTATTAAAATAATTTTTTACCATTATGATTTTCTTTCTTCTTACTTTTCTTTCTGTCCAAACAAAAGAAAATTTTTTTCTCTATTTTCTTTTCATCTATTTTCTCTTCATCCAAACAACACACAAATAACTCCACTTTTCTTCTTATTTTCTCTCCTTTCATTTTTTTCTCTTATTTTTTTTCCTTCCATTTTCTTTCCTATATCCAAACAAAGCATAATTATGAACTTATCAGTGATTAGAATAAGAACAAGAAGAAAAATAAATAAAATAACAAAGGTACTTGAATATGTGATAATTTTTTTATGTATGCGCAGAAAAACCAATTCTTCAAAAAAAAAAACAAAAGGGGCTTGAGGCTCACATCGGGCAAACCTTTTGGAAAAGTCATTATATTGCTTGAGATAAATAACGAGTAACAAACTACGAGCACGTGGGGAGAGATTTACCCAGCGCTCTTTTGGCGCCCCATATGAACGTTGGCATACCATGAATCAGCACGGATTTTTACTCGCAATTCGATGTGAACTGATCAGTTTTCAATAGGTTTGACCACTGTTGACCAGTCTAATTACCGGTGCAGTCTTTATGTCGAAGGGGGAAGACATAAACCCTTGCTCCTATTTCATCTCCACATTCCTTTGATCATATCGTTTGATCCGAAGCTCCGATCGATGCACTGTTTGCGGTCACGCAACCATGGCATCAAGCTCTACAAAACTCACCCAAGCAATCTTGAGGAAAGTCACAGAATCCTCTTCGAATTCTCAGCCCTCATTTTCTAAAAATTGTGGGTAAAGTGTTGAGATTTTTGAGTTTGGATGTTGTAGGCTCAAATTAATTTGAAGGGAAGGCTTTCTCTAGCTCCCTTGGTCTTTGGGTAAGGTGAAAATCTCAACCCTAAGTTAGAGACTTGAGATTTTGTGATTTAGTGATTGAGTTATTATGTTTTTATATGATATTGTGGCTTAGGCTTTGTATATATATGTTTTGGAGCTTGATTGGTGGTTTTAGAAAGTTTTGGTATGGAATCCCAAGCTTAGAAATCTGTTGGTGAGCCTTTGGAAACCTTGGAAGTTGATTTGAGAGTGTTCCGGGTGGAACGGGAATAGGCCAAGGTATGATTTCGGTTTCCTGTATCTAAAATGTAATGTGGTGTGAAAACGTAGGCTAGAGACCCTAGGATAGGAGATGAATCATTAATGATGTGGATGGTTTGATATGAATTTTATTGTTGTATGTGAATTTAGTAAATTGCAGAATGATGATAAATGTTGGTACCATTTGTGAAAATTGGGTGTGATATGGTTTGATATGTAGAGTTGGTGATAGCATTGAGGCTCTTGTTGAGGAGCATGAGTTGAAATGTGAATTTGTTATGTGTGGAATATATATATATATATATATATATGGTAGTTACGATGATAATGGTGGGCAAGCATGTGATGTTGTATGTGATGTGCAATAATGTGTTTAATTGATGACTATGTTGAGGCTCTTGTTGGTGAGCATGAGTTGAAGGGTGATATTGAAATATGTATGTATATATGGTAATTGATGGATTGAACATTTGTTTGGAACTTGAATTATGAAATGTTGATTATGATTTTGAGATTTGGTTAAATATATTGAAATTGGTGGATTGAGGTTTAAATAAGGACTTAGAAATGATTGATGTTGGGATGGTTGAGTTTTGGTTGAGTTTGAATGAAATTTGAAGTATATGTTTTGAAATTTGGGAGTTTATGAGTTTTGGTAAAAATGGAACTTTGATGAATTTCAACGGATCATATCTTAAGCTATTGTTTTCGGAATTTGATGATATTTATATCAATTGAAAGAGGATTTTATAAGCTTTAAAATGGTTTAAATTTGGTAGAAATTTGAAATTTGTGGAAGGAGATATGATTGTGGGAAGTTCGGGCCAAAAATTTGAATTCTGCAACTTCTGCAGAATTTGTGATTTCTGGTTTGTGTGCGGACGCACAGCCTTGTGCGCATGCACACTCGGCGAGAATTTGGTCTTGTGCGCACGCACAGACTGGTGCGTACGCACACGCGGAGACAGGGCTGCTGGTGGCAGTGCCAGCACGCCCTGTGTGCACGTGAAACCAACGAAGGATTGCGAGCTATGCGTACGCACAAGCCTGTGCTTGTGCGCACGCACACGTTAGAGATGACACACTGGTGGCAGCGCTAGCACACATTGTGCGCGCGCCCCCACCCTAAGGATTTTGCTTTCTCTGCGTACGCACATACCTGTGGGTACGCACATGTCTAAAAATATTTCTAGGCGTGCGCACGCATACCCCTGTGCGTCCGCACGCGACCCAGTTCTTTTCTAAAACTTTGTTTTTAAGCTCTTCACATTCCCAACAAGCTCGTAACCTTCCGGAATATTATTTCACACTTATAACCCCAATTTCATCCCTTAAGTCTTAATTTGTTGTTAAATGCCTAGTGATTGAGAGAATGCTAGGAAAGGGGTAACTTGTGGGGGAAGAAATGGTATGTAATGATGAGTATGATGTATAATGATGATGTGAGCGGTTGGGAAGGATGGTGGAGTGCTGAATATGTTTTGAGTTGAAAGGGCTGAGTTTGGAATTATGATTGGTAGGGCGGAATGGCTGAGATGTATACTAATGTATGGATGTGATTATTGCATATATGCTGAATTGATGACTATTATGACTGTTGCACTTCACCTGTCTGAGATACGGGTTTCCTTGGGTGAAAGCAGTGGCTAGCCACCATGTGCTCCAGGTGGAGACTCAATACTCTGTTGACCCTATGTCGCAAGTGTGGCCGGACACTGTGAAAGTTCCGGATGAGATCGTCCCCGTGAATATACACCAGTGAGGGTGTTGGATATAAATTATGATTATGTTTGTGGATAACTCGAGTTGGGGATGCGCGACAGATGGAAAGTCCAATGGTTAGCTACCAGGACTTGTCGGGCTGGCTTTATAACCGACAAATGAGACTCATCAGCCACTAGGACAGGCATGCATTAGTATACATCTCAGCCATTCCGGCCTACCAATCATAATTCCATACTCAGCCCTTTCGGCTCAAAACATATTCAGCACTCTACCATCCTTCCCAACCACTCACATCATCATTATACATCATACTCATCATTACATCCCTTTTCTTCCCCCACAAGTTACCCGTTTCCTAGCCTTCTCTCAATCACTAGGCATTTAACAACAAATTAAGACTTAAGGGATGAAATTGGGGGTTATAAGTGTGAAATAACATTCGAAAGGTTACGAGCTTGTTGGGAATGTAAAGAGCTTGAAAACAAAGTTTTAGAAAAGAACTGGGTCGCATGCGGACGCACAGGGATGTGCGTGCGCATGCCCAGAAATATTTTTAGATGTGTGCGTACGCACAGGAAGCAAAATCCTTAGGGTGGGGACGCACACACAACGTGTGCTAGCGCTGCCACCAGTGTGTCATCCCCAACGTGTGCGTGTGCACAAGCTTGTGCGTACGCACAGCTCCCAATCCTTCGTTGGTTTCGCGTACGCACAAGATGTGCTGGCGCTACCACCAGCAGCCTTGTCTTCGTGTGTGTGTACGCACCAGTCTGTGCGTCCGCACAGGACCAAATTCTCATCGAGTGTGTGTGCACACAGGGCTGTGCGTCCGCATACAAACCAGAAATCACAAATTCTGCAGAAGTTGCAGAATTCAGATTTTTGGCCCTAACTTCCCACAATCATATCTCCTTCCACAAAATTTAGATTTCAACCAAATTTAAACCATTTTAAAGCTTATGAAATTGCCTTTTATTTGATATAAAAATCATTAAGTTTCAAAAACAATAACTCAAGATATGATCCGTGGAAGTTCATCAAATTTTTATTTTTACCAAAACTCATAAACTCCCAATTTCAAAACATATACTTACCAACTCATTCAAAAACTAGCCAAACTCAATGTTTCAATACCAAATACTTACATCCACTCATTCAATCATCAACCCACCAAATCCACCATATTTAACCAAATTTCGAGGTGACAATTCCCACTTCAAAATCAACAATTCACACCTCAATCTCCAACAATATCCAATCCACCAATCACCACACACACACACACACACACACACACACACACACACAGATATATATATATACTCACACACACACACACACACACACACACACACACACACACACACACACACACACACACACACACACACACACACACACACACACACACACACACACACACACACACACACACACACACACACACACAATGTTTGTGGATAACTCGAGTTGGGGATGCGCGACAGATGGAAAGTCCAATGGTTAGCTACCAGGACTTGTCGGGCTGGCTTTATAACCGACAAATGAGACTCATCAGCCACTAGGACAGGCATGCATTAGTATACATCTCAGCCATTCCGGCCTACCAATCATAATTCCATACTCAGCCCTTTCGGCTCAAAACATATTCAGCACTCTACCATCCTTCCCAACCACTCACATCATCATTATACATCATACTCATCATTACATCCCTTTTCTTCCCCCACAAGTTACCCGTTTCCTAGCCTTCTCTCAATCACTAGGCATTTAACAACAAATTAAGACTTAAGGGATGAAATTGGGGGTTATAAGTGTGAAATAACATTCGAAAGGTTACGAGCTTGTTGGGAATGTGAAGAGCTTGAAAACAAAGTTTTAGAAAAGAACTGGGTCGCGTGCGGACACACAGGGGTGTGCGTGCGCACGCCTAGAAATATTTTTAGACATGTGTGTACGCACAGAAAGCAAAATCCTTAGGGTAGGGGCGCGCGCACAACGTGTGCTAGCGCTGCCACCAGTGTGTCATCCCCAACGTGTGCGTGTGCACAAGCTTGTGCGTACGCACAGCTCCCAATCCTTCGTTGGTTTCGCGTACGCACAAGATGTGCTGGCGCTACCACCAGCAGCCTTGTCTTCGTGTGTGTGTACGCACCAGTCTGTGCGTCCGCACAGGACCAAATTCTCATCGAGTGTGTGTGCACACAGGGCTGTGCGTCCGCATACAAACCAGAAATCACAAATTCTGCAGAAGTTGCAGAATTCAGATTTTTGGCCCTAACTTCCCACAATCATATCTCCTTCCACAAAATTCAGATTTCAACCAAATTTAAATCATTATAAAGCTTATGAAATTTCCTTTTATTTGATATAAAAATCATTAAGTTTTGAAAACAATAACTCAAGATATGATCCGTGGATGTTCATCAAATTTTCATTTTTACCAAAACTCATAAACTCCCAATTTTAAAACATATACTTACCAACTCATTCAAAAACTAGCCAAACTCAATGTTTCAATACCAAATACTTACATCCACTCATTCAATCATCAACCCACCAAATCCACCATATTTAACCAAATTTCGAGGTGACAATTCCCACTTCAAAATCAACAATTCACACCTCAATCTCCAACAATATCCAATCCACCAATCACCACACACACACACACACACACACACACACACACAGATATATATATATACTTCCACACATAACAAATTCACATTTCAACTCATGCTCCTCAACAAGAGCCTCAATGCTATCACCAACTCTACATATCGAACCATATCACACCCAATTTTCACAAATGGTACCAACATTTATCATCATTCCATAATTTACTAAATTCACATACAACAATAAAATTCATATCAAACCATCCACATCATTAATGATTCATCTCCTATCCTAGGGTCTCTAGCCTACGTTTTCACACCACATTACATTTTAGATACAGGAAACCGAAACCATACCTTGGCCGATTCTTGTTCCACCCGGAACACTCTCAAATCAACTTCCAAGGTTTCCAAAGCCTCACCAATAGATTTCAAAGCTTGGGATTCCACACCAAAACTTTCCAAAACCACCAATCAAGCTCCAAAACACATATATACAAAGCTAAGCCATAATATCATATAAAAACATAAAAACTCAATCACTAAATTACAAAATCTCAAGTATCTAGCTTAGGATTTAGATTCTCACCTTACCCAAAGACCAAGAGAGCTAGAGAAAGCATTCCCTTCAAATTAATTTGAGCCTACAACATCCAAACTCAAAAATCTCAACACTTTACCCACAAATTTTCGAAAATAAGGGCTGATAATTCGAAGAGAATTCTGTGACTTACCTCAAGATTCTTTGGATGAGTTTTGTAGAGCTCGACGCCACGGTCGCGTGGCCGCAAACGGTGCGTCGATCGGAGCTTTGGATCAAACGATATGATCAAAGGAAGGTGGAGATGAAATAGGAGCAAGGGTTTATGTCTTCCCTCTTCTCCCTTGTGTGTGTTCAGCGTGTGTGTTTGTGTTTTGGAGGGAGAGAGAGAGTGCTGAACTCTCATCATTAATGAGGTTTGGCTGGGCCTTGGGCCCAACTTGGGTCCGATTGGCCCGGTTTGGCCCGTTCGGCCCAATCTTAGGCCGATTTCTTTAAAATTAGTGTCAAAATTTTCGTTTCGAATTTCTCTACCATATTAAACCATAAAAACCTCATTTCTCACTTTTGAGAACATATTTTATTTTATGGGTTAATTAGCCATTAATTAACCGGGTTTTACATTCTACCCACCTAGGACAGGCATGCATCATATGCATTATATGTGCACACAAACCAGAAATCACAAATTCTGCAGAAGTTGCAGAATTCAGATTTTTAACCCAAACTTCCAACGATCATATCTCCTTCCACAAAATTTGGATTTCCACCAGATTTGAACCATTTTAAAGCTTATCAAAATTATCTTTCATTTGATATAAAAAATCATTAAGTTTCGAAAACAATAGCTCAAGATATGATCCGTGGAAGTTCATCAAATTTTCATTTTTACCAAAAACTCATAAACTCCTAATTTCAAAACATACACTTACCAAACTCATTTAAAACCTACCAAAACTCATCCTTCCAACATCAATCATTGCCAATGGCTCATACAATCATCAACCCACCAATTCCACCATATTTAGCCAAATCTCAATTCAACAAATCTCCTATCACAATCAACATTTCATATCTCAATCTCCGAATAAATATTCAATTCATCAATCACCATATATAAATATATATATATACACATATCATCATCAAACTTCAATCATGCTAATCATCAAGATCCCCAACTTTATCATCAATCCAACATATTAAATCCATATAACATACAACAATACATGCTTTATCAACCCATACAACCACTCACAATCATTTCCAGCATCATTCATACGTTTTCAATTCAATCCAAATTAACCAACAATCACATCAACAATTCCAAAGCCCTATCCTAGGGTCACTAGCCTACGTTTTCATACCACATTTCATTTTAGATACAGGAAACTGAAACCATACCTTGGCCGATTCCCGTTTAACCCGGAACACTCTCAAATTCACTTTTTCTCAACTTCAAATGTCTCAATGCTTCACCAACAGATTCCTAAGCACAAGCTCCACTCCAAGGCTTGCCAAAATCACCAATCAAGATCCAATATACACATATATAATGCCTAAGCCACAATATCACATCCAAACACAATAATTCAAACCCAATACCATAAAACTCAGAATTTTCCACTAGAATTTGAAATACTTACCAGCCCAAGGATCACAGGAACAAGAATAAGCCTTCCCCTCAAGCTAATTTGATCCTATAACCCAAGGAGCTCACAAATTTCAACATTTTTGCCCAATAAATTCGAAATCAAGGGCTGAAAATTCGAAGAACAAACTGTGACTTACCTCAAGATTGCTTGTATGGGTTTTGTAGAGCTCAATGCCATGGTCGCGTGACCGTAAACGGTCCATCAATCGGAGCTCCGGATCAAAAGATATGATCAAAGGAAGGTGGAGATGAATAGGAGCAAGGGTTTATGTCTTCCCCCCTTCTCCCTTGTGTGTGTTTAGCGTGTGTTTGTGTTTTGGAAGGAGAGAGAGAGCGCTGAACTCTCATCATTAATGAGGTTTGGCTGGGCCTTGGGCCCAACTTGGGTCCGATTGGCCCGGTTTGGCCCGTTCGGCCCAATCTTAGGCCGATTTCTTTAAAATTAGTGTCAAAATTTTCGTTTCGAATTTCTCTACCATATTAAACCATAAAAACCTCATTTCTCACTTTTGAGAACATATTTTATTTTATGGGTTAATTAGCCATTAATTAACCGGGTTTTACATTCTACCTCTCATCATTAATGAGGTTTGGCTGGGCCTTGGGCCCAACTTGGGTCCGATTGGCCCGGTTTGGCCCGTTCGGCCCAATCTTAGGCCGATTTCTTTAAAATTAGTGTCAAAATTTTCGTTTCGAATTTCTCTACCATATTAAACCATAAAAACCTCATTTCTCACTTTTGAGAACATATTTTATTTTATGGGTTAATTAGCCATTAATTAACCGGGTTTTACATTCTACCCACCTAGGACAGGCATGCATCATATGCATTATATGTGATTTGTCTGAATTACCTAATTGACTGCATCATTACTTGCTACCTGCTTAATTGTTCTATCTGCTTCCTACTTGTATATTTCCTTGTCTGATATACTTGTGCTTGCATTTATTTTACTGTTGGCGGTTGGGAGGTTAGCAGGATTTGGAAAGGGGATATATATATATATAGTTAGACCGAAGATCCTTAATTTAGTCGTCTATTTACTTTTGTCATGGTTTAGTTCTGTTTACACGCTTTGATTATAATTTGGAAGTTCTAGGATTGCCTTCGGCTTTTCCAGGACATTATATGTTAGATATTTGAGCACGGTTACCATGCTGAGAACCTCCGGTTCTCACCCATGCGAATTTTTGTGGTTTTTAGATGCAAGACGTGAGGCTCTCGCTGAGGCATGCTGGAGACCTTTTTTTGGCGGAGATCCTTGTATCTTGGGATTTTATTTTTTTTATTATATGCCTATTTAGATGCTATGTTCTCCATTGTATATGTATTTTGTATCACCTCCTCTTAGAGGTTATTTTGGAGAAACATGATTTGTATATTGTCTTTTGGGTTGTCTTTTGGAAATTTCTTACTATATATGTATGTATACTGTATGCTCGGACCGGTTATCTTCGCAAGCCGAGTCCCTAGTCTTGATATATGTATTTTGGCACTCTTTGTATATTTCTTCGCTTTAACTCCTTGTCTGTTCATTTACGTTATCGATCGGAGTGTTGCACTTTTGACTTAAAACGGTTTTGATTTACCCACTTTTCTTCAAAGGCTCCTAGTTATGAACATTATTGCAATACTATATGTACTAAATTTTATTTTAGAGGTCGTAATACCTCGCCACCTCTGTTTTATGAGTTAAGCATAAGACTCTGTGTGGTAGGGTGTTACAGATGTAAGGAGGGCCATAGAAGATTGCCCTCTTTCAATGCCTCTACTTACCATTTGCCACCAGACTTCAAACTTCATGGTTCTATTTTGAACTATAGCATTCACAAAAGGAGAGAAAGACCAATTCTCAGGAGCAGGTATTGCGTTGCACCAAAGCATGAAGGATAGTTTCGTTGTCATTTCTGTTTCTTGGGCATATTGCTAAAGTATCTGAGAATCTCTGGTTGATCAAATTGAGTACAGGTAATTTTTCATGGGCTGCTCTCTACAGAAAAATATTTACTTGGAATGGTAATTTAAACCCCCAAATTAATTTCCAGAGCATTAAATTTGTCATCACCATTAGAAGGTGCTCAACTAGCGCATGAAAAAAAAATCATAAGACACTCAGTACCCCGAGGCCACATCGTACTGCTTCCTCTTATTCCAAGCTCATTCAAATTTGTCCTCACTATTGTCGTTCAGTGGCAGGGAGAGAATTCACAAATTGAGCTTAGGAGAAAAAACTGCTTCAACTAGCTCTTTATTCCACCTTTCATCTACTGTAAGTAAATTATGAATCCAATTGATGTCTGATACTGGATTGTTGTTGTTACTGAGTCTAAAAGAGTAGGGTAGGGGTAACCATAGGTCCTCACAAATACGAACATTTGTGTCAGATCCTGTACTCCATCTCAAACCTTTTTTTTTTACCACTTTTCTTCTTTCCAATAGACTTTTCCAACCCTAAGAAGGTTGGTTTTCTTTATTTGCCAAAAAGGGGTTAGTGTATGTATAGTATTTTCCTTTGAGTATAGGCGCAAGTAGCGAATTAGGCTTAGTAGTAATTCACCAAAACTGTTTACCCAGCAAAGCTAGGTTTTGGGCTCTGAGATCCTTGAATCCCAATCCGCCTTTCTTTTTGGGTCCGGTCATATAATCCCAACTAACCCAAGCCATCTTTTTTTGCATTCGCTTCTGACCCCACAAAAACTGTCTTAGAATCATGTGTATTTTTTCCACTAGAGAATCTGAAAGCTTGAAACATGAAAGCGTATATATGGGAATAGCTTCTCCGACAACTCTGATTAAAACATGTCTGCCACCTGCTGATAACAGATTCCTAGGAAAGAAGAGAAAAGAAATGGGAAAAAGGAGAAAGAGAGATTTGTGAGAGAGCAAAGGAGATCGGAGAACAAGGAAGGGGAGGGGGCTTTGCCGCCACCGTCACGCACCACCACCGCCGTCATGACGTCGAGCCACCATGCAAGGAGAGAATGAGGCGTTGCCGCTGCTACCGCCGTCGAGCAGAACCATTTCCAGCGAGGGAGAGTGCGCGTTGTGAGCCAGAAACGCCGCGAGGAGGAAGAGGAGCCATCGCGCTCTGCCGCTGTCCAGTCACCATCGAGCTGGGTTCACCGTCGCACCCCACTACGCGTCACCATTGAGCTTCGAAGAGAGAGGGAAGAGAAACGCGACAGTGGGAGCTCCGTTGAAACTGGTCACCATCGCTGCTGCCGCCGTTGCCACGGGTGGAGTCTGCCATCGAGCTGTGCGTCGTTGTTAGAGCTATACCTTGCCGGATTTGCTTTTCACTACTGTCGGTTTAGTTTCACCGCAATCCTGCTCCACTTGTGCGTTCTATTTTACTCTCATCTTATTTATCTGCTTGTTTCGGTTTTAATTCCATTTTAGTTTCTGCCTTGTCCTAAATTTTCAGAACTGTTTACGTCTTCAATTTTTTTCAAATTTGAATTCCTTATTTTGCTGTGATCATTATCATTGCCGTGGAAATTTTCTATGGCTGCAAAAGTGATTGGAGATGTTGCTACCGCTGTCTCGGTTGTGTTGGGATGCCGTCGGTGCTGCGAATTTAGGGCAAAAGAGGGTTTGTCATATTTAATTTCTGAGTACGACTAATTGAGTAGGGGATATTATTATAAAGTTATTGATTTTAATTTAAAAATGCCCAAAAAGTATAGTAGATAATTGCAAATATTAATAATCGTAATGTTATTAAGTTTGGATTATTGTTGTGAATGTGACTGATTTTGTTGTTATGAGAGATTAGTTGGTGGAATTAAGCTTGGATTGAGGTTGTAAAAATATGATTGGTGTGGTATTGAGACTGATTTTGATTTGAGGCTATGATTTGTGAATAATGATTTAATTGTTTGAAAGCGACTAATTACTCGAATTCCTGGTTATGCTGAACTGTTGATTTAGTTGTGGAATTGAGATTTATTTGATGAGGGTGGATATTGTTGCAAGCTTGTTTGAGAAATTATTGGTTACTGGATATGTTAATCTGACTAGATAATATTGTGTTGAGTGTTGAATTGATTTAGTCTTATGCTCGGTCTGGAACTATTATGATGATGGTTTAATTGTGACTATTTTCTGATTATTGAGGATGAGTTCCTTGCTGTTTTGATAGTTGTTGAGAAAAAGATTAGTGAATTGTGGAGATTGAGGTTTAATGAACGAAAAATATATTGAGCTTGGATTTCTAAACTATTTTTTTAAAATTAATTTCTTAACTGAAACAATAATTTTAAGGGTTTACAAATAATTTTAGAATTATTAAAATTATATGGCTATAAAATATATTGATTATTAAGAATTTCGCTGATTTGAAATTATTGAGGAAAGGGTTGGTGAATTGTTGAGGAAGAGGGAATCCATAAGGGTGTCTAAGTCCAAATTTTAGTGGATGTGCTGTCGAATTTGTTATAAAACTCCAGGACTTTGTTTAAAGCGTTATTTAAAAGCAAATCTGATTTAAGAATATTATTTGATTTCGATTTATTACGGAAAGTGTCTTGTTTTCAATTCGATTTATTAAGAAAAGTATAATGTTTAAAATTCAATCTTTTGAGGAGATATTTTGTTTTAAGTTATGATTTGAGTTTGGTTTGTTAAGAAGAAGAAAGAAGGGGAAAAGAGAACATGGCATGTGTGATTTATGAAATGGTTAAAAGGTCATGAGAGGGTGACGAAATGTAAATGGTTAAAGTGCTGATGTGAAAATGTTAAGCTGTGAGCTTTATGTGTGAATGATTGTGCGGGGATGCCTGTTTATATGGTATGGCTTCCAGGAGAAAGGGACACATGCTTCAGCTGGAGAATCAACGCCTGTAAATACTTGCAGAGGTCATATTCGGCATACTTCAGCTGGAGAATCAGCGCCTATAAAGGTTTGGGACCTTGCAGAGGTTATGCCGCTGGAATGCCTTATCTGACTTGCGAGTTGGATTGCGTTGGGTGCGGGTCGAAACCGACAAATGAGCTCATTACCTGCGTTAGAGATAGACATGCATCATGTTGTTTGCACATTTGCATTTGGTTGTGTTTGCTTGTATTACTTCTCTGTGATTGTGATGTTTGACTTGTTTTTATGTTGGTTTGAATCTCTTACTTGTGCTATTAGTTTACGGATTAAGAAATGATTATGTCACTGAGAGATGGTTAATATGACTAATTTTGTGATAAAACTATTTTGAGTTTAGACATTTAAAGAAAAGTAATTATCTAAAGTAAAACTAAAAGTATTTTCAGGGATTTAATAAAAATAGTTTTATTGAGTAAAGTTAATTATTTGCATTTTATTTTGTTACTTTTACGGCATTCTTATTCCCTACTAAGAATGTGTGGTTTGTTCTCACCCCAAAATCTTCCACCCTTTCAGTGACACAGATTCGAAGACTCAGTATGAAGCTGTGGACGAATAGTTGGAATTGTTTAAAAGTTACGTTGTTTTCATAGAGTTCTCTCGCCTTTATTGATTAAAATTTTATTTTACCCAGAGGGATAGGTAATGTAATCGAGTTTTATGTTGAATTTATTTGTATGGCATTTACTGTTATAATAACTATGTGATTACTATTATTTGGTGATCTTTGATATATGATTTTAGTTAATAAAAACAAAATTTTCAGGCATATTCTTAAAAATTGAAATGCGACATCGAACTAAAGGCTCAATAGTTAATAGTTAATAAGGAAAACGAGTTAGTAACGCCTTACTTTTCATACGATCATGACGTGCTAAAAGTTAGGGTGTTACATGTTGATGAGTAGGGCGTGCTAAAAGTTAGGGTGTTACATGTTGTCTTCTAATGAGTAGGGTGTTTTGACTGAAAAAACTGCTGATTTGTAGAGAATAACTTTCTACCCACTAAGCATTTCATATTCATGGAGTAGAGATAGGATATTTTTGCATGATCTTCATTTGCCTTCCCAAATAAGATAGAGTTCTTCAGCAAAGAGAATATGATTGACTGTTGGAAACCTTCTGTGAATCTAAATCCCTTAAATAGATCTATTTTGCTATGCCTTGTATAACAGATAGAATAATCCTTCCGCACATAATAGATATAGATAAGGTAACAAGGGATCTCCTTATTGGATATCCCTTGTTGGCTTAAAAAAACTATAAGGTTCACCTTTTACAAGAACAGAATAAGAAACAGTAGTGACTAGTTCTCTGATCTAAGAAATCCATCTGGGCCAAAATTCATTCTCTTCATGATAAACCATAAAAAAACTCCACTTAACTATATCATATGCTTTACTCAAATCCAATTTAATAGTCATTTTACATTTCAATCTGCATCTCTTAGTTTTGAGGTAGTACATACATTCATGAGCTCTTAGAATATTGTCAGAAATTAATCTACCCTTTAAAAACGTACTCTGATTTAAACTTATTAAATTATTTGTAAACTACTGAAGTTTATGTACCAGAATTTTGGAAATAATCTTATAAAAGGTTGAGGACAAGCTAATAGGTCTGACCTGTGACATGTCTTTAGCATTCAGAATTTTAGATATCAAGCAAATTTGTGTATGGTTAAACGCCTTGAGCATTTTACATCCACCAAAGAAGCTACGAACTACCTTGAAAACATCACCACACACAATGTCCCTATAAAACTAGAAAAATCATGCTGTGAAGCCATTCTCACCTGGAGCACTTTCAGGACAAATGCTGAAAGTGGATCTCTTGGTTTTCTCCATAGAGATTAGTCTTATTAGCCTCCAATTCATGAAAGCTATAACCGGATGACTGAAATTGCTGAATATGTCACCAGATTCTAATGAGTTAGCAGATGAAAATATTTACTTAAAATAATTTTTAGCCACCAGAGTAATATTTTGTGGATCTGAAGCCATCTCATCATCATTCTAAACTAATTTCCAAATTTTATTTTTTCGGTTTCTAGCTTGGAACTTCGGATGAAGAACTTTGTGTTGCTATCATCTTCTTTCATCCACTTGCATATTGATTTTTTCTTCTAAAAATTTTCTTCTTTTGATAGCTCCTCTTCTAATTTTTTTCTCTACCTCTAACATCTCTGGCCCAATAAAATAATTCAGTATTCTCAAGTGTTTCAACCTAAGATTTAGTTCTTCAATTACCTTCTTAGAGTTGGATTTGTTATGCTGTTGCCACTGCACTAGACAGTGCCTACAACACTTCAATTTCTGTTCCAAAAAGGTATATAGGTAAGTCATTAACTTCCATACTCCAAACTTTTGCTATCAGTGCCCTTATAACTTTCATCTCACACTACCGTTTTTTGAAATTTAAATCTTATTTTGGTAGACCATTTTGGAGGATCTGAATCAAGTACGAGAGGAGCGTGATCCAAACCATTCTCCATAGAGCATCTCAATAACAAAATAAACTCTTCGTGACTTCTGCGCCCATATCCTGAAAGGGGGAAAAATGTATGGGGGTGAGAACATCATCCTCGAAAGGGTTCTCAGTAGAGGGTTTTTGGGAATTACTGTAATAGGATACATGAAGATAAACCGTACCAGTGATTCATAACCGTCTTATGCCCCTTTCAAAAACAACGGTTTACAATGAAAGTAAAGTCAGAAACATTTTCGGAAAGAAGAACCATTCAATTCTCAAAACTCAACCCTTTCAAAATGGTTTATCTATGCGGAACCAAAATAGCCTTTCATAATTTTATTCCAGACCAGAAACACAAAACCGAAATCAACCATCAGTTCATCTCTTTTCAACCATGGCCCTAGGCCCAAACAATCCAACCAACAACCAATCACCACAATCCAACAGAGTCCCAGATGCAAACACAGATAGGAAGTTCAAGCACAAACAAACAGTTATTACAAGTAGAACAGTTAGCAATTAATCACATAGGCAAACCAAGTATAATATGCACACCCAACCAATGTCACACAAATGCATATGATGCATGCCTGTCCCTAGTGGCTGATGATATCATCTGTCGGTTATAGAGCCAACCCGACAAGTCCTGGTAGCTAACCATTGGACTGTCCCTCTGTCGTGCATCCCCAACTCGAGTTATACTCATCATAAACTTGATCATAATCATGATCCATATCCATCACCCTCACTGGTGAATATTTATCCATCACCATCACTGGTGAATATTTATGGGGGCGAGCTCATCCGGGCCTTTCACAGTGCCCGGCCACACTTACGACATTGGGTTAACAGAGCTTCGAGTCTCAACCTGGAGCACATGGTGGCTAGCCATTGCTGCTACCCAGGGAAACCCTCATCTCCAATAGTGGAAGTGCAAAAATCACAATTATCAATAATTCAGCATATACATGCATTCATTCTCATCCATGGATCAACATCCATCTCAGCCATCCGGCTTACGGTTCAGTCCAGAACCAGCCAATATTAATAATCACACACAACCATTTTGGCTCACGGTTCAATCCAGAACCAGTCAATATTCATAATCATACATAGCCATTCCAGCTTATAATAAAACAGCACTTCCACCATTCAAAATCATCAGATTTATGAAATCGGCATTTAAGCCATAAATCATTTTCTCAATTCATTTCACTTTGAAATCAACTTTCAACTCTTTTCAGCCTTGGCTTTAAAGATCTCATTTCCCAAATCATCTCAGGCTCATAAGCCACTTTTACTCAAGGTAAATTCCCCTTTTAAAACAATGCCCCTCTCGGCATCCTCTTTCCAAA
>NC_029793.2:101786840-101791296 GCF_000816755.2 Arachis ipaensis
CCCTACCTCAAAACGCAAATTCCATAACTCAAACGCGTCACAGAGTCCTTTCCGCCTCAACCCGAAATCAACAACAACCGCAACCTCAGCTTCAAGCCACATTCGCAACAACCATAGCAACACTAATAGCAGCATATAATAATCAGGACTCGACCCCACGTTACCAAAACTCATATTCGTTAACTAAACATAACAGGATACTAACGCGAGGCTTCTCGACACATAACTTCTTACCGAATAACACAATGAGGCAGCTGCAATTTTGAACCGACCCCGACAACAGCTCCGACGGCGGCCAGAAGCTCTGGTGGATCAACTAGAAAAACCACGCAGCATTACAACCTTCACGAATTCCAAAAAGGCAAAAACCTCAATTAAAACCCTTACCGGAAGAGTGTTCTTCGGCGGCAGAGTCTCGGCCGCAGAGCCTGTGGTTTAGCAGCAGCACTACTCTCCTAGTGGCCCCATTCCGCAGCAACTCCAAATCGATGGCAACAGCTCTAGCGGACAGAATGGCACCAAGTATAACCATTGGGCAGAAGGCAGAATAAAGCAGAACAGAGCAAGAGCAGCAGCTGCTGCAGGTCCTTACCAAGCATAATGGCGCTAGCCCTAGTCTTTTCCTCTTCTCGCAGCGAGCTTCAACGCGGCTCCAGAAGTTCTAACAGCACACGGCGGCGGCGTTTTCCTTCCGACGCGGCTCGACAGCGGCAAGAACGGTGGCGGTCGAAGTGCAACAGCAACAGAGGTCAAACGCGGCGGCAACTCCACACGCGACGGTGACAGCGGCGGCTTCACCATTCCCGCGCGCTCTTTCTTCTCTGTTGGTGGCTGTGGGTCGCACTCCCTCCAGTTCGCAGTTCTGTCTCTGACGCGGTGCAAGGATGATCGGCGTTGACGGCCAGATCTCCAGCGACGGCACGAGGGTGCACGGCGGTGGCTTCTACAGCAGCTCCTCGCGAGCGCTCTCCCCTTTCTCCTCCATCGATGGTGACAATGACGGCACTGGCGGCGAGGCGCGGCGGGTTGGGCAGCGGTGAAGGCCCGCCCTCCCCTCCTTCTCTCCCTCAGATCGCTCTTTCTTTCTTTCTTTGTTTCCTTCTTTCTTTCTCAAGGAACAGCGTATGTGTGTTTAGCATAGGGGCTGCGCAGCTGCTGCTGAGTTTTGGGGGGAGAGGGTAGCTGGATTAGGGTTTCGGTGGCTGAGTGTTGCTTTTGGTGAGGTGTGTGTAAATTAGGGTTAGGGGCAAATTAGTAATTTCACTTAAAAATAGGGTAATATAGTAATTGAAACCCAATTTAAATCCAACACTAATTATATATAGAAAATACTATTTGCTCACCAATTTCACAAATTATTTTCAATAAAATATCCAAATCAAATAATTAGGAGTAATATAATTAAATCCCTTATTTTCCAAAGTAGCAGCATTAATATTGAAAATATTACTTATTTAATTCAAATCATATAGAAATCCTTATTATTTCACAACTACCAACTTTATACTCTGAATATAGAAAATAATCCAATAATTGTGAAATTGGATAATAATCATAACTTATCTCAAATCTTATAAATCAAAACTTGCCTTAATTATATTTAATAAAGTGATTTCCGAAATTAAGGCTATAAATAACCGTATGATTTGAGACTTGATCATAATAAGACTTTCAAAGATTCTGGGTCTTACATTCTACCCACCTTATAAAAATTTTCGCCCTCGAAAATTGATACAAAATGAAAGAAATTCCATAACAGTTCACCCTTTAACACATTTAAGGAAGAAGCAAAAATATCTCAAAATACAATCTTATATACGATTTTCAAATACTTTGACTGTCATAAGCATAAGGATGTAAAGGTAGAAGTGTGAGTGCAAAGTAAACATTACAAGGTAGGCTCAATGCAAAAGATAACATAGGTCAATCATGTGATAGAAGGGGCAAGGCATCAAAGGCTATCAAACAAGATGGAGTTAAAACGACGTGCTCAACCTCCGCACACTAATCTCATATCAACCTCAAAGTTTCAATTTTCCAACTCCATCAAGCACTTTACAAACCCAAATTTGATCACAAGCCTGACAACCCCAAACCCGTTCGCAAGAAACAAAACGCCCACAACTCATACGTTGCACACCTACCGCTTCAACTTCCGTATACACATCACGTCTTAAAGAACCAACGCATCGCGTTACTACGTCTACAAGTCACACGTGAAATCAAAACAATTCTCGAGTCTACTCAGAAGAATACGAGATCTTAGAAAGGGGAGACAATTGTCAAAGACGATACTCATAAATTTAAAAGAATATATCCAATTCCAGATAAACAAGGATGCTCAAGTAATGAAGTTTGCTAGACACAATTTCATTGACAACTTCAAAAATAACCCTTGGATCAAAGAAATTCAATAGGACCAATAAGCAGAAAATCAGCGCATTAGTTTAAAACAAACTCAAGCTGAGTCGAGGAAGCATGAGGTTTACAGAAGAGAATATTTCAACCCAAGACAAAGCTCACAGAACTCGAGCATGATTAAAAATACTTTCGAATACATTGTTCATGAAAGAGTCGAAAACTTGCGAAAAAACCACTTTGCAGTCTAGAAGAAAAGTTGAGCAACAAACATTCTTCAAGAGGGTAGCAATAGCATAAACGTGGCTTCACTTCAATACAATTTCATGTTGAAATAGATCATGTAGAGTTTTAAAAACAAGATGCACACCGGCTTGGCTAAGAGCTAAAATATTTTCATCAAATATTTTAGAAAATTAGTTAAGTGCACAATCTTAACCAAAAGTAATTCACAAAACTCAGGAGAGAAATCAAATGCTTGTTCAGAAACTCCCAAAGTCCATATTCAAACAAGCGTGCATAACATTTATAGTAAGTACGAAAGAGGAAGCTAAACTCTTTTTAGAAAAGAAACTCCGAAGTAAAAATTTACTTACAATTTGGTAAAGGAAATAAGTAGTGCGTTACAAACGAACCGATTTCCACTAAACAAGGAAGTTCTTCAAAACTTCATTTAAAATAGCGCATCCCAACTTTAAATTAACTTCGTCAAAATTGAACAATGGTTTCAATCTAAATCAAGCAACAGAAAATAAATTCCGTTTAAAACTTTTTACAAGAGAATTCAAAACTTCTTTAAAAAGGTTCAAAACAAGACTCTAAAAGTGTTGTTGAAATCACTATCTCAGAAGAACATTCAAGAAGTTTAAGATGTACTAAAAAGGAGTCAAGCCTTGCAAGAAAGGATCTTAAATCAAAGTAGTTCAAACAAGATTCACTAGGCATGAGTCATCAAACAAGCTTTCAATTGATCCAAAAGAATACAAAAGTCATAGAAAAAGACAACTCAATCATTTGTAATTTCTCAATGATAAATCTTTGACTAAAAACTCTTGTAGAGAAAATGAGAGAATAAACAATGCACTAATTTAAAACGAATCAAACCAACTCATATAAGGATGAGATTCACAAGAGAGGACAAACCAAGATCAATGGTAATGTTCACAAGATGTAAAAGATTAGTTAAAAACAGAATCACGTATGACATTCATAGAGGTGAAAAGCTTAAGAAGGAACGAGTCCGCTCATAAGAAGAAAGTTATGAGTCCAACATTTTCAAAAAAACAACAATGGCATAAGCCATGTAGTATGCTAAATCAAACTCAAATCGAAATGAATTAAGTAAAGTTTATCAAATGAAACTCAACCGGGATAAAAGTGAAAAATTCCCTTTCTTTCCCAAAATTTTGAAAAATATCCAAATACATAATCAAATGAAGATGTTCATGAAAGAGTCGAAAACTTGCGAAAAAATCACTTTGCAGTCTAGAAGAAAAGTTGAGCAACAAACATTCTTCAAGAGGGTAGCAATAGCATAAACGTGGCTTCACTTCAATACAATTTCATGTTGAAATAGATCATGTAGAGTTTTAAAAACAAGATGCACACCGGCTTGGCTAAGAGCTAAAATATTTTCATCAAATATTTTAGAAAATTAGTTAAGTGCACAATCTTAACCAAAAGTAATTCACAAAACTCAGGAGAGAAATCAAATGCTTGTTCAGAAACTCCCAAAGTCCATATTCAAACAAGCGTGCATAACATTTATAGTAAGTACGAAAGAGGAAGCTAAACTCTTTTTAGAAAAGAAACTCCGAAGTAAAAATGTACTTACAATTTGGTAAAGGAAATAAGTAGTGCGTTACAAACGAACCGATTTCCACTAAACAAGGAAAATCTCAAAATTAGCTGTAATCACTGTCAAATAAGAGGAAAACTGAATCAACAAGTTCTCTAAGAATGAACTCGGAACCTGGAGCTAAAAGTCACGGCACATTAAGACAAGTTCAATGCTACATCAAGGAACACATGAATCAAGAAGAACTCAAACAGAGGAAGATAGATGCAACAAGGATCTTAAACCAGCATATGCACTTAA
>NC_029793.2:101791323-101802541 GCF_000816755.2 Arachis ipaensis
TTCAATTCCATAATTAAATCTGAAGCGTTTCAAACTGATAAGAGAATCATTTTTGTTATGTTAAACTAGAGTTCAAAGGGTGCTCTGAATCTTATTCAAACGTCAAAATAATGAGGTTCGTCAATCGAAATCCAATTTCTTTTAAAATCACGAAAACTCTTCCAATGACACTCTTTATGTTTAATAGAGAAAAACATAAACCCGTTTTACCTTTTAAAACAGCCTCAAGGCAAAATTCTCTTTCAAATAACTTGTACCCAAAGACATACTATTCTTCTTAAAAAAAATAAGGAGAAATCATGATTCTCTTTTCAATAATTCTTTCAAAGCGTAGCTTCATCGTTTTCATAATTGTTCTAAGTAAAGGTAATAAAAGAAGCCCTAAATTCACAATCTTCCAAGTAAATAGGAAAGGCATTAAACTCAAAATTTCCCAAATAACATTTCAAATAAAGCCTCGGTTTTTATAGAAATTTCGGCAGCATCTCCCCTAAAACTTGGACTTTTCCACCCGATTCGAGTCCCAACTAAACCGTTCCTCAATCCTTTTCAACAGTCCAGAACCCAAAAATCAATTCAAAATCACGCTAAATCCAACAGTCGCCTCAGTGGCATATCTCAAGGAAACCATTTCAAAATCAAATCAATATCCACCAATTTAACTCATTTCCAAAGCTTTAAAGAAACGGCTCAATAACAAATCATTTGTCCAAAACCAAGTCAATTAAAGTAAACCAGGCTGAATTCAAAAGTGCGTCTGACCTTTCATATTATCAAAATAATTGACTCAATTCAAATCAATGCTCAACGGATCAAACTCAGATTTCAAATCTTTAAAGAATCAACTTCAAAACATTATATTTCACAAGCCGCACAATAATTCAGCCAAACAAACATCCACAACCATTCGAGACAATCCAATAACACACAAGGCAGATACAATCACCAAATACCAATTGTCTCACATCAGTATCCATATGTAATAATTCCAATACATAAAACATAGGTTTTTGGAAAGCGCCCCTACCTCAGAACGCAAATCCATAACTCAAACGCGTCACAGAGTCCTTTCCGCCTCAACCCGACATCAACAACAACCGCAACCTCAGCTTCAAGCCACATTCGCAACAACCATAGCAACACTAATAGCAGCATATAATAATTAGGACTCGACCCCACGTTACCAAAACTCATATTCGTTAACTAAACATAACAGGATACTAACGCGAGGCTTCTCGACACATAACTTCTTACCGAATAACACAATGAGGCAGCTACAATTTTGAACCGACCCCGACAATAGCTCCGACGGCGGCCAGAAGCTCTGGTGGATCAACTAGAAAAACCACGCAGCATTACAACCTTCACGAATTCCAAAAAGGCAAAAACCTCAATTAAAACCCTTACCGGAAGAGTGTTCTTCGGCGGCAGAGTCTCGGCCGCAGAGCCTGTGGTTTAGCAGCAGCACTACTCTCCTAGTGGCCCCATTCCGCAACAACTCCAAATCGATGGCAACAGCTCTAGCGGACAGAATGGCACCAAGTATAACCATTACACAGAGGGCAGAATAAAGCAGAACAGAGCAAGAGCAGCAGCTGCTGCAGGTCCTTACCAAGCATAATGGCGCTAGCCCTAGTCTTTTCCTCTTCTCGCAGTGAGCTTCAACGCGGCTCCAGAAGTTCTAACAGCACACGGCGGCGGCGTTTTCCTTCCGACGCGGCTCGACAGCGGCAAGAACGGTGGCGGTCGAAGTGCAACAGCAACAGAGGTCAAACGCGGCGGCAACTCCACACGCGACGGTGACAGCGGCGGCTTCACCATTCCCGCGCGCTCTTTCTTCTCTGTTGGTGGTTGTGGGTCGCACTCCCTCCAGTTCGCAGTTCTGTCTCTGACGCGGTGCAAGGATGATCGGCGTTGACGGCCAGATCTCCAGCGACGGCACGAGGGTGCACGGCGGTGGCTTCTGCAGCAGCTCCTCGCGAGCGCTCTCCCCTTTCTCCTCCATCGATGGTGACAATGACGGCACTGGCGGCGAGGCGTGGCGGGTTGGACAGCGGTGAAGGCCCGCCCTCCCCTCCTTCTCTCCCTCAGATCGCTCTTTCTTTCTTTCTTTGTTTCCTTCTTTCTTTCTCAAGGAACAGCGTGTGTGTGTTTAGCATAGGGGCTGCGCAGCTGCTGCTGAGTTTTGGGGGGAAAGGGTAGTTGGATTAGGGTTTCGGTGGCTGAGTGTTGCTTTTGGTGAGGTGTGTGTAAATTAGAGTTAGGGGCAAATTAGTAATTTCACTTAAAAATAGAGTAATATAGTAATTGAAACCCAATTTAAATCCAACACTAATTATATATAGAAAATACTATTTGCTCACCAATTTCACAAATTATTTTCAATAAAATATCCAAATCAAATAATTAGGAGTAATATAATTAAGTCCCTTATTTTCCAAAGTAGCAGCATTAATATTGAAAATATTACTTATTTAATTCAAATCATATAGAAATCCTTATTATTTCACAAGTACCAACTTTATACTCTGAATATAGAAAATAATCCAATAATTGTGAAATTGGATAATAATCATAACTTATCTCAAATCTTATAAATCAAAACTTGCCTTAATTATATTTAATAAAGTGATTTCCGAAATTAAGGCTATAAATAACCGTATGATTTGAGACTTGATCATAATAAGACTTTTCAAAGATTCTGGGTCTTACATTCAACACAATCAGGGGCGGAGGTATATACAACTAAAGGGGGCAATGCCCCCTCCCCCCAAATTTTAATTTTTATTTAAAAAAAAATAGTCTAGTCCCTCCTTTTTTTATTTCCCAGCCCCCTCTCTTTTTGTTCCATAACTTTTACAGCCCCCCTTTTAATTCATACAAAAAATCCAACCCAATAGCCCATTTTCCATCCCCTTTTTTTATTTCCCAACCTCTCCTTAATCCTCCCATTTTGTTCGTACAACCAGTCTCCCCCTTCCCGTCTTGGCACCTTCACTTTCCAAAATTTCAGGTAACAACGTTAGTATTATTGTTCTGAATTTTAATATTTTATAAAGATTTAGAATGTAATTTACACTTTTTGCTTAATATATTTTTAATTATAGGAACTTATTTGGCCATTTGAATTATGAGTAAGTTCAAAACCATTGATACATTTTTAAAAAAAAAAAAGATCAAGAGAATGAAGATGCTTCTACTATTACTACTCCAATACTTGAGGGGTCATTAAATTTCATTACTTTAAGTTCTCCATTGAATAGCTCAAAGCTTCCACGACTTCTTCCAAATCAACTGGATGTTTTTCGTTTGGAAAGAGATCCTAGAATGCGACCAATGATTTGGAAGCTTCCTCCAAATAAAAGAGATGAAATCCATTGGGCTTATATTAAAGTTGGGCCAAATCAACCAATTCTTGATAATTATCCATTTTCTGGTGATAAAAGTCATCATCGCTTTCAAGCTTCATGGTTTAAATTGTTCCCATCTTGGTTAGAATATTCTATAGAAGATGATGCTATATATTGTTTTTCGTGCTTTCTTTTTGCTAAGGAATCTTCAATCAATACGGGTTCAAATGCTTTTATTGAGAATGGTTTTAGAAATTGGAAGAAAGTAAATAATGGAAAAGAATGTTCTCTTTTGAATCACATTGGCAAAGGTCCCAAATCATTCCATCATAAGGCGCTGAAATCATGTGATGATTTGATGAAACAATCACAACATATTGATAGACTTCTTCATAAGCAAACATCAGAAGAGATTGAAAAGAATAGAATTCGACTAGGAACATTTATAGATTGCATTAGATGGTTGACATTTCAAGGTTGCGCATACAGAGGACATGATGAAAGCCAAAGTTCAAGCAACAGAGGTAACTTTTTAAAAATGTTGAAATTTTTGGGATCTTACAATGAAAGAGTGAAAAAGAATGTTTTGAAAAATGTTCCAAAAAATGCTAAGTATACTTCAAATGATGTCCAAAAAGAAATTCTACATATTCTTGCTACTAAGGTGAGAAATTCAATTAGAGAAGAGATTGGAGATGCCAAATTTTATTTTATTGTTGATGAAGCTAGAGATGAATCTAAAAAGGAGCAAATGGCCATTGTTTTGAGATTTGTTACTCTAGATGGTTTTGTTAAAGAGAGATTCTTTGATCTTATGCATGTCACTGATACTTGTGCAATAACTTTAAAGAAAGAATTGATTTCTGTCCTTTCTCATTATAATCTCCAAGTTGAAAAGATTAAGGGTCAAGGGTATGATGGTGCTAGCAACATACGGGGTGAGTGGAATAGTTTGCAAGCTTTGTTTCTTAAAGATTCTCCACAAGCATACTATGTATATTGTTTTGCTCATAGGTTACAATTAGCATTGGTGACAGCTTCAAGAGAGGTACTTCAAATTCATGAATTTTTTACTCAATTAAACTCTATTATCACTATTGGTAGTGCTTCTTCAAAAAGACATGATTAATTACAAGAAGCTCAAGCAATTGAAAATGCAAACTTGGTTGCTCAAAATGAATTAGAAACAGGCAAAGGTGCGGATCAAATAAGCACTTTACAAAGAACTGGGGATACTCGATGGAGCTCTCACTTTAATTCTATTTGTAGTTTGGTAAAAATGTTTACTGCTACCAACATTGTTCTCAATAATATCATTGAAGACGGGACAACTTATGCACAAAGAGGTGAGGCTTATGGTATTAGTAAAATATTATTGTCATTTGAATTTGTTTTCACTTTGCACTTGATGAAAGAGATTATGGGAATCACTAATGTTCTTTGCCAAGCACTGCAACAACAATCTCAAGATATTCTTAATGCAATGCATATTGTTTCTACATCAAAGTTACTTCTTCAACAATTAAGAGATAGTGGATGGTGCAATTTTCTTGCAAATGTTAAAGATTTTTGTGAAAAGCATGAAATTGAAGTCCCTAATATGAGTGCACAATATGTTTTTTGAAGAGGTCGATCTCGTCAACCAAGTGTGATAGTTGAGCATCATTATCGAATAGATATATTCTTGGCAACAATTGACTCTTAAATACAAGAGTTGAATAGTAGATTTAATGAGCAAACAATAGAGCTTTTGACTTTGAGTTGTGCTTTGGATCCTAAGGACAATTTCAAATCATTTAATATTGAAGAAATTAGCAAGTTAGCAGAGAAGTTTTATCCCCTTGACTTTCCTTCTAATGAGCTAAATATTTTGAAGTCTCAGTTGCAACATTATCAGCATGATATACCAAATCATTTGAAAGGCATTGTACACTTTTTGAATTGTAAAACAAGTTGCAATAAACGGGAAAATCAAGAACTTATCACATGGTTGATAGATTAATACGTCTTGTTTTGACTCTACCAGTGTCTACAGCAACAACAGAAAGAACTTTTTCAGCAATAAAAATTGTTAAGAGAAGACTCCGAAGTTTTTTTAGAAAAGAATTTTCAGTTTTATTTTTAAGGATATGAATTTTTTTTTTTGGGAATAAGAGCAAGTTTGTTGCATTTCTGGCGAACTCTATGATGAGTTTGGCACATTATTTAAACTGGTGGGACCATTTTTGTTTGTCCCTTTCTTCTTCTATTCTCCCTTCTAAATTTTCTCTGTTACTTTTTTCTATATTTTCAACATCTGAAAAGTTTAGTGTGGACGATTTTCTCAGTTCCAGATTAGTAAATAATAGTCTATTTTTTTTTATCTTAATTAGAATTATTTGGTTTACTATTTACATGTTAGATAAAATTATTAGGTATAGAATGTTTGTTGGTTAGAATAACAGATTTACTATTTACATGTTAGTTAGTTAGACGTGTTTTTAAGTGTTGTTATATTAGGTAGATTATTTTATATTACTGTTTTTTAGTATAGTTACTGTTTATTGTCTATAAACATGTTAATGAATATAAGAAAGTAGGGGTGTTTGCAGTGCGGTTTGATTCGGTTTTGAGGGAAAAAGTCATCCGATCCGAACGCTTAATTTATGTGCGGTGCGGTTTGGATTGGATGAACTTTTTTGAAAATCCGATCCGATCCGATCTGATTACAAGTGGTTTGGATCGGTTTGGATCTACGGTTTTTTAAATAAAAAATAATAATTTAATTTATAAAGTTAATAACCTGTCCAACAATCCATCATAATAATAAAACACAATCCAACATAATAATAAAATGTAAATTCCATAAAACATTATAAAGCAACATGTCTAATTGTCCAGCAATCCAACATATTCAACAAGTCTTGATAAAATAATAATTCTTCAACATAAAAACAACTAAACAAGTCTCAACAACACAAAATTAAATAACATATTAAAGTCTTAATAAAAACATAACATAAAAAACTCTAAGCTGAGAGGTGAAGCACTGATCACTAATCAGATTCATCACCAGAGTCTTCTTCATCTATTAGTTGAAGAATCGGCTCAAGTTCTACAATAAAATATAATAAAATAAATATTAATAACTTAAACATATTATCAAGTAGTAAAGTTAATCACTATGTGAAGATAAAATAAAACATAATATTAAAGAACATTACCTTTCTCAAGTTTTTCAAATTCTTCAAAAGACTCCTCAAGGTCAATTGGCAATAAATTGGCTCGAAACCAATTTTGTGCACAAATCAAAGCTTCAACAGTTTTTGGGGTAAGAGAGCTCCTATATTGATTAAGCACTCTACCTCCAGTGCTAAAGGCGGATTCAGAAGCAACCGTTGACACCAGCATAGCTAGAATATCCCTCGCAATTTGACTTAGAAAAGGATATTTTTAATTATTAGAGCTCACTTTCCACCAAGTTAAAATATCAAAACTACTTGGATCAACTGGTTTCTCCAAGGACTCCATGAGATATAAATCCACTTCATTTGTGTTGACACTCTCACTTGCTTGTACATCATTTTCAAATGCTGTCGTAAAGCAAACATCATCAAAGGCACTATCATCCATATCCACATCTTGGCTGTGTTGTGCAGATTGGTATGCTTGATCACTATTGAGAGCAACCCTATAGCTGTTAAACAAGTCATTGAATACCTCCTTCACCTGACTACATAAGAAATCAACATCCTCCTTTTCAAATAACCTTTGAAAACTCCACTCAACAAACTTAATCTTGTATCTAGGGTCAAGTACCATAGCAACAAAAATCATCATATTCATGTTTCTCAAGTTACCCCAATATTTATCATGCTTAACCTTCATTTTTGTAGCCATACCCTTAAGTAATATGTCATTACTATCAGCCCATGTCTTCAAAGAACTAAGAATTGAACAAAAGTGATGAAAATATGAAGAAGAAGTCACAAATGTAGAACCCGAGACTTTTTTGGTTACATCGAAAAAAATCTTCAAAAATCTCACAAAGCATCTTGCATTATCCCAATCTTCATTCTTTGGAATGACTCCTTGCATCATTACAAACTCAGCATCCCTTTCACTTAATCTCTTGAAGGCCTTTTGGAATTTTAAAGCACTATCAAGCATTATGTAAGTGGAATTCTACCTAGTGGGGACATCTAATTGCACACAAGAGCAGTCTTGGATCCTAGCCTCTTTAATACAACTTTTAAACCTATCCATATGACTAGGAGAAGCACGGACATATCTAACAGCATTCCTAATTCTACTAATTGAAGAATGCATATCCTTCAAACCATCATTCACCACCAAGTTCAAGATATGAGCACAACACCTAACATGCAAATGTTCACCTTTTAAAGGATATGAATTCTAATCCTCCATTCTACCTTTCAAGTAACAAATGGCAACATCATTTGAACTAGCATTATCAACTGTGTTGCTAAAGACTCTATTTATTTCCCAATTTAAAAGATATTTTTCTATTTTCCTACCAATTGTTTCACCTTTATGATTCTTGATGAGACAAAAGTTAAGAATTCTCTTTTGTAACTTCCAATCTTGATCAATAAAATGTGTAGTGAGGCAAAGATAGTTTAGATTTTGTACAGAAGTCCAACAATCAGTTATCAAACACACACTTTGATTTGAGTTTATAAAGACACTCTTCAACTTATGTTGTTCATTCATGAACAAGTTCAAATAATCCCTGGCAACTGAAATTCTGCTCGGAATATGGAGTTTTGGCTGTAAAACACTCATGAAATAACGAAACCCCTCCCCTTCGACAAATCTAAAAGGCAACTCATTTATGATTATCATTCTAGCAAGAGCTTGTCTACATAAATTAGGATCAAATGATACAACAGTCAAACAATTACCCAGCCCATTTTCTTCTTCTTTTTTAAGTTGCTGCATAACAAGTATTTTTTGTGTGGGATCAAGTGAATCTTTTGGAAATTTTATACACTAACTCAACAAGTGACTTTTAAGATTGCTAGTACCATTTTTATGTGAATCAGCCACATAAGATGCTCCACACCACTTACATATAGCCCTAGGTTTGGGACCACTTTCATCTTTTTAAAACGCTCCCAAGTCCAAGATCTAGGTCTAACAGGTTTTTTAGTGTTACCTGTACCATGTTCCTCAGACTGGCCAGGATTAGGTGACTCATCAGCAACATTTGCTTTGCCTCTCCTCCTCTTAGATCTAGTTCCTTCATTGTTTTGATCACTGCGCGGCGGCAGTGGCGGCAGCGATGGTGGCTGCGTCTGCGTTTGAGTTTGTGGCTGCGACTGCGGCTGTGGAGGCGGCATTGACTCTGACTGTCCCAAAGATATGACTGATTCAAAAGTGGGCGGAGTAGCACTGGTAAATCCTGGCTCGCTACTTTAAACATCCTGTGATAACAAAGAATAATTAATCAATTTATGTTATTTTAATATTTTTCTCAATTAATCAACATATTGAATTGTTACCAACATAAACATTACAAAATAAAAATATTACCTCAGGATATGAAGCTGACATTGTTGACCTTCAAATTGAAAGCTAAAATCAACCGAACAAATATAAAATATGCAGAAGATAAAAAAAATAGAATTCAATTTCAATCAACAAGAACAAAATACTTAATTTAATATAAAATTTAACAAATTTTAATAACAAGATCATATTGTCAAAAATAACAAGAATAACAGTACAACAAGAACAAAATACTTAATTTAATATAAATTAAAATTAAACACAGTTTAACAAGTAAAAATTTAACACAGTTTAACAAGTTATAACAAGAACAACAATACAACACAAAATTTAACACATTTTAACAAGTAAAAATTAAAATTAAACAAAGTTTTAAAACAACAGAACAATAGAACAACAGAACAAAACAAAATAAACAAAAGCAAGTAAAAATATACCTTGAAGAAGAGGTGGCAGCGGCGCCACCGAGGAGAGGAGATGACAATAGCGCCACCAAGAAGAGGAGGCGGCGAAGGGCATCATTCAGAAGAGGAGCGGTGATGAGCGGATAATTTATACGCTTTTTGGCATTGTTTTTAGTAGAATCTAGTTACTTTTAGGGATGTTTTTATTAGTTTTTATGTTAAATTCACATTTCTGGACTTTACTATGAGTTTGTGTGCTTTTCTATGATTTCAGGTATTTTCTGGCTGAAATTGAGGGACTTGAGCAAAAATCAGATTCAGAGGTTGAAGAAGGACTGCTGATGCTGTTGGATTCTGACCTCCCTGCACTCAAAGTAGATTTTATAGAGCTACAGAACTCAAAATGGCGCTCTTCCAATTGCGTTGGAAAGTAGACATCCAGGGCTTTCCAGTAATATATAATAGTCCATACTTTGGCCGAGTTTAGATGACGTAAAAGGGCGTTGAACGCCAGTTCTACGCTGCTGTCTGGAGTTAAACTCCAGAAACACGTCACAAGCTAGAGTTGAACGCCAGAAATACGTTACAAACTGGCGTTCAACTCCAAGAATGACCTCTGCATGTGTAACATTCAAGCTCAGCCCACGCACACACCAAGTGAGTCCCGGAAATGGATTTATGCATCAATTACTTACTTCTGTAAACCCTAGTAGCTAGTTTATTATAAATAGGACTTTTTACTATTGTATTAGACATCTTCGGATCATCTTTGATCAGGAACCTCAGATGATTAGCCGTGCTGTGACAGAGCATTTGGACCATTTTCACAAGAGGATAGGATGCAGCCATTGACAAGGGTGATGCCTCCAGACGATTAGCCGTTGCAGTGACAGCGCATTGGACCATTTTCCAGAGAGGATTAAAAGTAGCCATTGACAACGGTGATGTCCTTACATAAAGCCAACCGTAGAAAGGAGTAAGACTGATTGGATGAAGACAGCGGAAAAGTAGAGATTCAGAGGAACGAAAGCATCTCTATACACTTATCTGAAAATCTCACCAATGATATACATAAGTGTTTCTATCCTTATTTTATGTTTACTTATTATTTAATTTTGAAAACTCCATAACCTTTTGATATCCGCCTGACTGAGATTTACAAGGTGACCATAGCTTGCTTCATACCAACAATCTCTGTGGGATCGACCCTTACTCACGTAAGGTTTATTACTTGGACGACCCAGTGCACTTGCTGGTTAGTTGTATCGAAGTTGTAAATGAAAAACGATTTATTAAGACGTGCGTACAGAGTTTCTGGCGCCGTTGCCTGAGATCACAATTTTGTGCACCAAGTTTTTGGCGCCGTTGCCGGAGATTGTTCGAGTTTGGATAACTGACGGTTCATCTTGTTGCTCAGATTAGGTAATTTTTTTTTTGTTTTATTTTCAAAAATTTTTCAAAAACCTTTTAAAAATTTCTCATCTGTTTTCGAAAAAAAATAAATCTTTTCAAAAATATATTTTTCTTCAGAATTTTTAATAATGAATTCTAGAGTTTCATGAAGCATGTTGAAGCCTGGCTGGCTGTAAAGTCATGTCTAATTCTTTTGGATAGGGGCTTTCAACCATCAGCATAGAGGCAAGTTAATTTGATAAGTAATGAGTAGTATATTCTGATGTTACATGCTAAAGCTTGGCTGGCTATTAAGCCATGCCTAACCCTCAGATTGGAGCATTAGACTAAGAGTACAAGATTCCTGGAATTTATATTAAAAATTTTGGAATCCTTATTTTTCTTTTTCACATTAATTTTCGAAAAATATAAAATAAAAATACAAAAAAAATCATAAAAATAAAAAATATTTCATGTTTCTTGTTTGAGTCTTGAGTCAAGTTGAAAGTTTGGTGTCAATTGCATATTCATCTTGCATTTTTTGAAAAATTCATGCATTCG
>NC_029793.2:101802581-101803169 GCF_000816755.2 Arachis ipaensis
CTAATTTTCGAAAATATCTTCCCTCTTTTTCAAAATTTCTTTTTAATTAACTAATTATTTTAATTGTTGATTTTAATTTTCAAAAATTACTAACCTTTTTCAAAAACTAATTTCGAAAATCACTAGCTCTGTTTCAAAAATTATTTTCGAAAATTCTCTCTCTCTCTCTCTCTCTCTCTCTTATCTCCTTCTATTTATTTATTCATCTACTAACACTTCATCTCACCCAAATTCGAACCCCCTCTTCCATCTGTGTTCGAATTTTTTCTTCTTCTTTTCTTCTACTCACACAGGGACCTCTATACTGTGGTAAAAAGGACCCCCTATTATTATTCTTTTTCTGTCCCTCTTTTTCATATGAGCAGGAGCAAGGACAAGAACATTCTTGTTGAAGTAGATCCAGAACCTGAAAGGACTCTGAAGAGAAAACTAAGAGAAGCTAAATTACAACAATCTAGCAAGCACCTTTCAGAAATTTTCGAACAGGAAGAGGAGATGGCAGCCGAAAATAATAATAATGCAAGGAGGATGCTTGGTGACTTTACTGCACCTAATTCCAATTTACATGGAAGAAGCATCTCCATTCCT
>NC_029793.2:101803373-101830357 GCF_000816755.2 Arachis ipaensis
AAGGATAGCCTGAACTCTTGGGATAAGCTGGTCAAGGCTTTCTTAGCCAAGTTCTTTCCTCCTCAAAAGCTGAGTAAACTTAGAGTGGATGTTCAGACCTTCAGACAGAAAGAAGGTGAATCCCTCTATGAAGCTTGGGAGAGATACAAAGGACTGACCAAAAAGTGTCCTTCTGACATGCTTTCAGAATGGACCATCCTGGACATATTCTATGATGGTCTGTCTGAATTAGCTAAAATGTCATTGGAGACCTCTGCAGGTGGATCTATTCACCTAAAGAAAACGCCTGCAGAAGCTCAAGAACTCATTGACATGGTTGCTAATAACCACTTCATGTACACTTCTGAGAGGAATCCTGTGAGTAATGGGACGCCTCAGAAGAAGGGAGTTCTTGAAATTGATACTCTGAATGCCATATTGGCTCAGAATAAAATATTGACTCAGTAAGTCAATATAATTTTTCAGAGTCTGAATGGAATGCAAGCTGCATCCAACAATACTCAAGAGGCATCTTCTGAAGAAGAAGCTTATGATCCTGAAAACCCTGCAATAGCAGAGGTGAATTACATGGGTGAACCTTATGGAAACACCTATAACCCCTCATGGAGAAATCACCCAAATCTCTCATAGAAGGATCAACAAAAGCCTCAACAAGGCTTTAATAATGGTGGAAGAAATAGGTTTAACAATAGTAAACCTTTTCCATCATCCACTCAGCAACAGACAGAGAACTCTGAACAAAATACCTCTAATTTAGCAAACTTAGTCTCTGATCTATCTAAGGCCACTATAAGTTTCATGAATGAAACAAGGTCCTCCATTAGAAATTTGGAGGCACAAGTGGGCCAACTGAGTAAAAGGATCACTGAAATCCCTCCTAGTACTCTCCCAAGCAATACAGAAGAAAATCCAAAAGGAGAGTGCAAGGCCATTGACATAGTCAACACGGCCAAACCTGGAGAGGAAGGGCAGGACGTAAATCCCAGTGAGGAAGACCTCCTGGGACGTCCAGTGATCAATAAGGAGTTTCCCTTTGAGGAACCAAAGGAATCTGAGACTCATCTAGAGATCATAGAGATTCCATTGAACCTCCTTATGCCCTTCATGAGCTCTGACGAGCATTCATCTTCTGAAGAGAATGAGGATGTTACTGAAGAGCAAGTTACCAAGTACCTTGGTGCAATCATGAAGCTGAATGCCAAATTATTTGGTATTGAGACTTTCGAAGATGAACCTCCCTTGTTCACCAATGAACTAAATGATCTGGATCAACTGACATTGCCTCAGAAGAAACAGGATCCTGGAAAGTTCGTAATACCTTGTACCATAGACAACATGATCTTTGAAAAGGCTCTGTGTGACCTTGGTTCAGGGATAAACCTCATGCCCCTCTCTATAATAGAGAAACTGGGAATCTTTGGGGTACAAGCTACTAAAATCTCATTAGAGATGGCAGACAATTCAAGAAAACAGGCTTATGGACAAGTAGAGGACATGTTAGTAAAGGTTGAAGGCCTTTACATCCTTGCTGATTTCATAATCCTTGATACTGGGAAGGATGAGGATGAATTCATCATCCTTGGAAGACCTTTCCTAGCCACAGCAAGAGCTGTGATTGATGTTGACAGAGGTGAATTAGTCCTTCAATTGAATGAGGACTCCCTTGTGTTTACAACTCAAGGTTACCCTTCTGTAAACATGGAAAAGAGGCACAGTAAGCTTCTCTCAAAACAGAGTCAACCAGAGCTCCCACAGTCAAACTCTAAGTTTGGTGTTGAACTCCCATATCCAAACTCTAAGTTTGGTGTTGGAAAGTCTCAACAATGCTCTGAACATCTGTGAGGCTCCATGAGAACCCACTGTCAAGCTATTGACATTAAAGAAGCGATTGTTGGGAGGCAACCCAATTTTTATTTATCTAATTTTATTTTTATTTTTCTTGTTCTTTCATGTTTTATTAGGTTCATGATCATGTGGAGTCACAAAATAAATATAAAAATTGAAAACGGAATCAAAAACAGCAGAAGAAAAATCACATCCTGGAGGAAGACCTTACTGGCGTTTAAACGCCAGTAAGAAGCATCTGGCTGGTGTTCAACGCCAGAACAGAGCATGGTTCTGGCGCTGAACGCCCAAAATGGGCAGCATCTGGGCGTTTGAATGCCAGAATTGCACCCTGGAGAAGAGCTGGCACTGAATGCCCAGAACAAGCATGGTTCTGGCGTTCAACGCCAGAAATGGGCAACAAATGGGCGTTCAACGCCCAGAACAAGCACCAATCTGGCGCTGAACGCCCAGAGTTGTGTGCAAGGGAATTTTGCATGCCTAATTTGGTGCAAGGTTGTAAATCCTTAAACACCTCACACTCCATCATCCTTCATGAAATTAGAGAAGATCAAAAAGCAATGAGGGAGGAGCAACAAAGACAAGGAAGAGACATAGAAGAGCTCAAGGACATCATTGGTTCCTCAAGAAGAAAATTCCACCATCACTAAGGTGGACTCATTTCTTGTTCTTACATTCTCTGTTTTTCGTTTTCTCTATGTTAAGTGCTTATCTATGTTTGTGTCTTATTACATGATCATTAGTAGTTAGTAACTATGTCTTAAAGTTATGAATGTCCTATGAATCCATCATCTCTCTTAAATGAAAAATGTTTTAATTCAAAAGAACAAGAAGTACATGAGTTTCGAATTTATCCTTGAACTTAGTTTAATTATATTGATGTGGTGACAATACTTTTTGTTTTCTGAATGAATGCTTGAACAGTGCATATGTCTTTTGAAGTTGTTGTTTAAGAATGTTAAATATGTTGGCTCTTGAAAGAATGATGATAAGGAGACATGTTATTTGATAATTTGAAAAATCATAAAAATGATTCTTGAAGCAAGAAAAAGCAGCACAGAACAAAGCTTGCAGAAAAAAAAAGAAAAAAAAAATAGGCGAAAGAAAAAATAAAAATAAAAAGCAAGCAGAAAAAGCCAAAAGCTTTTAAAACCAAGAGGCAAGAGCAAAAAGCCAATAACCCTTAAAACCAAAAGGCAAGGGTAAATAAAAAGGATCCCAAGCCTTTGAGCATCAGTGGATAGGAGGGCCTAAAGGAATAAAATCCTGGCCTAAGCGGCTAAACCAAGCTGTCCCTAACCATGTGCTTGTGGCGTGAAGGTGTCAAGTGAAAACTTGAGACTGAGCGGTTAAAGTCAAGGTCCAAAGCAAAAGAAGAGTATGCTTAAGAACCCTGGACACCTCTAATTGGGGACTTTAGCAAAGCTGAGTCACAATCTGAAAAGGTTCACCCAATTATGTGTCTGTGGCATTTATGTATTCGGTGGTAATACTGAAAAACAAAGTGCTTAGGGCCACGGCCAAGACTCATAAAATAGCTGTGTTCAAGAATCATCATACTGAACTAGGAGAATCAATAACACTATCTGAACTCTGAGTTCCTATAGATGCCAATCATTCTGAACTTCAATGGATAAAGTGAGATGCCAAAACTATTCAAGAGGCAAAAAGCTACAAGTCCCGCTCATTTAATTGGAGCTATGTTTCATTGATAGTTTGGAATTTATAGTATATTCTCTTCTTTTTATCCTATTTGATTTTTAGTTGCTTGGGGACAAGCAACAATTTAAGTTTGGTGTTGTGATGAGCGGATAATTTATACGCTTTTTGGCAATGTTTTTAGTATGTTTTTAGTAGAATCTAGTTACTTTTAGGGATGTTTTCATTAGTTTTTATGTTAAATTCATATTTCTGGACTTTACTATGAGTTTGTGTGCTTTTCTGTGATTTTAGGTATTTTCTGGCTGAAATTGAGGGACTTGAGCAAAAATCAGATTCAGAGGTTGAAGAAGGACCGCTGATGCTGTTGGATTCTGACCTCCCTACACTCAAAGTGGATTTTCTGGAGCTACAAAACTCAAAATGGCACGCTCTCAATTGCGTTGGAAATTAGACATCCAGGGCTTTCCAACAATATATAATAGTCCATACTTTGGCCGAGTTTAGACAACGTAAAAGGGCGTTGAACGCCAGTTCTACGCTGCTGTATGGAGTTAAACGCCAGAAACACGTCACAAGCCAGAGTTGAATGCCAGAAATACGTTACAAACTGGCGTTCAACTCCAAGAATGACCTCTGCATGTGTAAAATTCAAGCTCAGCCCACGCACACACCAAGTGGGCCCCGGAAATATGATCGAGAACCTCAGATGATTAGCCGTGCTGTGACAGAGCATTTGGACCATTTTCACAAGAGGATAGGATGCAGCCATTGACAAGGGTGATGCCTCCAGACGATTAGCCATGCAGTGACAGCGCATCGGACCATTCTACAGAGAGGATTAAAAGTAGCCATTGACAACGGTGATGTCCTTACATAAAGCCAGCCGTAGAAAGGAGTAAGACTGATTGGATGAAGACAGCGGAAAGCAGAGATTCAGAGGAACGAAAGCATCTCTATACACTTATCTGAAATTCTCACCAATGATATACATAAGTGTTTCTATCCTTATTTTATGTTTACTTATTATTTAATTTTGAAAACTCCATAACCTTTTGATATCTGCCTGACTGAGATTTACAAGGTGACCATAGCTTGCTTCATACCAACAATCTCTGTGGGATCGACCCTTACTCACGTAAGGTTTATTACTTGGACGACCCAGTGCACTTGCTGGTTAGTTGTATCGAAGTTGTGAATGAAAAATGATTTATTAAGACGTGCGTACAGAGTTTCTAGCGCCGTTGCCTGAGATCACAATTTCGTGCACCAAGTGGCGGATGGCGTCGGTGTGTGACAGTGAGAGTGACTGAGAGTGAGTGATGGTGAGAGTGAGTGATGGTGAGAGTGAAGAACGAAGACTAAGAGAGGGGTTTCTTTCTTTAGATTAGGATTTCAAACCTTTGGGGAAGCGGTGATCATCATCATCATCATCATCATCATCATCATCATTATTATTATATGTGGTTCGGTTCGGTTGTGCAGAGTGGAACCGCAAACCGAACCGAACCGCAATAAAACTGATTCAAAATCCAAAAAACATCCAAAATTGAGTGGTTTATTTCGATTTTTGGTTTGGATCGGTGCGGTTTTGCGGTTTTTTTGGACCGGTTTGGATTTGAACACCCCTATAAAAAAGTATATTATTAGTTAATTTAGTCAGCATTATTAGCTTGCGTTGTGAATTAGAAGATAATTAGTGGAATAATTAATTAGATTAACTTAGATAAGAAAGAAACGTGAGCAATAAAACTTAGAGTTGAGTTAGTTATAAATTAATTAGTTACATGACGATGTCAGTTAAATAGGGTAAATTTAAAATTAGTAGGGTTATTGTATGAAATTAATGTACAAAAGTCACTTTTTTGTTATACAACTTTTATATATAGATTATTTATGATGAAAACAGTAGTTATGTATAATATTATATATCACTGCGTTATGTATCACTGCGGTATATATCACAGAGGCAGACAACTTTTTTAATGACTTATAACATTGTAGTTCATGCACACAAATAATTTATTTAATGACATATAACATTATAGTTCATGCATACAATAATTTATTTAAAACAACTACAACTATCGACGACTAGAAGATGCCCCTCCATCACCAAGAGCGGTGCAAGTCCTCCGCGTGTGCCTGCTTTGGCGACACAATCTGCACCGCTTCTCCTCGTTATGCTCAACGTCATCCATGTTGTTACGAATCCTGGAGCTCATGGGCCGACCTCTTTTCACTCTCATCGTCTGAGGGTTCGGATTCGGGGACCGTCATACAATGGCCAGTCATCCTCATGTCCTATCGGTCGAAACTCTGATCTGTAAACATTAAAGACCGACTCCATGCGGTACACAGGGTGAACAAACCGCTTCCAATCAAGTCTTGCATGAGAGCAAGCTGCAAGCACGTGACGACAAGGAATATGAAGAGCTTGAAAATATCCACAATCACACTTGCGCTCATTAAGCAGCACCTGATAATTCTATTGCCTGGATCCCGAAACTGCTGCTAACTCTTCAACCGTGAAGTTTCTCCTCGATCGATCAAACTGGTAAACATTCATGGTGTTCACGTACTTCGAGTTGAATTCTATGGCCTTCATCAATGTCTGTGAGAATTTAGCACCGACCTGAAGTTGGGCTAGTGCCTCAGAACCCTTCCTTGCAAAAAGTTCACCCAAACGAAAATAACTTGAATTTACAAGAGCCGTGATTGGCAAATTGCGGGAACCCTTCATAACAGCATTAATGCACTCAGAGATATTGGTCGTCATGTGACCAAATCGATGACCCTCATCAGCATACTGTGACCACTGTGACCGTGGCATTTCTTCAAGCCAGTTTGTAATAGCTACGTTTTCGCCCCTAAGACGGCCATAATAATGAGCGATGCGACTTCGAGTACGCTACATTAATAAGAACCTTCTTCAAGTCTTTGTTCCGAAAGTGGGTCATGAAGTTGGCTGCAATGTGTCTTGTACAAAAAGCTTGGAAGGCATGAGGCGGTTTCCATAAACTCCCTTCGGCATTCAGCGCTCTACCAGTGGACTTGTGTCTGTCTGAAATCACTAACACCCCTGGTTGTGGTGTAACATGCTCTCGTAAGTACGAAAGAAAGAACGACCACGCCTCCTTTGTCTCACCCTTAACAACTGCAAATGCAATGGGCAGAATGTTTGCATTGCCATCTTGCGCTATGGCCATCAACAAAGTTCCACCGTATTTACCATATAGGTGGGTGCCATCAATGGAGATAAGTGACTTGCAATGCTTGAAGGCCTCAACACATGGTGGAAACGTCCAAAATACTCGATGAAACATCACAGTGTCGGTGGAGGCAGGCCAGGGCTGTGTCACTAGTTGCACCCAAGTACATAAATGGACATACATTAGTCGGCTTTTTGTACACAGCTGAATTATTTAATAGCGAATAACTAAACCGGAAATAAATCTTACCTGGCAAGTACATCTGCATAGTGAATAACCAACGAGGAAGCTCGTTGTATGACTCCTCCCAATCGCCATATATTCTAGCGACGACTCTCTGTTTTGCAAGCCAAACCTTTCTATAGGACGCCTTGTAACCAAAGTGATTCTCCACACCTCCTTGTAGAACCCTGATGCTGATTATTGGATCGGCCTTGACCATCATGAAAATATGTTGTGCAATCACTTTCGAATCCAACCTACGATGATCTTGCCCCATCGAAGTTTACATGCAAGTATGAGGACCAGTGTATCTCCTAACCTCCCACCTTTCTTGCTTTCGGCAATATGACATGAGTATGCTCCAATTACAACTGGGTCCGAACTGGATATATCCTGCATTGTACCTCCAATGGTCACTCTCTACTATTTTGTACTCTGCAGCCCTCCTGATGTTGTACTGCTTAATTGCCAACATGACTTCTTTCTTGTTCCCAAATTGTTGTCCAACCTCAAACTCGTTGCTTGGGTCTTCTTCAGGACCTCCTTGGGTGAATGATCAATCCGAAGTCATTGCATCGAGATTCAACCTCGTGAAATGATTCGGCCGGTCATATGGTCGAGAAATGGCAGGCTGTGTCAAAGCAATTTGTGTGTCACCGTAGTAATTCATCTCCTCTTTCTCATCACCATCATCAGGGATTTCGGGTGGTTCTTTATCAGCATTGTCTCCATCATCGGGGTTGACTTCATTCTGCTCCATCATCGGATCTCTAATAGCAGAACCGTCATGACTTTCAAGACCGTCATCCATTAAGTCAACGTTATGAACTTCAACATTAGACCCCTCCTGACTACCCTCAGGTGGCATATTTAGATCCACCATCGTTCTTCTGATAGTTTATCTAACAACTCCACTTGTCGGATTATCATCGACAGTATCTGCAGATGATCCTTGGTCACTAAAGTCAACAAGAAACACGTATAATTCCAACAGATGAATATTGGTCCATCGGTTGTGCCACGACCTTATAAGCCGTACGTCTTCGTCGTTGAACAACCGGTACCTAATTCAAAACAATAGAAATATCGCTCACAACGATTGTCTGATAAATATACTAGTAACAGAGACAAAGACAACACAATTGTAATATACCATTTATAAAACAAATTGCCATCTAACTCGGTCGGATATCTGTAGTAAATTTTTTCACTTATTTAGATTCTTGCTGTTCGACGGAATGCAATATCACATTCTTCAAAGCCGTTAAACTGTTAACTTCCGGTGTCATATATGTAATTATCGGTTGGTCCAATCTAAAGACAATTGAACCTTCTTCATCATACACTATTTCACCATCGTAATGAATGGATAACAATGGATTTTCTGACATCATAGCGATAATGTTAATAGTGAGAAAGTAAACAGAGAAATTGTGGCTACTTCATCTTTCTCTCCAATAAGCCTGCTTTTATTTCCAAACTCATCATAGAGTTCGCCGGGGATTTCACCATCGTAATGAATGGATAACAATGAATTTTCTGACATCGTAGCGATAATGTTAATAGTGAGAAAGTAAACAGAGAAATTGTGGCTACTTGATCTTTCTCTCCAATAAGCTTGCTTTTATTTCCGAACTCATCATAGAGCTCGCCGGGGGTGCGGCGAACTTGCTCTTATTCCCAAGAAAAAAAATCGTATCCTTGAAAATAAAGCTAAAAAAATCTTTTCTGAAAAAATGATTAATTATTTTATTTTATATACGAAAAAAATCCTTTTTTATTGTGTCCAATTATTGATGTAATAAATAAAAATTTTATAATCCAATCATAACCAAGGATTAATCTGTTGTGGATCTGAACTTTATTTAAGGGTTTGTCGTTTGGCAATGGGTTACTGCATGTATAAGGCGGAATTCGAACACGTAACACTTATTTAAATAACGCATGAACTGACCACTCGACTAATCCAAATTGATTTACAAGGGAAGTATCTACCATTCTAATATTTAATCTGCTACAAAGTCGCTGATTAAGTATTGTTGACTAGTAATATTTTAATTCCATGAAAAAGAATAAACTACTAATTTCGCCATCCAATTATCAAAATGCCGTAAAAAGTTACCATTATTTTTTAACAAAAATACCTTGTAAATATTTAAAAACATTACAAAAATGTCCCAACCTAAAAGAAATAGGGTGCTTAATATATGTAGTTGCTACAAACCAAGTTCATAACTTTAATGGTTTATATCCCCGATTTCATAAGTTTAACCGTTTAACTAAGTAGTGATGAATGAAACTGAAAACTGCAGGTGTTATAGAAGTGTGGATTAAAAATTAAAAGAGTAATAATTAAAAAGAAGATCAATATTCAATAAGAAGAAAGATACAACTTCGCTTGCGCTTCTATCTTGAGAAACATCAAGATGGTAAACTATTAAAATGATATTTAAAAATTTATATTTAAAATATTTTTTGTATCATATTAACTTGCTTAATAATATGTTAAAGTGTTCCCTGTTAGCTTTTCGCCTTTTCGCTAATATTATTGACTAGTCAACTGATAAAACGATTAACTTAATTAACTATTTAAAATTGGAGGACTAATTTAACCAATTTAATAATATTGCGACCAATTCGGTCATTATCTAAAATATAAAAAGGAATAATTTGACAGAAATTAATTTTTATATTACTAGAATTCACGTGTAATTCAAGTATGTGGAACAATTTTAAAATTCACTTAAATGTAGTGCATATTACTTCTCGCTATTTACGAAAAACTATCAAATATAAGCTCCATCTGGCAAAAAGTGAAATGAAAGTGGCCATAATATAAATTATAAGGAGCTACATAATTGAAGTTAAAACAAAAATTTAATAAAATAAAAAATTAAAAACTAATTTGATTATTAAAATTTATTGAAAATTAAATTATTTGACTAAAAATTCTTTAAAAACTGATTTAGAATATTATTAACTAATATAATACAAAAAATTATGTGTGAAATATTGTTATAAAAAATGGCTTTTTTTTTTACTAAAGGATACTTTTTTACGAAACTTATTATCAATGTTATCTTTTTGAAACTGTTCATACCCTGACCTAAAATATAAGCCTGACCCCATACGGTTAAAAGGCCCAATCCAGAAGGAAGGCTTTATCCACGAATTCGATCTCTCCGAAGAGGTCGGAACAGATTAAAATAGGCAGCTCACACTTAACTATGTGAGTAACTGCCTCTCTGAATCTCTCACCCACTTCTAGAAGGGAGATCTCAACAACCTTAAGATAAAGGGACGGTTATCCACCATCAGAAGTGGAACGACTTCAGCGGTAGTTATTGGTTCGTCCCCTATAAATACATCGGTACACTCAGGTAAATTTAAGTTCCAATACACCAAAAACTGCTAAGACCCTTGCTGACTTAGGCGTGGGACAAGTCGGAACATTACTTCATTGAGGATTTGGGCCTTACTCGCAGGCCCAAAGACAACCCAGTTTTTGGTAACCCTCGGAACATTGGCGCCGTTGTCGGGGACCTGGAGATCGACACTCAATGACGGACGACCAACGTGAAGACGGACATACTGCGTCCGAGTCAGATCAAGAATATCAAGGCATGGTCAACAACAACCAAGCCTTAGTAATACCCCAGCCAAGAACGGAGGAGTCACATGGGGAGGGTCCCTCCGACAACCAAAGAAGAATCCCATCTGAAGTTCGCCTCCCCGAAGGGGAAAGACAGCCTCATGGCACCGACCTCATGGGTTGGCTACAAAGACATTAGGACCGACTTGAGCAGATGGAATAGGAGTTAGAGCGACAAAGCGAAGCGGAGAGAAGCTTGAAGAGAGAGATCAAAAGACGAAGAGAGCTAGAGGATAAGCTCTCAAAGCTAGAATCCAACCTTCGCAATACGGATTCTCGTATTGCTCGGGAAGATAGTCCACTGGGGGGAGAAGATCCATTTACTGAGGATATCATGAGAGATAGAGTTCCCAGAAGCTTCAAAAGCCCTGACATGAACCTATACGATGGGACAACCGACCCAAAGCACCACCTCAAAAATTTCAAAAGTCGGATGTACTTAGCAGACACCTCGGATGCCACTCGCTGCAAAGTCTTTCCGACAACATTGACTAAAGCAGCTATGAAGTGGTTCGATAGCCTGCCCCCAAGGTTGGTATCAAGTTTTGACGATCTCTCGCATAAATTCCTTACTCGATTTTCGATCCAGAAAGACAAGGTCAAGCATGCACCCAACCTACTCAGAGTAAAACAAGAGGTCGGAGAACCCCTGAGAGACTACATGGAAAGATTCAACCATGGTTCTAAAAACTGGACCGAACCGGCTAGTTGAATCGGGAACCGGCAATGAAAATGGTCCGGTCCGCTACTAATAACCGCCCATCCATGAACCGTTCGAAAACCGCTGAACTGGCCGAGAACCAGTCGGTCGGACCGGACCGGTAACCGTCCGGTTCTTAATAAACGCACCGTTTTTATTTAAAAAAAAAGAAAAAACTCACGTTCAGCCCCTTCACTCACTCACCCCCCTTCCCCCAACAGTTCAACACACCCTCCTCACACGTTTTCTCTTCAGATCCTTTTGGTTTTGCCCTCAAACAAACCCTAGCCATGTAACCTCCACCACTGGCACAGGGAGTGAGGCACTACCACTGTCCATCGCGCTGTCATGCTCCAAGTCTCCAACCCCTGTTCATTATCACAGTCTTACCAATTGCAGCTTCTTCGTTGAGATCGACATTCACTTCTGGTTTTTGTTTTCTCAGCCGCGCTTCTGCCATCATCAGTCGTCATGTCCGTCGCACTCAACAGATCTTCTTCACACTCTGCCCAAACTGCTCGGATCGAAGGTAATGCCTTCTCTGCTCACTCTTCCACGCCGCGCGCCTCCTCCACGTCACCGGAGCCCTTGGTCCTGAGAGTCTTGTGTTCGATTGTCACGGCGGAGGGCCATATACCAACATCGCCGATGGCCAGATTCTAAAGTGGGAAGGAGATGAAGTTGGTTGGACTTAGTTTGCTATCACCTCTTCCAATAGGTACCAAAATGTGATCTTGTTTCTAAAATGGTGAACTTCATGTGAATTTGAGGGTTGATATGCGTTAGTTTTTGTTGAAAATAATGAGTATTTAAATCGGTCTAGGTTTTTTTTGGAGATTTATTAGTTTTAGAATAAAAAGTTTTGTTTATTGGGTTTCTGTGTTCTGGGTTTGCTAGTGGTTGAAGATTTGATATGAGGATTTGGACACATTAATGAATATTCCTTCTCTGTTCTTAGTTCTGGTCAGAACATTAATTTTTTTGTGGGATTCTGTTAGTGGTACTAATTGAAATTTGAATCATGGAATGATTAACTCTATTTTGGATTGAATGATTACTGATTAGTTTATTCATTTTAGTCTTGTTTTTGTTCTTTCTGTTGTTCTGTGTTCTTGCTTTGAATGATTAGCTCTGCTCACTGCTGTTGTACTGTGCTGTGCTGAAAAAAAGTGTGCTGAAATTGTCCTTAAAGTCTGAAATTTTGATAATCCTTCTTAATCTTTGGAAAATTTTGTTGCTGCTGCATAATTTTTTATTGTGTTATTGTGTTTTAATTGTTTGTGTTGTGGCTCTATTACCTTCAATTGTTCCTGCTGGTGTTGTTGCTTTATTTTAAATTTTAATTGGTGTTGTTTTAATTCTAAGTCATTCAATTTTCTATTAGATATTATGCCTCTAGTTTCATTTTATTGTCATTCATCAATGATTAATTGAACTCTAATTCATTTTATTGCCCCTAATTCATTTGTCTTAGCTTAAGGTAGGATATATGAATTTTTAAATATGGTGATATGGTGAAAAAGTTTTATTTATCTGAGTTTTGGCAAAATGCTAGACATTAAAGTTTGAATAATATTTTCATGTTTGTATTTTTTTGGGTGTTTATTTATAATTTATTTACTATTTTATTATAAAATGGTTTTTTCGATTAAATTACGGTTGGACTGGTTGGACCAATGAACCAGTGAACCAGTGACTAGAATGGTTCGACGACCGGTCCGGTTTTCAGAACCTTGTGATTCAACAAAGCATGCTTAGAAATCCAAGACCTGCCTACTGAGGCGATAATAATGGGACTTGTTAATGGTCTCCGAGAAGGACCCTTCTCACAGTCCATATCAAAGAGACATCTGACTTCCTTAAACGATGTATAGAAGTGAGCCGAAAAGTACATCAATATGGAAGAAAATGCCAGGTTACGAGAGCCGAGTTAGCGATCAGGGCACCCTCAACAGTCGAAGGAGAAAGGGGGAGCCCAAGAGAAAAGAAGAAGTCGGACACGAGAAGCCCAGAAGATACCACACATACACCCCGCTATGAGTTTCCTTAGTGGATGTCTACAGGAAAATCTGTCACACTGAGAAGCTTCCTCCTCCGCGTCCCATTAAAAACAAAAATGGTAGAAGTCGTAATGAATATTGTGAATACCACAAGCTATACAGGCATTCCACAAGTGATTGCTACGACCTAAAAAATGTGATAGAAAATCTAGCCAGGGAAGGTCGGTGACGGAGGGAAAATGTTGGTAAAGATTTTCACAAAAATATTGCGTTGCAAGTATAGTTCTAAACCGACAATTAAACCTCAATCAACGTTTAGATTGTTTGTCACAAATACAAACCCAATAAAATTAACCGAAGTATTCAAACCTCGGGTCGTCTCTCAAGAAATTGTAGGGAAGTGTATTTATTATTAGTTATGAAAAAGCATATTTTTGGATTTTGTAATAAGAAATAAGAACGTAAATTGCCGACAAAATAAATTAATAATTAAGAAAGCGAAGCAAGGAAAGAGAATTAGAAGTCCTATCCTCATTATCATCGTGAATTGTGATGGTAAATATGAATTGCCTTCACTTAGTTAACCTCTAACCAATGGAGGAAGGTCAAGTGCATACAATCAACTTGAGTTCACAAGTCCTAGACAACTCATAGTGAGAGACTAGCTTTGGTGAAGTTCAAGCTAATCGGCAATCTTCAATCACCAATCAACAAAAGACTTTTGATAACTCAAGAGTCTCTAATTAATCAATCCAAGTCAAGAACATAAAAATCTAATTTAAAATCCAACCAAGCATTTTATCAAACACTTGGAAGGCATAAAATAAAAACATAGAAAACTAACAAGACATAGTAAAATCTAAGACTAACAATTGCAAGAGGAAACAATAACAACAAATTAAAGAAAGCCATCATAAACATGGAAACATAAATTGTATTACTATGGATTAAAGGAAACAAGAAGAATTCATAAATTAAATTGGCAACATAAAGAAATCAACGAGAGAAATAGATAAACTAAAGTACTAGAACAAATAAAAGTAGAAGAGAAACCAAATTAAAGTAAGGTAGAAATCTGAATTTGAGAAGGAACAAGACTAAAAACCCTAAAACCTAAAGAGAGGAGAGAGCCTCTCTCTCTCTAGAAAACTACCTCTAAAACCTAATAATTGTGAATGAATGAAAAGTGAATGATTCCCCCTTCTAGCTTTACTCTACAGCCTCTAATCTGTATTTTCGGGCCTGAAACTTGGTCAAAAGCAGCCCAGAAATTGCCCCCCAGTGTTTTCTGTTGATTGCAGCACGTGATGCTCGTCACGCGTACGCGTCAGTCACGCGTACGCGTCGTTGAACCTTGCACCTGGCCACGCGTGCGCGTCGCTACCAGATTCTGAAATACTTGGTTTCTTGGGTTCCTTCCACTTTTGCATGCTTCTTTTCTATCCTCTAAGCCATTCCTACCCTATAAACCCTGAAAATACTTAACAGACATATCACGGCATCGAATGATAATAAGAGAGGATTAAAATTAACAAATTTAAGGCCAAATAAGCATGTTTTCAATCATAGCACAAAATTAGGAAGGAAAATGTAAAACATGCGAATTATATGAATAAGTGTGAGAATAATGGATGAAATCCACTCAATTCAATACAAAATAAACCATAAAATAGTGGTTTATCAGTTGGCTGGATAGATATCTCATGAAAAGGTCGGACAATCAGGGGAAAAGGAAGAGAGATGAGGAAGACCATGAGTGGAGAGGTCCGCCCCCACAGACTCCAGAACGACACATTCATATGATACAGGAGGATTCGCTGGAGGGGGGCTGACCAAATTGTCTCGGAAGAGGCAGTTGAAAGAAGTCTACCAGGGCGGAGATAATGTACCCGACCTTCCCACAATCTCCTTCACCAGAGAAGATGGACAAGGAATCATACCCGGGCATGACGATCCAGTGGTAATTACAATGATTCTCGCTAATGTTCATCTGCACAGAACTCTAGTGGATCAAGGGAGCTCAGCCGACACATTTTTCAAGCCGGCATTTGATAAGCTGGGACTAGACGAGAAGGAGCTGAAAGCCTATACAGATACACTCTTTGGGTTGGGAGATGCTCCTATCACGCTACTAGACTTCATCTCCCTACACACAACTTTTGGAAGGGGGCTGACGTCTAAGACTCTAAGCATCGACTTTATTGTCGTCAATGTGGCCTCCACTTATAATGCTCTGATAGGTCGGATGACATTAAATCGGCCGGGAGCGGTTGTTTCTACTCCTCACCTCTGCATGAAGTTCCCAACACAAGAAGGGATTGATACCATCAGGGGAGACCAGAAGCAGGCGAGGAAGTGTTATAATGAGAGCCTAAACCTAAGGGGTAAAGGCAAGGAAGTCAATACAATTGAACTCAGAGGAGTTCGAGTAAGAGAAGAACTATGACCACAGCCCGGGAAAAAAATAGAAGAAGTTCAGATCAGGCAAGAAGTCGGAAAAAATACCAACATAGGAGCTAATTTAGCAGAAGATCTGAAGCAAAAACTTGTAAAGCTCCTACAAGAAAACTTCGATCTCTTTGCCTGGAAAGCCTCTGACATGCCTGGGATCGATCCCGAGCTTATGTCGCACAAGTTACCCGTCTACCCAGGATCCCAACCTATCCAACAAAAAAGACGAAAGCTCAGACTAGAACGAGCTCAAGTGGTCGAAGAGCAAGTACAAGCCTTGTTAGAAGCCTGATTCATCAGGAAAGTCAAATACTCGGTGTGGCTGGCAAATGTGGTGTTGGTAAAAAAAAAACAGAATGGAAATTGGAGGATATGTGTCGATTGATGCCAAGGCATCTTAGCCTAGTTTTACTAGTTTTTTTTCTTTGTTTTTAATAGGTTTTATACACTTTCTTGAGTTGCAAGTAAGCTATTTGAGTGGAAATTCATGTGTATTTGGATTCAATCAACCATGAGTAAATTGATGCATTTTCATGAGGTTTTGTGCTATAATTGCTTATATGTCAAGGATGATAATAAGTCTCATGAGTTTAGCGTAGCTTTGATGCATTTGTTGATTGATGACAGGTGACCAAAAGACTTGGAGGAAGGTTGAAGAAAGGGGATGGAAGAAGGCAGCAAAAACACCCTGGGAGAAACTTAAGTTTGTGCCAACGTTTGTCTCAAACTTGAGGTCAAATGTTGGCTTAAGAAAGAACCCAGGAGATGCCAAAGTTTGCGCCAATGTTTGCCTCAAACTTGAGGTCAAACGTTGGTTCACAAACACACCCTGGAGGAGCCAACGTTTACGCCAATGTTTACCTCAAACTTGAGGTCAAACGTTGGCACAATTTTTACCCAGGGAGGAGCCAACGTTCACGCCAACGTTTGCCTCAAACTTGAGGTCAAACGTTGGCGTCAAAATGTTCTTGGAGGAAGCACGTTTGAGTTCACGTTTGACCTCAAATGTGAACTCAAACGTGAGTGACAGATAAGTGCCGTTCTGCATAATTTTAACACTCCAACGTTTGAGTTAAAGTTTGCCTCAAACTTAAAGGGTCCAAAGTCCAAATTGTAAACGGATTTCTTCTCAAGTCCAAGAGCAACCAACTGAGGCTATCTTCAATCCAATTCCATCAAGGCTAAGGCCCAAATTCAAGGCTTCAAGACCATTAGAAGAAAGTGTATAAATAGAAGTTAGTTAGATTTAGGAGGCACGACAACTTTTACTTTTGAACTTTTTACCTCTGTCAAAATTTTGATTTGTAATTTGGAGAACTTTGATCTTGGATCTGGGAGGAGAATTGAATTCTCTTCCTCTTTAGGTTTCTTGTTTTCTTTACTGCAAATCTTGCTTGAGTCTTGGGTGTTAAGAATTGAGGAAATTTTGTCTCAATCTCACCTTGAGATCTCTCTTTGTTTCTTCTACTACATCATTGGAGAAATTGAGATTTGAATTTATTTCTTCTACTGTTTAATTTTAAATTCACTTGCAATTGATTTCTGAATTGGATCAGGGAAGGTAGTGAGATCTAGATTTAGTTTTCTAGTCTCTTGACCCCTGAGATTTGGAATTCACTTTCTGTTCTTCTGCTAAGGCTTCTTCAAGCCAATTTACATTTTCTGTTTGAAATCTACTTCAATTCAATTCATCTTTTACTTTCCTGATTGTTGCAATTTACTTTTCTCTTGTTTAATTTCTGTAATCCCAATTCTCAATTCCTTTTACAATTCAAGCAATTTACATTTCTTGCACTTTAAGCTTCAGTCATTTACATTTCTTGCAATCTAAGTTTCTGCAATTTACATTACTTGCACTTTAAGATTCAGCTCTTTTAATTCTTCTGCACTTTAAATTCTTGTCAATTACCCCTCTCCCTTTACAATTCATGTAATTTAGCTTCTGTCAAATACAAAATCACTCAAATCAACTCTTGTTCGCTTGACTAAATCAACCACTAAACTAAAATTGCTCAATCCTTCAATCCCTGTGGGATCGACCTCACTCACGTGAGTTATTATTACTTGATGCGACCCGGTACACTTGCCAGTGAGTTTTGTGTTAGATTGTTTTCCACACATCAATTTTTTGGCGCCGTTGCCGGAGATTGATTAGATTGACAATGATTAAGTGAAGTGGAGGTCTAGATCAAGCACTTTTTCTTTTCTATTTCTTTAATTTTTGACTAACACACTAACTGTTTGAATTTTTGCCTAAGCTATCCAAAACTTCACTCTAGCAATGGATTGAAGTGTTACTATTTTTCTGGGTTTTGTGTGATTTTCTTTGTTTTAGTTGTATGTCAGGAACAAGGGGAGCTATACCCACTTTTTGTGAACAAGACGAAAGAACCCTCAGGAGGTTAAGAAGAGCTAAAAGAGGAAAAGGTATTGTTGGAGAAGAGGATTCAGAAGAAGAATTTCAGGACATGGAGGAACACTCAACAAACCCAACAAATCCACCAGGAGGAGCAGCCAATAACAACAACAATCCACCACAGAGAAGAGTTTTGGCTTCCTACACATTTGCAAATCCTAGAGATTATGGGAGTAGCATTCTTACCCCAAATATTAATGCAAACAACTTTGAACTAAAGCCACAGCTTATCTCCTTGGTTCAAAACAACTGCTCCTATAGAGGAGGACCACTTGAAGACCCAAACCAACACTTATCCACCTTTCTGAGGATTTGTGATACCGTCAAAACCAATGGTGTACATCCTGACATTTACAAGCTGTTGTTATTTCCATTTTTCCTTAGAGACAAAGCTACTCAATGGTTGGAGTCATTCCCGAGAGATAGCATCAACAATTGGAAAGATCTAGTGAGCAAGTTCCTTGCCAAATTTTACCCGTCTCAGAGAATTATTAGATTGAAGACTGAAGTACAAACATTCACACAGATGGATACTGAACCCATCTATGAGGCATGGGAGAGATACAAGGCTCTAATCAGGAAATGCCCTCCTGAAATGTTCAATGAATGGGACATATTGCAAAATTTTTATGAAGGCTTGACATTGAAGTCTCAGAAGGCCCTGGATCATTCAGCTGGAGGTTCTTTGCAACTCATGAAAATTGCAGAGGAGGCCCAAAATCTCATTGATATGGTGGCTAACAACCAATATTTCTTTGCTCACCAAAGGCAACGCTAACCATCACAAAGGAAAGGAGTGATGGAGTTGGAAGGAGTGGACTCAATCCTAGCTCAAAATAAAATGATGCAGCAGCAGATTCAACAACAATTTGAGCAAATGGCCAAGAGGATTGATAGCCTCCAAGTTGCAGTAGTAAATACCAGTCAGCCATCAACCACATGGGGGCAAGGAGAAGAAACTTGTGAAGATCAACAGCAAGAACAGGTGAACTACATGCACAATCAAGGCTCTGGACATAATGAGGTTTATGGTGACACTTATAACCCATCCTGGAAGAACCACCCCAACCTCAAATGGGGAGACAATCACAGTTAGACTCAACAACCCTGGCAAAGGAATTCAACCCAAAACAGTTGGAAAAACACAAACCACAACAACCAGCAGAATAACAACCAAAATACATACAGAAAACCACAAAACACTTACCCCAACTCTAACCATCATCCATCCAATAACCAAACCACCAACCAAAATACTTACCATCAACCCTCAACACCCCACAACCAACCAATCTCACAAGACTCTCAGAGAATCACCAACTTGGAGCTTTTAATGGTGAAAATGATGAAGCACCAAGAGATGACAACAAAGAACCAGGAAGCTTCTATGAAGAATATGGAGAGGCAGATTGGACAGCTTTCCAAGCAAATTGCTATTTAAAGACCATCAAGCTCATTACCAAGTGACACCATTCCTAATCCAAAATAGGAGTGCTAAGCTATACAGCTGAGGAGTGGGAAGATATTGGTGGACAATAAAGAAGCAATCAAGAAAGCTATGGACAGCAACAAAGAGCCAACAGAGATAGAGGAAGCTAGCAACAAGGACATAACAACAAGCAAAAATATCCCAGAGAAGCTCAAAGAGAAGGACAGCCAGCCACACAATTCAAGGGGAGAAAAAGAGGAACAAACCCAAGGACAACAGCAAGTAGAGAAGAGCTTTACACCTCCACTGCCATATCCCCAGAGGTTCAACAAAGAAGCAAATGATCAACACTTTCATAAGTTCCTTGAGACTTTCAAGAAGTTGGAGATAAACATTCCCTTGGCTGAGGCATTAGAGCATATGCCTCTATATGCGAAATTCCTAAAAGATCTCATCAATAAGAAGAGAAGTTGGCACGAGAAAGAAACTATATTGCTCACTGAAGAATGCAGGGCATTAATTCAAAAGGGGCTTCCACTCAAACTTGAAGACCCTGGAAGTTTCTTTTTGCCTTGCACCATTGGAAGATTGAGCATCAACAAGGCAATGTGTGACTTAGGGGCTAGTATCAATCTGATGCCCTCTTCTCTGGTGAAAAAGCTTTGTATAGAGAAAGTGAAGCCAATACAAATGTCTCTGGAACTGGTGGATAAGTCAGTAATATGTCCCAGGGGTGTGATTGAAAACCTTCTAGTTAAGGTGGACAAATTTATATTCCCTGCAGACTTTGTGGTCTTAGACTTAGATGAGGATGAAGGTGATTCCATCATACTTGGAAGACCATTCTTGGCCATAGCTAGGGCCATTATAGATGTGGAGCAAGGAGAATTAACCCTCCGAATGCATGATGAAAGCATCACTCTGAATGTATTTCCAGAGACACAACTCATTGATGAAAAGAAGAATTGCATGGAAACTAACAAGGAAGACTTGCAGTGGAAGGAAGGAATCAAAAAGACAACCGGTAATCACCATCCAAAGTAAGAAACAGACAACACAGCAAGAAGAAAAGAGAATGAGACAATGCAGAGTGATGAAGGAACTCAAGAAGAAATTGAAGTGTTGACCACTAAGAAGGAAAATCCCAAAATAAGGTCCTCTGAAAAAAAGAAAGATCAACAAAAAGAAGAAAGAAAAGCAAGAAAAAGACTCATAAGGGGTGGAGGAACAAGAAGATCCCAACTGAGGGGTTCTCCAAGGGTGATGAAGTACAGTTGATTTATCAACAGTTAGGAACAAGCCAACAAGCCAATGACTGATACACAGTTTGCAAAATACTCTCACTTGAGCATGCTAAAATTGAGCATCAAGGAACAAAAAGGAAGCTCACAGTGAGGGGGGACAAGCTAAGACACTACAGTCGTCAACCACCATAAAGGGGGGGCCAATGTCAAGCTAGTGATAATAAACGAGCGCTTCATGGGAGGCAACCCATGATTTAGTTTTCTTGTCTCTAATATTTCAATATGAATAATAATTGTTGCACTAACATGAATTCAATTTTTTTAGACAAAATTGACAACTATTCATGACAATGGAGAACATATGATCCAATTCTATGTTTGGTGTGCCCATAGGCACACCAAAATATATGTTCCTTGGAATATGTAGCCAAACATTCAAGCTGAGTGTTGTACATATTACAAGAGCAAGTCATTAAAGTCAAGGGTCTCTTCAAGTTTTTAAACTCATGGAAGTACAACAATGCTTCTAATTGTCAAAAAAAAAATTTTTTGAAATAAAATAAAGCATTTCTCATGAATGGTTTAACCAAAAGTGACGCTGAAATTTCAAAAGTAATAGTTGGAGGAAGTAACATCTTGGACTACATGACCAAACACTAAGTTTGGTGTCCTCCAAGACTATGCAAAAGGGAGTCACGACTAAACTCACATAAGGAATGATAATCATTTTATAGATTTAGATAGGAGATGCTCTCTTGCTACCATTTGATAATACTTGTTCTTTTGTCTTGTTGTGATGGTTAGGTGGTCAGAGAACTACTCAATGGAGGGGACAAGACAAAGAAAGGCAAGCTAGCATAAGGACAAAAATGGATCACATGACTTGAACGGAGAATCTGTACAACCCTGGGAAAGCATCGTGATGGCCGAAGAGATACACTTCATGAAGAGGAAAAACTTTGTCCTCATTCAACTTTGCATGTACTCCCTTGATTTGCAAATTGTCCAAAGGAATCCTAGCCATCCATCCCTCATTAAAGTGACTATAAAAAGCCTCCCTTAAGCCATGCACATGAACAAAGAAACTGCACACATCTTGAATTCCAACCATTCAAACCTTGTGTTCTTTATTACCAAAACCCTAACACCTTGGTTCATCATCATCCATACTACCTTAGCCTCAAAACACTTCTCCTCCAAGAACACACAAACATATCCAATCTTCTCCACACACCCGTAACCTCAACAATATCAACCAATCAAAGAAGCATGGCTTCTTCTTCAAGGACCAAACGAAGAAGAGGAAAGGAACCCATGGTGGAAGAAAGTGAGCCCGAATATGATTGATGGAAGTTCAAATCATGGTACCACCAACTGCAAATAGAATGGATGAATGATAAATATATATATATCCGGAAGTCCTACTTTTATTACCGGATGAAGGATGCCAGGAAATGAAAGCCAAGATTAAAAAGAGGAGATGGGAAGAGCTCACTTTACCAATCACTAGGATCAATGAAAACATTATAAGTGAATTTTATGCTAATACCCCAAGGCTTAACGTGAATGAGGCCCCAACTTACAAGAGTTATGTACGGAGAATGGAAGTGGATTTTAGTTCAAAGACTATCATGAAAGTCTTAGGATTGAAAATAGTCTATTTTGATGAGCCAGGGTACCACCAAAGAATAAATGAAGACCCTAATTATGATGAAATTGCTAGTGAAATCTGTGTGGTGAACATGGAGTGGGTAGGAGACGCTGACAACAAGTACAAATACTTAAGAAGAGGAGATCTCACCCCTGAAGCAAAAGGATGGTATGAGCTAATAAAGAGATCGATCTTAGGCACAGTGAACACTTCAGAGGTCACAAAAAAAAGAGCTATCATGTTATACTGTATAATAATGGGAGGAGAAGTGAAGGTGCACGAGCTCATTGCAAGTGATATTCAAAGGATTACGGAGAAAAGTTCATCTAAAGCTTGGCTACACTACCCGAGTACCATTATGCGGCTATGTAGGAAAGCCAAAGTGCCAATGGAGGATGCGAACCCAACATGGTTAAATTCAGGCCTACCTGTAACCTTTGAGAGGATGATGATTGTCACAGAGGCACAATAGGGTCGAAGGCCACAAAGAGGGAGAAGAAGAGAAGAACCACAAGGAGAACAAGAGGAACAACAACAATATCAACCACAGAACAACATGGACATGGTTCAGATGCAAGAGGCAATTGAGAGGTTGTCACAACAATACATGGAGATTCAAGAGAAGCAGGAAGAATTTTATTCACAGTACATGAGATCTCAACAAAGACAAGAGGAGCTTCAGCTAAGGATGATGAGTCAACAAAGGGATTATGAGTCAAGATCCTTAGTGATGCAATAGGAACAAGCCTTCTAATTTCATGAATCATTTAACCAGTTGACCCAACTCCAATCTGAGAACATGAGAGATTTCAAGGAATTCACAACCCTTCAAGATGCAAGGTGTGGAGTTCAAGCTGACTATAACATAAATAGCCAAATAAAGTTGAGCTACATTGCGGAACATCTACACAATATAGATCCAGCATTTCCAACTTATAATGAATACTTCAAGGGGAGGAGTGAAAGAGAAGTAGGCAAAGCACTGCTCCTTGAAGACAGAGTAAAAGAGACAATGAAGAAAGCTGGATTCGGGCAAAAGCTAAAAGGGAAAAACAAGAGAAAAACCATTGAACAAGCAAGTGAGAAGAAAAAGAAAGACAAATGAAAGGTGGAATTGCTCTTTGCTTATCACATTCAATAAAGAAAGAGCATGCTTGTCTAGTTGATAGTCTTTTTATTTTAATAGTTTTTCTTACATCCTGTCTGTTTAACTTTGCAATAAGTAGGCTAGCCTAAGTGTGTTCTTGTGTTTATTCACTTTCACTTAATTAAATGCATACTTTGTCTCCTGTGCATTTTTAATTCAATAAAAGAGAAATATTTGAACTAGGAAGTAAAATATCCAATGTTGCATAAGTTAGAATGAAAGTCAGTGGTGGTATTTGTTGATTTACTGCATAGTTCATAAAATAAATGCTGCATAATGATATGTTCCTTGGAGTGTGAACTGGTTTGTTGTTATGAAGGCTTGTACCATTTAAGATCCCTTGAGAATGAAATAAAACAGAAAGAAAAAGATAGAGAAAAAGCTAAAAGTGGTAAAGAAAATAAACAATAAGGCTAGGCACCAATAGTTTGGACCCTAGGACACATGCCTGTGGTGTTTTTGTATTAGGATATGCTTGGACAAGTAAGTTCTGAGGAGTATTTCAAAACTTGGCCACTTAGATCAACTGATTTGGGATTGCCAACTGAAAGTTCACAATAAAGAGCAACCTAGCTACAAAACACTTAGTTATCCAAAGAGATGCTGGGCATCAATGATCCTAGGAAGAAAAGGGTGAGTCATGTGTCTGTGGTAAAGGAATGTTGAGCAAAAATTAAGCCAAAGGCTGCTGCAATATTTGCCACCAAGCCTTCAAAGAATAATAAGCTCTCTGAGTAAAACGAAGAAGGAAAAGTTAGTAAACCTTTGAGGAAACATCTCTTATGTAACAGAAAACAATAAATGGACCACCATTGTCTGCATAAAAATCCCATAGACTGAATTCAATTATATGCTCAATAAGGATATGCACACTTCTCTATTTCATGTCATTTTCTCTTATGTTTGATGCTTGCTTGGGGACAAGCAAGATTTAAATTTGGTGTTGTGATGCCAAGGCATCTTAGCCTAGTTTTACTAGTTTTTTTTTCTTTGTTTTTAATAGGTTTTATACACTTTCTTGAGTTGCAAGTAAGCCATTTGAGTGGAAATTCATGTGTATTTGGATTCAATCAACCATGAATAAATTGATGCATTTTCATGAGGTTTTGTGCTATAATTGCTTATATGTCAGGATGATAATAAGTCTCATGATTTTAGCATAGCTTTGATGCATTTGTTGATTGATGACAGGTGACCAAAACTTGAGGTCAAACGTTGGCGTCAAAGTTTTCTTGGAGGAAGAACGTTTGAGTTTACGTTTGACCTCAAACATGAACTCAAACGTGAGTGACAGATAAGTGCCGTTCTACATAATTTTAACACTCCAACGTTTGAGTTAAAGTTTGCCTCAAACTTTGACTCAAACTTAAAGGGTCCAAAGTCCAAATTGCAAACGGATTTCTTCTCAAGTCCAAGAGCAACCAACTGAGGCTATCTTCAATCTAATTCCATCAAGGCCAAGGCCCAAATTCAAGGCTTCAAGACCATTAAAAGAAAGTGTATAAATATAAGTTAGTTTGATTTAGGAGGCACGTCAACTTTTACTTTTGAACTTTTTACCTCTATCAGAATTTTGATTTGTAATTTGGAGAACTTTGATCTTGGATCTGGGAGGAGAATTGAATTCACTTCCTCTTTAGGTTTCTTGTTTTCTTTACTGCAAATCTTGCTTGAGTCTTGGGTGTTGAGAATTGAGGAAATTCTGTCTCAATCTCACCTTGAGATCTCTCTTTGTTTCTTCCACTGCATCATTGGAGAAATTTAAATTTGAATTTATTTCTTCTACTGTTTAATTTTAAATTCACTTGCAATTGATTTCTAAATTGGATCAAGGAAGGTAGTGAGATCTAGATTTAGTTTTCTAGTCTCTTGACCCCTGAGATCTGGAATTCACTTTCTGTTCATCTGCTAAGACTTCTTCAAGCCAATTTACATTTTCTGTTTGAAATCTACTTCAATTCAATTCATCTTTTACTTTCCTGATTGTTGCAATTTACTTTTCTCTTGTTTAATTTCTGCAATCCCAATTTCCAATTCCTTTTACAATTCAAGCAATTTACATTTCTTGCACTTTAAGCTTCAGTCATTTACATTTCTTGCAATCTAAGTTTCTGCAATTTACATTACTTGCACTTTAAGATTCAGCTCTTTTAATTCTTCTGCACTTTAAATTCTTGTCAATTACCCCTCTCCCTTTACAATTCATGCAATTTAAATTCTGTCAATTACAAATCACTCAAATCAACTCTTGTTCGCTTGACTAAATCAACCACTAAACTAAAATTGCTCAATCCTTCAATCCCTGTGGGATCGACCTCACTCACGTGAGTTATTATTACTTGATGCGACCCGGTACACTTGCCGGTGAGTTTTGTGTTGGATCATTTTCCACACATCATCGATTATACCGACCTCAATAAAGCATGCCCAAGAGATCCATATCCTCTACCCAACATTGACTCCCTGGTAGATTCCAGCTCAGGGTACCAGTATCTATAATTCATGGATGCTTACTCGGCCTACAACCAAATACCGATGTACAAGTCAGACCAGGAGAAGACATCTTTTATCACACCTAGAGCAAACTATTGCTACGTGGTCATGCCATTTGGATTAAAAAATACAGGGGCTACCTATCAAAGGTTGATGAATAAAGTGTTTGCACCTCACCTCGGAAGTCTAATGGAAGTGTATGTGGATGACATGCTAGTAAAGACCAAGGATGAGGCTAGCCTCCTGACCGACCTTTTGCAAGTCTTTGATACTATAAGGAAGCATGGGATGAGGCTAAATCCTACTAAATGCACCTTTGCAGTGGAAGCTGAAAAATTTCTAGGATTCATGCTAACACAAAGGGGAATTGAGGCTAACCCCGATAAGTGCAGAGCAATCCTAGAAATGAAGAGTCCGACCTATTTAAAGGAAGTCCAGTAGCTGAATGGTCGCCTCGCAGCTCTCTCTAGATTTTTGGCAGGATCAGCATTGAGATCCATACCACTTTTTTCACTACTTAGGAAAGGATGTCAGTTCGAATGGACCCCTGTGTGTGAAGAGACTTTTCAAGAGTTCAAAAGGTTTCTGAGCTAGGCTCCTATCCTTACTCGGCCAAAAACAGGGGAAGAACTCGTATTATACTTAGCTGTCGCTGAGAAGGCTGTGGCATTAGCATTAATACAAGAAGATGAGGTCGGACAGCACCTATCTACTTCACTAGCAAGGTGCTATAAGGTCCTGAATTAAGGTATCAAAAACTCAAAAAGTTTGCGTACCCCCCTAATTGTAGCATCTAGAAGGCTCCGACCTTACTTCCAGACTCATACCATAAGAGTCCGAATGAACTAGCCTATGAAGTAGAT
>NC_029793.2:101830442-101836720 GCF_000816755.2 Arachis ipaensis
TCTGTTTAATGCCATTTTACTTTCTCTTGTTTAATTTCTGCAATCCCAATTTCCAATTCCTTTTACAATTCAAGCAATTTACATTTCTTGCACTTTAAGCTTCAGTCATTTACATTTCTTGCAATCTAAGTTTCTGCAATTTACATTACTTGCACTTTAAGATTCAGCTCTTTTAATTCTTCTGCACTTTAAATTCTTGTCAATTACCCCTCTCCCTTTACAATTCATGCAATTTAAATTCTGTCAATTACAAATCACTCAAATCAACTCTTGTTCGCTTGACTAAATCAACCACTAAACTAAAATTGCTCAATCCTTCAATCCCTGTGGGATCGACCTCACTCACGTGAGTTATTATTACTTGATGCGACCCGGTACACTTGCCGGTGAGTTTTGTGTTGGATCATTTTCCACACATCATCGATTATACCGACCTCAATAAAGCATGCCCAAGAGATCCATATCCTCTACCCAACATTGACTCCCTGGTAGATTCCAGCTCAGGGTACCAGTATCTATAATTCATGGATGCTTACTCGGCCTACAACCAAATACCGATGTACAAGTCAGACCAGGAGAAGACATCTTTTATCACACCTAGAGCAAACTATTGCTACGTGGTCATGCCATTTGGATTAAAAAATACAGGGGCTACCTATCAAAGGTTGATGAATAAAGTGTTTGCACCTCACCTCGGAAGTCTAATGGAAGTGTATGTGGATGACATGCTAGTAAAGACCAAGGATGAGGCTAGCCTCCTGACCGACCTTTTGCAAGTCTTTGATACTATAAGGAAGCATGGGATGAGGCTAAATCCTACTAAATGCACCTTTGCAGTGGAAGCTGAAAAATTTCTAGGATTCATGCTAACACAAAGGGGAATTGAGGCTAACCCCGATAAGTGCAGAGCAATCCTAGAAATGAAGAGTCCGACCTATTTAAAGGAAGTCCAGTAGCTGAATGGTCGCCTCGCAGCTCTCTCTAGATTTTTGGCAGGATCAGCATTGAGATCCATACCACTTTTTTCACTACTTAGGAAAGGATGTCAGTTCGAATGGACCCCTGTGTGTGAAGAGACTTTTCAAGAGTTCAAAAGGTTTCTGAGCTAGGCTCCTATCCTTACTCGGCCAAAAACAGGGGAAGAACTCGTATTATACTTAGCTGTCGCTGAGAAGGCTGTGGCATTAGCATTAATACAAGAAGATGAGGTCGGACAGCACCTATCTACTTCACTAGCAAGGTGCTATAAGGTCCTGAATTAAGGTATCAAAAACTCAAAAAGTTTGCGTACCCCCCTAATTGTAGCATCTAGAAGGCTCCGACCTTACTTCCAGACTCATACCATAAGAGTCCGAATGAACTAGCCTATGAAGTAGATCATTCAGAAAACGGATATTGCAGGCAGAATGGTTCAATGGGCTATAGAGCTATCCGAGTTTGACCTGAAATACGAAACTCGGATAGCAATCGAAGTTTAATGTCTCACCGACTTTGTTGCAGAATACACAGGCAATCAGAGCGAGACCTCCATGACTTGGGAGCTCTATGTAGACGGATCATCTAACAAGTTCGGAAGTGGAAGCATCATAATATTGGTCAATGAAGAAGGTACTCAGATAGAGGTATCCTTGAAATTTGAGTTCCACGCTTCCAACAACTAGGCCGAATATGAGGCTCTGATTACAGGGCTAAAACTTGCTAAAGAAGTCGCCACTACCAAGGTAATAATCTTCAGTGACTCTCAAGTAGTAACTTCTCAAATTAATGGAGAGTATCAGGCAAAAGATCCTAACATGAAAAGGTACTTGAAAAAAATGCTTGAGCATCTTAGGCAATTCTTGGAAACCGAGATTAGGCACATAACTCGGGAACTCAATAGCCGAGCTAATGCTTTCTCCTAGCTTGCAAGTACCAAGCCAAGAGGAAATAATAGAAGCTTGATACAGAAAACTCTCCAAGAACCCACAGTTATGAGGACAGACAGCAAATTGGACATCCTACCCGTCTTAGGCTTAAACCTGGGATGAATGACTCCTCTAGTCGAATATCTAAAATTCGACGTCCTTCCCGAGGAACAAAAGGAAGCCCAAAATCTCAAAAGGGAAGAACAGAACTATACTCTAGTGCAAACTGTCCTTTATAGAAGGGGGATATCTACACCATTGCTGAAGTGCGTCCCGACCTCTAAGACAGAAGAGTTCCTGGAAGAAATACACAATGGGAGCTGTGGGAATCACCTCGGAGCAAAGTCCTTAGCCAGAAAGGTGATACGAGCCGGGTTTTTCTGGCCGACTTTACAAAAGGATGCCACCGACTTCGTTAAAAAGTGCCAACCTTGTCAGATGCACGCAAACTTTCATGTCACTCCCCCCCAAAGAGCTTATCAGCGTGACTTCTCCCTGGCCTTTTGCAAAATAGGGATTGGACATGCTCAGACCTTTTCCCTAAGCTCCAGGTTAGGTTAAATACTTTATTGTGGGAATGGATTACTTCACCAAGTGGATAGAAGCAGAACCACTGGCCATAACGGCACAAAGAAGTCAGAAATTCCTCTATAGGAACATAATAACCTGGTTTGGGATTCCCCACTCTATCACCACAGATAATGGCACCCAATTCACAGATTCCACATTTAGAAGCCTGGTATCTAGCATGCAGATTAAGCATCAGTTCACCTCGATGGAGCATCCTCAAGCCAACGGACAGGCTGAAGCTGCCAACAAAGTTATCTTGGCAGGGTTAAAAAAGAGGCTACAGGATTCAAAGGGAGCATGGGCTAAAGAGTTCCCTCAAGTATTATGGGCTTATAGAACAACACCTCACTCCACGACTAAGGAAACACCATTTAGACTTGCCTATGGAATAGAATCCATGATCCCAATAGAGATCAATGAGCAAAGTCCAAGGGTGAGATTCTATGATGAGGTTGACAACATCCAAGCCCAAAAAGAAGAACTCGAGCTACTCACAGAAGTCCGAGAACAAGCGCAAATAAGACAAGCAGTGCTAAAGCAAAGGATGGCAATAAGGTATAACTAAAACGTCATTGAAAGAAGTTTCACTACAAACGACTTAGTTCTCATTCGAAATGACATCAGAGTGAACAAGTCGGGTGAAGGGAAGCTCGCTGCAAACTGGAAAGGACCTTTCAAGATAACTGAAGTCTTGGGAAAGGCTTACTAAAAAGTGTCCGACTTGAATAGAACTGAGTTCCCGAGATCGTAGCGTGCTTGTAATTTGAAAAGATATTATAGCTAGAAGCGTACTCCGTTCCCTGATGACCTCTTTTTTCCGACTTCATGGTTTTTTCCCGAGGAGGATTTTCCTTAAGGGGGTTTTAATGAGGCATTAAAACGGGGGCTAGGGGCATGAAAATTATTCCCTTAGTAGCCAAAGCATCTTTGTAAAGTTAGATTTCATTAATGATAATACTTCTCTTTCTTAAAATTTCCATTATTTCCATTACTATGATACACACTGACTTAAGCTCGAAAAAGTACAAAAATCTGTTGCCCAACCTATGTGGTCGGCAAGGTAAAACGACGAGGTACAAGTCGGTGTAAAGAGGTTGTAAAAGGACGATCATAACAACTCGGCAATAAAAGGAAAATGACTTACAAGTCGGAAAGCCCCTGAGCAGAGCAAAATGCATCACAAAAATAACCTAAGTTATGAAAAACGATTCAAAGGTAAAACAAATTGAATGTTTTTTGCTCAATTAATGGAAAACAGAAAGCATTTGAAAGGCTACTCCATAAAAGTTTTCAGAAAAACTTGTCAAACAAAAGATCCTCAGAAGCTGTTTAACTAACAGCTTTCACAAAAAGCTCTGCGAAAGCTTTCATTAAAGCTTTGCAAAATTAAAGGACGTTAAACAGAAGCAATACTTCCAGTCTTCCACCAAAAGACTTTGTGAAACAACAAATTGTCTATTACACTAGTATTCACAAATAGATATAAGCAAAGGCTACTTTGTTAAGGGTCATATTTAAAAAGCATCCAAATAAATAGTGGCAGTTGTTAAAGATCCTTTTCTTAAGGATCAAGAGTCAGAAACCAACGCAGATAATAAAAACATACATAAGGGAGTTTAAAAAAGGACCCACAAGTCGGGCCTTAAGAACAAATTCAAACAGGGCCAATAAGATGATTAGAATCACCATCTAGAGGGGAAGTTGGGTCGGCCACAGAAGTCGGAGGGGTCGGAGGAACCTCTTCGGCAGCAAAGGTTGGGACAACATCAGGTTGGACGGAAGAGGTCGGCTATAACTCCTCGGATGCATTAACTACACGAGGAGGAGACTCAATGATGCGTTGCCTAGTAGTCTTCAACTTGGAATCAGTAAGAGGGTGAAGGGAAAAAAATCTCCCCATCAATAACAACCTTGTCGGGGTGAAGAGGTGACAAGTCCAAGTCGGGAGCAAGAACTCCGACTTGTCATTTTAGCACTCTAAACACCTCCTCGGTGCTCTCAGCCACGGAATCCTCCAAGTCCTGGTACCCTTCCCTGAGCCGCTCCAGTTCCTCTCCCGGCTCTATTTTATCTGAAAATAAACAAACGTAGTTTTGCTTGACCTTCTCCTTTAAGCCTTCAGCCGTAGCACAAGAGGCCATCAGCTGCCTCTCCCTCTCACGGGACTTGGGGAGCTCATCTTTTAGCCAGTCCCTCTCGATACGTGGCCAGTTGGCCCTAGAGAGTCTCCAAAGAATGCTGAGTCGCACTCAAAGGAGTTTTATCCAGTTCATCAAAAAGAGAGGTACATACCTCTATAGTCTGAATTCCTCCCAGGATTAAGACCATGAGATGAGTTTGGATAGAAGCATCATCCATAGCAAAAGAGCAATAAGGAATGATGTGCTTCTTACTGTACTTTTCCCCATCAAAGCCAGCGTCCCCAACATTAGAGACACTAGCTTCCGAGGTCTTGCGTTTCTTTGAAATAGGTTCCGAGGAAGGAGGAACCGGAGGGGTAGACACAAAAGGAGGAGGAGGAAGAGGAAGAGGAGGAGAGGAAAGAGTTACCGACTTGGCCAAATCAGAAAAGGTTGCCCCTGCACCTGACTTATGTGGAGAAGGATTAGTTGATGTTTTGCCCTCTTGTGCCTGAGCAGCTCGGGCACGCGCATTTCTTTTGGCCTCTTGCACCTTAAGGTAAGCCTTGGACCCACTTTTCATTTTTTTTGAAAGAAAAGTGAAAGACGATTAGCATGCAACTCGAAAATAATAAAAAATGGCCATAAAATTAAGATAAAAGGCTACCTAGCTCGGTCTAGACATAACTCGGGGTTCCGAGAAGAAATTTCTTTTTATCGAGGATTGGAGCCCGTCCCCAAGCTTTTCGGAAGAACTCGACTGCAGCCTCTTCGACCTCGTCCAACTCCGTCAAGTTATACTTTTCAACAGAGGCTGCTTCCATCCAGTACAGAGGGAAGCGGGGTTCATTGTCCTCATTTAAGAAAAAAGGATGAAGACCCTCTACGGCCCGGACTTTGAAAAAGAAATTTTTGAAATCATAGAAGGATTCGTCGAAGATAGAAAAAACTTTCCGGCCTTGAATGGCCCGGAAAGAGACCCATTGCTGTTTATTTTTATTCGCAGTGGCACTAAAAGGCTTTGTGAGATGGAAAAAAAATGAATATCTTTAAGGAGATCAGAAAATTAAGCTCGCGACTAACGAGCTAATAAATTTTTACGAACCCCCAAGAATTGGGGTGCAATTGAGAAGGAGCAACTCGGCATTAGGAGAGAACTTCGATTTCAAAATTGGAGAAAGGAAAAGTCACTTCGAGATGGGTGAAAAGACAGTCGTACATGAAAAGGAAAAGGGGATCTGAATCTACAGTTTTGCTAAAACACACCCGGTCCTCTGGGTCAGGGACAACCAACTCATACTTCACCTCATCCCCCCCAGAGCTACAAAGCCTATGGTGTTCTTGAAATTCGTCAACAAAAACATCATCTACCAAGGGAATCTCGTAAAGGACAGAGGCATCTACCCATCTTAACAGATCCTCAGGAACTCTCGAAGACATTTTTGAAATAAAGGAGCAAGACATAAAGGGTGATATACCTACATTATACAAATAAAAAGAAAATCATCAAAAACAGAGCTGAACAGGAAAAATTTTCTTCAGCAAAACAGGAACCATCAACGGTCGTAAAAGAAACAATCGTTCAGAAAAAAGAAAATATACAAAGTCTCAAAAGTTCCAAATACAATACAGAGGCAAAAACTACAATAAAGGTACATAAAGTTTACTCAAAATACATCCAACT
>NC_029793.2:101836816-101838345 GCF_000816755.2 Arachis ipaensis
GTGAGGAACTAACCTTTTCTGAGAAGAAGAAACTGTTAGCGAGGACGAGGCGAGTGCCAAAGTGCTGGGAAACCAGTGGTGTGGAGAGTAACACCAAAGTACTAAGATGTGTGGATGAAGAAGAAAGCGTGTGAGAAAGTTCAAAGAGAAGACGAAAAAGAAGAAAGAGAAAGAGGGGAAAAGTATTTATAAGACACCAGGGGCATAATCGTAAAATGGTCCACTCATTGAAGAGGTGCGCCGTTACCAATGTAACCGCCCTCCACGTGTCGAAGTTGAAAAGCCAATGGACGCAACGGTTGATAGCCTGAGATCACATCGGTTTTCAATTTCGAATCACGTCGGTTGCACGACTTGAGAAGAAGTTGCCGACTTACGTATCCGGCCTTAACTAATACTCGAATCCGACTTAAATGAAGAGATCGGACTCGAGTAGGGGTACTGTTCATACCCTGGCCCAAAATATAAGTCAGGCCCAATACGGTTAAAAGATCCAATCCAGAAGGACGGCCTTATCCGTGAATCCGATCTCTTCGAAGAGGTCGGAACAGACAGCTCACACTTAACTAAGAGAGTAACTGCCTCCCTGAATCTCTCACCTACTTCTAGAAGGGAGATCTCAATAACCCTAAGATAAAGGGATAGTTATCCACCATCAGAAGTGGAACGACTGTGGTTGTTATTGGTTCGTCCCCTATAAATACATTGGTACACTCAGGTAAATTTAAGTTCCAATACACTAAAACCTGCTAAGACCCTTGCTGACTTAGGCATCGGAGTATTTTGCAGGTACCACCCCCCACCTTCCCACGAACAACTCGGACAACGGTCATAAGGTGTGGGATAAGTCGGAACATTACTTCATTGAGGATTTGGGCCTCACTCGCAAGCCCAAAGACAACCTAGTTTCAGGTAACCCTCGGAACAGAAACTAATCATCTAAATATCACTTTTTTGTTAAGGTAACAATTAATTTCTTATTTTATTTTTAATTATAATTAATTATAATAACATAAAAAAAATGACAACCGAATAATTAGTTTTAAAAAAGTAACATTTTAGTATTAAGTTTCGAAAAATAAAATAAATTGGTAAAACATCTATAAAAAATAAAGAGTAAAGTATCATTTTTGTCTTTAACATTTGGGATAAGTTCTAAAGTTGTCTATAACGTTTAAATCGTCCTATTTTAGTCCCTAACGCTTCAAAATTGGCTCAATGTTGTCCTGTCGTTAGGGATCTATTAACAAAATTGATGGCGGGACAAAATTGAGACGATTTTAAAACGTTAGGAACTTAAATAGGACAAAAACGTTGGGATAAAAATAATACATAGAAATAATTTTAATTTTATCCTTCAATAATATCAATTTTTTATGGTACATAGTTATTCAATTATTTTTTAATCATATCTAAGTAAATTACACCTAATCATATTACTTTCATTTTAAATAAATTAATTTTTTTATAATTTTACTCTTAAAGATTTTTAGTTATCATGAAATATTTGTAGAATGACTAGTATATAA
>NC_029793.2:101841424-101856106 GCF_000816755.2 Arachis ipaensis
AGTTTCGAAAAATAAAATAAATTGGTAAAACATCTATAAAAAATAAAGAGTAAAGTATCATTTTTGTCTTTAACATTTGGGATAAGTTCTAAAGTTGTCTATAACGTTTAAATCGTCCTATTTTAGTCCCTAACGCTTCAAAATTGGCTCAATGTTGTCCTGTCGTTAGGGATCTATTAACAAAATTGATGGCGGGACAAAATTGAGACGATTTTAAAACGTTAGGAACTTAAATAGGACAAAAACGTTGGGATAAAAATAATACATAGAAATAATTTTAATTTTATCCTTCAATAATATCAATTTTTTATGGTACATAGTTATTCAATTATTTTTTAATCATATCTAAGTAAATTACACCTAATCACATTACTTGCATTTTAAATAATTTATTTTTTTTTATAATTTTACTCTTAAAAATTTTTACTCATCATGAAATGTTTGTAGAATGACTAGTACATAAACTTGCGAAAAAAAATAATACATATACAATAAAGTATAAATTGTACTTTTTGTCTCTATTGTACTGAAATTCTTTAATGTTTAATTTAGTTAAACTTTATTTTTAATTTTATTCTTCAATAATATCAAATTTTTACGGAAAATAATTATTCAATTATTTTTTAATTTTATTCTTAATCACATTATTTTTTCTAAGTAAATTTATTTTTGATTAAGAGCAAAATAAAATTATTGAAGAAAAGATTAAAATTTATTAAAAATTAAAATTATTGAAATTATTGAGAAAAGGTTTTTTTTAACTTTGTAATAAATTTTAATCTTTTCTAAGTGTTCTGTCACAAGGTAGCTTTTAATGGACTTTCAATCGATAATCCCGGGCCATTTGGCCCAAGATACCGGGTGATAAAGCACCCGATGAATATAATTATCCAAGCCTCTCCTTGACACAATCACATCACAAGCACATAACTAGGAAATTGTTGATCCAGACATCGATGCCCAGAGCCTCTTTGGACTCTAAATTCTTTGTCTTAAGGCGACTCTTAATGTGGTCTTTCAATCGATAATCTCAAGTCAATTGGCCTAAGTTATCGGGTGAAAACGCATCCCTCAAATTTACTGACCCAAATCTTTCCTTGAAACACAGACATCACAGATACATAACTGAGCTCTAGTCATTGGTGCCCAGAGCTTTATAACTTTAGAATTTTAAATCTTTCCAGAAATTTTATTTCACATCTTGGCTTCAAGGAATTGATCGTTGAGTTCTCATAATACTTCTTCAGAATTTTGTTTTTGGAGATTCTCCTTCCATTTTCACAAGATTCAAATATCTTAGATTCATTAAATATAACCACATGTTTTTGAGAACTACCACTTCCTTTTTGAACTCTTCTTCTTATTATTCTTTTTTCATCAAGATATCCTCCATACAAATTAATGACTAGAGGAATAAGCATACAAGTTTAATCACTTGAACAAAGAAAAAGAAAAGAAAATAGAGGATGCAATGCATGCAAAAAATAAAAAAAAATGAAAAAGAAAAGAAAGAGAAAATAAAAGGAAAAAAAAACAACTAACAACTAAAAAAGAAAGTTTATAACTTATTCATCATCACTACTTTCCTCATCCTTGGTATCGACAGTTTCTTATGTGTATTTTTCCATTATCTAGAGGCTTATGGTGTTACCAATACCAAACTTAAAGACTTACACCAAACTTAGAGATTAGCAGAGTTCTAGGCACGACTGTTTTAAGTTATATGAGGAAGCATGGTTGCATGAAAAAAAAGGGATAAGATGACTTTTAAGCAATGTGGTTAAATAAGGAGAATGATTTGAAGGTGCTTGGCCTCAATTCAAGACGCTGGGCATCCTTAAAATTTTTGCTTCCGTGGAACCCTTTTTTAATTGGGCATCGGCCTTCCAATATGGCTGCTGGGCTTTGGCCCTTCTTAGGGACGATGGATGCTGGGCATTCATCTTGAACGCCAGGCATCCAACCCCTTTTTTTTGTTTGAACAATTTTGAAAAGTAATGTAAACCAAAAGCGAAAGATGCAGATTATAGAAACTATGGAATAATTGAATGGAAAGGAAAAGAAAGAAACAAGAAAAGAAACTAACCATGGTTGGGTTGCCTCCCAACAAGCACTACTGTCACTAGCTTGATGTTGAGTCTTCTAGGTTGGAAGTTGGATTGCTTCATGGCATATTTCTCCAGTGTCGTACTCTATTAATTGTGCATTCTTTGACTCTTTGTTGATTCTGATCCTTAGAGGAATAGTCTTTCACTCCTCTCTAAGGCTATTAGTTGCTACTGATTCTATTATTTCCAATGCATCTTCAGGTGTTTCTTTTGTAAGAAACCTCTACCTAATGAATTAATCATGGTTCTTGGGGCTAGAGAGGCCCCATCATAAAAGAATTAAATTTGAAGCCACTTGGATAGGACATGGTGTGGACACTTTTTGAGGATGAATAAGTAGATTTCTTTTTATTATTGAATTGGTTATTGTTTGTTGTACTAATTTTTATTAATCTTGCGCTTTCACTTGCACAATTTTAATATCCAATATTTTCTAAATTCAATTCACCCTTGTTGTAATTGCCTAAGCTTGCTTGTCTTTAATTGATGCTCATCCAATGCTTGTATCTTAGGCCATTTAATTGAGAAACTCATGCTTACTTTTTGATTGAGTGAATGCCATTTTAACTGGCCGTTGTGTGTGTTCTAACTGCGCGCTTAATTGGAATACGCACCCGCCTTATTTTTATCATGCCGTACCACTATCCATTCCTCCTCAATTAAGTACTTGTTTGTTTTCTATTGGCTCCAAGTATACATTGTATGTGCTTTCTCCTTTGCCTTTGTGTGCTACTTGCCCTATGATTCCTAATTATACTCTATTCATTTTTTTTAAGGATGAAACATAAAGGCAAAGAGTCGGTAGAGGAGGAGGACACCGAGTATGGAGATGCCGATCCTGCATTGGTCTTGGCAATTTTTCAGCTGCCGAGTCCCCACATCCACCAGCTGAAGGTGGAGTGCTTTAGAGCCATTCTCCCTGGATTGTGTTCATGCACGAAGGACCGTGCAACGCTTAAGTGTGGGGGAGGATTCACCATTTTTGGGCATAAATTTTGTTTTTTGAACACTTTGCACTTTATTTTTGTTTTCTTTTATTATGTTTCTTGTAGATATTTTGAGTGCTTTTGATTGTTGCATTGCATTTTCTTTTGGTATATATATCTTAGCTCATTCATATTTTTATTTCTAGCTATTGCATTTTTACCTTTTTTTGTATATATTTTATAGATAGAAGTTGTGATTGGATGATGTGAATAGTATAATGCCTAGTTCAATTTTGTCCTAATTGTTCATAACGATTTTTGGATATTTGATGCGTGAGCATCTTTCCTAGCTTTTCCTAGTGAATTTACATTCAAATTGTTGAGTTTAACCAAGAATTAATCATCCTCTAGCCACTATGAATGCTAGTTTGAGTTGTGTGTAATTCTGTTTATTTCAGGTAGCATTCAGATAGATTTGATGGAGTTTCTATAGAAAAAGAGAAGAAAGTGAATGATGCTATCAACTCTGACCTCCCTGCACTCCAACAGAAATAACTTGAGCTATAGAGGTCCAATTGACGTGATTCCAGTGGTTAACGTCCAGAGCTTTCCAATGATGTATAATAGTGCACACTTCTTCTCCAGCACACTCGGCCTCAATGACGCCAAACTTGGGATTCTCCAAGTTTGGCGCCAGGAGCATTATATTCCCCATTGTTTTTAGTCTCAGTGAAGTTAAAATTGAGAAACCTTAAGTTTGGCTTCAACCAAGAAGAATCGAAGAATGCTTATGGGTCACCTGAAGCCAAACTTGAGAAACCTCAAGTTTGGCGCCAACTAAGAAGACTTCAAGGAATGCATGCTGGCTTGCTGAAGCCAAACTTGAGAAACCTCAAGTTTGGCACCAGCCAAAGAGAACCAAAGGGAAGCTTTTGGTTGGGTTGAAGCCAAACTTGGATCCTCCAAGTTTGGCGCCAACCTTTGCAACTCAAGTGGTCCCCATTCGCATACAAGGCTGCACGAGACGAATTAAATTAATTTTGATTAAATTTTATTTTATTTTAAAATAGAACAAGATATTATTTGATTTTAGAAAATATAATTTATATTAATTAGGATTAGATATAAAAGAGAAAAGAATCAGCCCTTCGGACTCTCTTCTCTCTTACCGCATTTCGCAATTTATAGTTTTTCTGAATCCTAGTTTTCTCTCTGAACCATGAGCAACTAAACCTCCACTGTTAAGGTTAGGAGCTCTGTCTATTATATGAATTGATACTATTATTTTTCTATTTTAATTCATGTACTGATTTCTATTTCAAGAATTATTTTCGTTCTTTATCTTATGAATCTGGGTGGAACGAAAGTATGACCCTTGTTCTAATTGAGTTCTTGTATAACTTGGAAAAGCTCTTTACTTGAACAACAGCTTGAAAATAATTTCTCCTAAATTTCTAATTATCTGGACTTATGGAAATACATGACATATAATCCTCTTATATTTAGGTAATTAGGGTTTTTGTGGCATATAAACTAGAATTGAACTTCACCCTCTAATTGGAATTAAGTGACCATGGAATTGGCGGTTGATGAAGGTTAGAGGAGACAAAAAAGGTCTAAGGAATTAGGGTTTAGTCACATATAGTTTTCCATGAATTAAATCTTGCATGATTAAAATAGTTAGTAAGAAAAATCAATCCGGAAGATAGATATCTCTGAAGTCTTAACTGTTTCTCCATATATAGTTCACAACTTGTTTACTACCTATTTTTCTGATTCTTTGAATTACTGTTTAATGCAATTGAGACCCAAACACTATTTTCTATTTGTCTAACTAAGTAAATCACTTAACCATTATTGCTTAGTCCATCAATCCTCATGGGATCGACCCTCACTCACCTGAGGTATTACTTGGTACGACCCGGTGCACTTGCCGGTTAGTTTGTGGATTGTAAATTCCGCACCAAGTTTTTGGCGCCGTTGCCGGGGATTGACTGTGATTGACAACTATTAGTTGTTTGATTGCTTAGATTAGGTGTTTTAGCTTTAATTTTATTTAATTTTGCACTTTAATTTTCGAAATTTTTAGCTACTATTTTTTCGTAATTTCTGAAATTAAGTTTGGTGTCCCCTAGTTATTTTTATTTTTATTTTTTCTGTTTATTTTTCTTAATAATTTCAAAAATTTCTATCCTGATTTTACTTATAATTTTCGAGTTTTGTTGCCTAATTTATTTAGTTGCTGTTACGGCCCGGCCCAGGATTCCTACGGGTCAACCCGACCCGAGCTCCACCAGACCCGGACACACGTCCCGTACGGCTCACCCGCAGCTGTGGGATAGCGTCCTTGAGAATATGGGCCTGCCCTCCAGAGGGGCCCACTACTGACATGTATATAAGGGGAAGACTGACTCTTCCCTCGAGGTACGTCACATTTTTCTACATCACCCCTTTTTCTGCCTGTACTTTGAATTTTATTAGGTTGAAGAAGAAGAAGAAGAAGAAGAAGAACGAAAATGCGAGAAGAGAACAAGGTTTACGTTATATGAGGCCCGTGTATAACAAACGCGTAAATGGGTTGGGGAGGCGCGTCTGATTGAAGTTACTTGGATAGTGTTACGGCCTAGCCCAAACAGATTGCGGGCCGACCCGACCCTTAGACCAACCCGACCCGAACGATCGGGTGCGAGCCACTCAACCACCGACCCGGACACGTGTCCTTGGCAGCTCATCACTACAACTGTATGAGGAAGCTTCGAGGAAGGTGGGTCTGCTCTTGTGGGACCCACCTCTGATACAGTATATATGGGGAGGGTCCTACCCCCTCCCCCAAGGTACAACACACATCACATTATCCCTTTTTCGCCCGCACACTCAACTGACTAGAGCGTCGGAGTGTCTTTGCAGGTGGCACCCCCTCCTCTCCACACGAAGTGCTCGGGACCTCGCATCCATTTGACCGAAGAGCCGTAACCTGACGAGCCCCTCCTATCACCCAGAATCTTGATCCGAACCGTCCGGTAACCGAGATACCGAACATTGGCGCTGTCTGTGGGGAAACTCGTCCATGGACTTCGTGCTAGTCCAAACTGGGACAGGCTGCGAGGCAGCGCCTCCCGTGCCTGGGGGAGGCGCCGTTGCGGTGGAAACTCGGCAACAACAGAGGTCGCCCCCAAGGGACGCGACGCAAACTCACGAGAGACGCCCCTTCGGGGGGACAGGCGACAACCACGCCAGGATAATGCAAGAGCTGCGCCATAGGATGCAAGACTTAGAACGCAGGCTAGCAGAAAGAGAACGCGACCAACGCACCCCGGAGCAGAGCCCCACCCGCTCCCGTTCAAGGAGCCGCTCGAGGCGCACACCCAGCCCCCAATACGAGTCGGAGAGCACTGGGGGATGGGGGCGCGTCAGAAGAAGAAGTCGGGACCCCATCATTTACGCCCGACACGAGAGGCGACGTGCGTCGAACAAGGGCGAAGAGGACGCCCGTCGGGAGAACGATGAGTCGAGAAGAACTACCCGGGGACCCGTGATAATAGGAGCGACCCCTTTCCACCATTTCGTACTCGAGGTCCGGCTGCCGAAACACTTTGACAAGCCAACGGACATGAAGTATGATGGAACACAAGATCCCCTGGAACACTTAACGGACTTTGAGGCCAGGATGAACCTAGAAGGGGTGGGAGACGAGGTCAGATGTCGCGCCTTCCCGGTCACCTTGGCAGGCCCAGCGATACGGTGGTTCAACAACCTCCCGCAGGGCTCGGTTACCCAATTCTCCGACATCAGCCATGCCTTCTTGGCTCAATTCACGACCAGGATTGTCAAAGCCAAACACCCAATCAATTTGCTAGGGGTGACACAGAGACCCGGGGAGCCGACCAGGAAGTACCTGGACCGTTTCAATGACGAGTGTTTGGAAATTGACGGTCTGACGGACTCGGTGGCAAGTTTGTGCTTGACGAACGGGCTCTCGAACGAGGACTTCAGGAAACACCTTACCACAAAGCCTGTTTGGATAATGCAAGAGATCCAGTGCGTGGCCAAAGAGTACATCAATGATGAAGAAGTCAGCCGGGTCATGGCTGCCAATAAACGGCAGCCCGCCTACAACGAAGCCTGGCACTACGAAAGCAGAGAAAGACCAAAGGAACACGCCAGGGACGGCGGTCCGAGTAAAGCACCCAAACCGTTCCCCCGAGTTGGGAAGTTCACCAACTATACCCCCTCACGGCATCAATCACCGAAGTTTACCAACAAATAGCGAAAAAGGGGATACTGTCAAAGCCCCGACCTCTGAAGGACAGGACGGGAGGAAACAAGAACCTCTACTGCGAGTATCACAAGGGTTACGGGCACAAGACCCAAGACTGCTTCGACCTAAAAGATGCCCTGGAACAAGCTATCAGGGATGGGAAACTTGCCGACTTCTCCCACCTTATAAGGGAGCCAAGGAGACGCAACCGGGACCACGATAGCGAAGATAGATCCCGGTCAACAAGGCGACGACAGGAACCAGAGGGTGCCGACCACGACCTCACGGTGGTAAACGTGGTAACGGCCAGGAATACCGTCCCAAGGTCAAAGTCGGCACAGAAAAAAGACGCCAAGGTCCTAGCGGTCTCCACTTCGTCTGTTAGAAGTTTCCGAGGTCTCCCACCCATCTTCTTCGGCCCAGAGGACCAATGATTTGACGAGGCGCCGGAAAGCCCGCCCATGGTCATCACGGCCAGGGTCAGAACGGGCCTCGTCAAACGAATCCTGGTAGATACGGGGGCAGACTCAAACATCATGTTTCGAAACGTTTTCGATGCCCTGGGACTAAGAGACGCCGACCTGACGACCCACCAGCACGGTGTGGTAGGGTTGGGGGACCACTTCATCAAGCCGGATGGAATCATCTCACTCCCGACCTCTGTGGGACAGGGCAGAGGCGACGAACAGTCATGGCAGACTTTGTAATATTACGAGATTCCACGGCTTATAACATCATCCTGGGGAGAAAAACCATCAACGTCCTGGGGGCGGCTATTAGCACAAAGCTACTGGTGATGAAGTTTATCACCGATGACGGATCCGTAGGATCCCTCAAAGGCGACTTGGAAACGGCGGTTGCTTGTGACCACGCCAGCCTTTCTCTCAGGAAAGAGTCCAAAGAAGCATCTGGGGTCTTCCTTGTCGACCTGGACGCCAGGGTAGACGACAAACCCAGACCAGAGCTAGAAGGAAACTTGGAAAAGTTCAGGGTCGGCAAGGAGGACGATAAATTCACATTCATAAACAGAAACCTCCCCCATGAGATGAAGGAGCCTTTGATGGAAATGATCAAGGCTAATGCCGACCTCTTTGCCTGGACGCCTGCCGATATGCCCGGGATAGATCCCCAGCTCATATCGCATCATCTGGCCATCAAGGCGGGAACCAAGCCAGTGGCCCAGAGGAGGAGAAAAATGTCGCAGGAAAGGGCAGAAGAGGTGGCCAGGCAGACGGCCAGCCTTCTAGAAGCAGGGTTCATCCGGGAATTGGACTACTCGACCTGGTTGTCGAACGTGGTCCTGGTTAAAAAGCACAATGGGAGATGGAGAATGTGCGTGGACTACTCTGACCTCAACAAGGCGTGTCCCAAGGACTGCTACCCCCTGCCTAACATTGACGCACTCGTCGATGCAGCGGCGGGGTACCAGTATCTGAGCTTCATGGATGCCTACTCAGGATACAATCAGATACCGATGCACCCACCTGACGAGGAAAAAATGGCGTTCATAACGCCAGGGGGAATCTATTGTTACAGGGTAATGCCTTTTGGTTTGAAAAACGTTGGGGCCACGTACCAAAGGCTGATGAATAAGATATTCAGTGAACTCATAGGCAAAACAGTAGAAGTCTACGTGGATGACATACTCGCGAAGACCGCACGACCCGACGACCTCCTGAGCGACTTTGATGGTGTTTTTTCGTCCCTCCGGCAGCACGGCATGAGGCTTAATCCGCTCAAGTGCGCGTTTGCCATGGAGGCCGGAAAGTTCCTGGGATTCATGATCACTCAAAGAGGAGTGGAAGCCAACCCCGAGAAGTGCCAAGCAGTTCTCCAGATGAAGAGCCCTGGTTGTATCAAAGACGTCCAACGACTTGCCGGGAGGCTAACGGCTTTATCCCGATTCCTCGGCGCGTCGGCAGCGAGAGCCCTACCTTTCTTCAATCTAATGAGAAAGGGAATGACGTTCGAATGGACCCCAGCGTGCGAAGAGGCATTCAACCACTTCAAGGAGATCTTAGCGGCACCACCAGTTCTCGGGAAACCCAGGGCCGGAGAACTGCTCTATCTCTACCTATCGGTAACCGAGGAAGCGCTTGCCACAGTGCTCGTTAGAGAAGAGGGGAAGACCCAACAACCCGTTTACTTCGTGAGCAGGGTCCTCTAAGGACCAGAGCTTAGGTACAGCAAGCTGGAAAAACTGGCGCTGGCGCTCCTAGTCTCCTCCTGAAGGCTAAGACAATACTTCCAGAGCCATCGTATAGTCGTGAGGACGGATCAGGCGATTCGCCAAGTACTGCAAAAACCTGACTTGGCTGGAAGGATGATGACCTGGGCCATCGAGCTCTCCCAATATGACCTACGGTATGAACCCCGACATGCAATCAAAGCCCAGGCAATGGCAGACTTTTTGGTTGAGGTGACGGGGGATCCCCCCGAGGAAACGGGCACACGGTGGAGGCTCCACGTGGACGGGGCCTCCAACCAAACGTCCGGGGGAGCAGGGGTCATCTTAGAAAGCCCAGCAGGGGTCATCTATGAGCAATCGACTAAGTTCGAGTTCCCAGTGTCGAACAACCAAGCAGAATATGAGGCTCTCTTGGGCGGACTAATACTAGCTCGGGAAGTCGGGGCGACAAGGGTCGAAGTATGCAGCGACTCACAAGTTGTCACCTCGCAGGTAAACGGAAGCTACCAGGCCCGGGACCCCCTCCTGCAAAAATACTTGGAAAAGGTTAAAGAAATAACAAGTCAGTTCCAGGAGGTCATCGTCCAACACGTCCCAAGAGAAAGGAACACACGGGCGGACCTCCTGTCTAAGTTGGCGAGCACAAAGCCAGGATCGGGTAACCGGTCTCTTATCCAAGGCATGGTGAAGGAACCAACGGTTGCCCTCCATTTGACGAAGTCAAGCCCCTCATGGCTAGACCCCATCACCAACTTCCTGGAACTCGGCAAGTTGCCTGAAGATGAGAAAGCAGCCAAAGCTTTAAGAAGGGAGGCGGCCAGGTACGCAATCATACAAGGACAACTATTCAAAAAGGGACTCAGCCAACCCCTATTGAAGTGTTTGCACCCCGACCAGACGGACTACGTGCTTAGAGAAGTCCATGAGGGGTGTTGCGGGCACCACATCGGGGGCAAAGCCCTAGCAAGGAAGCTCATCCGAGCCGGATACTATTGGCCAACAATGATGAAAGACTCAAAGGAATTTGTCAAAAGGTGCATAAAGTGTCAACAAAACGCCAACTTCCACAAGGCACCGGCCTCCGAGCTAAGCTCTCTGACGACTACTCGACCTTTCGCACAATGGGAAGTTGACCTCTTGGGGCCTTTCCCGGTCGGCCCAGGACAAGTCAAATACCTCATTGTCGCCATTGACTACTACACCAAATGGGTGGAGGCTGAATCGCTGGCTACGATATCGTCCTCCAACTGCCGGAAGTTCATGTGGAGGCAGGTGATAACCCGTTTCGGTATCCCGGAGGTCGTTATCTCAGATAATGGGACCCAGTTCACGGACAAGAAGTTCATGGAGTTCCTCTCTGGCCTAGGGATAAAACAGAGGTTCTCCTCAGTAGAACATCCCCAAACAAACGGGCAGGTAGAGGCTGTAAACAAAGTCGTCCTTCTTGGTCTAAAGAAGCGCAGAGACAATAAGAAAGGAACATGGGCTGACGAGCTCGCTTCCGTCCTATGGTCCTACCGGACAATCGAGCAAAGCGCCACAGGGGAAACTCCCTTTCGCCTAACATACGGGGTCGATGCAGTGATGCCCGTCGAAATCGGCGAACCGAGCCCCCGACTACTACTCGCGAGCATGAGCGAAGCGGTCGAAAAGGACCTGGTTGAGGAGACAAGGGAGATGGCTCACTTATCAGAAACGGCGTTGAAACAAAGAATAGCCCTCCGTTACAACGCTAAAGTCTTCAAACGAGATTTCGAGGAAAGGGACCTCGTCCTGCGACGCAACGACATCGGCGTACCGACCCCAGGGGAAGGAAAGCTGGCGGTGAACTGGGAAGGTCCCTACAGGGTAAGGGAGGTGCTCAGCAAAGGTGCTTACAAGCTCGAAAGACTCGACGGCAAGGAAGTACCCAGAACATGGAACGCAGGTAACCTAAAGAGGTTCTACTCATGACCTAACGGCTCGTCGACCGGGGAGCCTAACCAGATAGTTGATACTTGCCCTGTCCACATGTTAATTTACCTTGTCTATTCACTTTATCAAATACTTGCCCAGCTGACGATTAATTTTCACTTGTTGAATTTTTTACTTACCCATTGCTCCCCAATATGTGCTTCACACGATTGATCTCTAAAACGGCATCCCGGGACTGATCACCCCGGGAGCCAGACGGATCACATCCATAATTAACCCGGCGAAAACACGACCAAACCGGTCCGAACCGTTACCAACGTAAAAACGGCAAGACGGGCACAAGCAATAAGCCCGCCCCGGAAAAGCGGTAACAAAAATAATCCAACGAGCAAGGCAAAAGACAATAACGGCAACACGACCAGACGACAAAACGAGCGTAAATTATAAAGCAACCAAATAAGCATAACTTATAAAGTATCAAAACATGGGACGGACAAGCGAATTGTTCAAAACAAACAAATGACAAATACGCAAAGTTACAGGATATCACTTCCTCGGCGTATCTACAATCTTGCCATCTTGAATCATTTTGAAGACCCCGATAGCAGAGGTGTCGAAGTCGGGAGCCACAATCTTCACTTGAGCCTTCAGGGCATCCTCAGTCATAGTAATTACATTCTTTCCCTGCTCTTTGGTCGCCTTCAGCTTCTTTTTGAGCCCCTCGACTTCCGACCTAGCGGCCTCGGCCAACGAGACGGCTTCATCACGCTCTTTTTCCATGGCCACCACCCGACCCTGAGCAGAGTTCAGCTGGCCCTCCAAGGTCATCTCCCGCTCGGTTAGGCGGGCCACCGACTCGTCCGAAACTTTCAACTTCTCGGCAGCGGACGTCGCCTTCTCCTCCGAAACTTTGAGCTTCTCCGCCGTCTCAGACAACTGGCCCTGGAGCTGCTCAACTTGGACTTTGAAATCATTATTGGCTTTGACAGAGGACTCGAGCTTCCTCCGGAGGGCCTGCATCCCTGACAACTCGAACTCGGCCTTTCGAGCTATTACGGCCCCCCGGAGCAAAGTCCGATACATCCATCTAGCCTGCCCAGCCAGTTCAGTGCCAAGAAAATGTTCCTCCGTCCCCGGGATCAATTGGGAGTCTATAAACCTTGTAGCATCAAAATTCCTCTCCATGATACTAAGGGCCCCCTCCGGGCTGGCTGACGACCTCCGCCTTTTGGGAGAATGGATAAGCTCCACGTCATCGTCTTCTTGACGGGAAGCGGTTGAGTGCCCGCCAGTTGCCTCCTCGGGAATAGGGGAACCCTGATCCTCGATAGGCCTTTTCCCCGCCGCAACGGCCTCCCGTGGAGAAACCTCGCCCTGACCCTCAGCCTCCACGGCTAGACCCTCCGACTTCCCGGCCTGATCTTCCACCTTCTCGGCATCCTTCTCAGCTTTCTCGTCGTCACTATCTTCGAAAAAGGTCTTCATCAAATTTTCAAGCCCGACCACAGTGGCAGACATTTCCACTACAGCAAACAACAAACGCATTAGTCGTTAAATCGGATAAAGAAAACAACAATAAACGCAAAGGCAAGCAAATAAGACAACTTACGGATATAGCTCCTGGCGGCCTCCCGTTCACCCATAAGAAGATGAGGGTTCACGGGGTTTTTTTCAAAAATGGCAAAAAGTACGTCAGCTATTTGCTTATCTACAGGCGACAACCTCTTGTACGTCACCTTGATGAAGGGATTCGACCCCGCCCCAAAACTCCAGTAAGTCGGGATAAGGCGCTCCCCCTCTAACGACAACCAAAAGGAGTGACGACCTTTGACGGGGCGAACTTTGAAATACTTGTCTTTAAAACCATGGTAGGAGTCCTCAAAGAGGCCAAATATTCTCCTACCCTGGGCAGAACGGAAAGAGAGAAACCCTTTCCTCGCCTTCCCCTGCTTGGAAGGGTTGGTAAAGTTGAAGTAAAAGAGGAAGACGTCCACTGACACCGGCAGCTCTAGGTGCTTGCAAACCATTTCGAAACAGCGGATTGAGGCCCAACTGTTCGGATGGAGCTGAGAGGGGGAGACGGATATCCGGTTCAGGAGCGCCATTTGAAAATCAGAGAACGGTATCCGAACGCCAACTTGTGTGAACATGGACTTGTAAAACCAAATCCAATCGGGGACACGAGGAGAATGGAAGTTGAGCTCATAAATACGCTCGCTGGGGGTAGGAACAGCGGTCTCATAGTTGGCCTCCTCGTCTGTCCCCCCACACAAGTAGCCGGCTTGCCGAAACTCGGTCAACTCCTCCAAATCCATTTGGTTGGGCGAGTCCTTTATATCGTCAGTCACCCAGGCGTACGGGTCGTAGGCCGCGCCAGATCTAGAAGACCGGGAGACGATGCGAGGCATACCTACAGCGGGGTACCACTCCGTTAGTCTATGAGGTCAGGAGTCCTTAGAAACCCAGAAACTACACCCTTTCAACTCTATCATGACCAAATACGGTTAAAGTCTAAGCCTACTACACAAGTCACTTAAAAACTTACCCCGGAATGTTACCCCTCCCATAATTCATCTACCCCAGCATTGGAAAGCCATTAGGCAAAAGTAAACTAAACATGCGACAAACACAAACAGCAACTACACAACAATAAGGCATAGTATAAACACAAGAGAATAAGAATCAAGAAATTACCTGAAATGGTTGTAGGAACTGGAGTGTGAAAGAGAAGCACGAGATGGCTCGAGCAAGAAATTTTGGATGTCAGGGAGAAAAGAAGATGAAAATGGCAAGAGTGGGAGAAAAAGAAAAAGGACACTGTTTAAAAACCACCACGAGAAGCGCGAAAGAAGGCAGGGGCAAAACGGTCTTTACGCACGGGGCTTTTTCAAACCATTATGAGCATTTAATGCTCAGCGCGAAGAACGAAGCGACGAACGAATGCCTCAGCAGACTAAGAGACACGCGCACAATAGACGCGCCTCTCCCACGGTCAGCCGACTCGACGACAACGCACGAACAAGGACATCACGCGCCACCAATCGCCCTCACGACCATCACTGGCGCGTCGGGGGAACTGTTACGGCCCGGCCCAGGATTCCTGTGGGTCAACCCGACCCGAGCTCCACCAGACCCAGACACGCGTCCCGTACGGCTCACCTGCAGCTGTGGGACAGCGTCCTTGAGAATATGGGCCTGCCCTCCAGAGGGGCCCACTACTGACATGTATATAAGGGGAAGACTGGCTCTTCCCCCGAGGTACGTCACATTTTTCTACATCACCCCTTT
>NC_029793.2:101856573-101895555 GCF_000816755.2 Arachis ipaensis
TTGCAGGTGGCCCCCCCCCTCTCCACACGAAGTGCTCGGGACCTCGCATCCATCTGACCGAAGAGCCGTGACCTGACGAGCCCCTCCTATCACCCAGAATCTTGACCCGAACCGTCCGGTAACCGAGATACCGAATAGTTGCTTTATTTTATTTCTTTTACACAGGTTACCTCGCTGGGAATTCTCTGCACTCTGATGTAGAGATTCCCACTTTTTTCTTGTTCTTTGTCTCTTTATAAGTAGGAACAAGGATAAGGAACCTCTTATAGATTTTGATGCTGAACCTGAAAGGACTTTGAGGCGGCGCTTGCAACAAGCTAGACTTTATAAGGCTAGTGAAAATCTGACAGAGACCTTTGGAAGGGAGGCTGCAGAGTCCACTATGGATCATAATCGTGCTGTGAATGCCAATATGGCAAATCTGAATGAGAATGAGCATCCTAGAAAAGTGCTTAGCTCATACACTACTCCCAATGCAGATCTTTATAGAAAAAGCATTGTGGTGCCTCCTATAGCTGCAAATAATTTTGAACTGAAGCCTCAGCTAGTCACTCTTGTGCAACAAAATTGTCAGTATCATGGACTTCCTCATGAAGACCCAAATTATTTTATTTCTAATTTCCTGCATATTTGTGATACTGTAAAGACCAATAGAGTGAATCCTGAGGTATACAAACTCATGCTCTTCCCATTTGCTGTGAGAGATAGAGCAAATTTATGGTTAGATTCTCAACCCAAGGAGAGTCTGGATACTTGGGACAAGGTGGTCACTGGATTTCTGACTAAATTTTTCCCACCACAAAAGCTGACTAAGCTGTGGGTGGAGGTTCAGACCTTCAGACAGAAAGATGGTGAGACCCTTTATGAAGCCTGGGAGAGATTCAAGCTACTGACCAGGCAATGTCCTCCGGACATATTTTCTAAATAGACCCAGCTAGATATCTTTTATGAGGGCTTATGTGAAATGTATTTAGATAATTCTGCAGGTGGTTCATTGCATATGAAGAAGATACCAGAGGAGACTACTGAGCTTATTGAGTTAGTTGCTAACAACCAATATCTCTACTCATCTAACAGGAATCCTGTGAACTCTAGGACCCCTCAAAAGAAAGGCAATTTGGAAGTAGAGGCTCAGAATAAAATTTTGTCTCAGCAGATGAATTTGATTACTCAACAATTGAATAGGATGTAGGTTTCAGTTGTTAATACTCAGAATGCACCTCAAGAGTCTCCTTATGACATGACTGGTAGCTTCATGCAAGGTGAGAATTATGATTATAGTCAATTTCCTTTTGAACAGGTCAACTACATGGGGAATGCTCTTAGAAATTCCAATAATGATTCATATGCCAAGACCTATAATTAGGGGTGGAGAAATCACCCAAATTTGGGATGGAGAGAGCAACCTCAGAGGCCACAGAATTTTAACAATAATTCTCAGGGTGGTTTTCAACAGAATAATCATAATAACCGCCAGTTTTAGTCTCATCATCAACAACCACCTCGGCATGCAAATTCTCAGCCCCAGAAGAACACTGATATGGAAGCAGTACTGAATCATTTTATGCAGGAAACTAGAGCTTTCAGAAATTTGGAGGTGCAGGTAGGGCAGTTGAGCAAGCAAATACCTGACACCGATATGGAAGCAATACTAAATCATTTTATGCAGGAAACTAGAGCTTTCAGAAATTTGGAGGTGCAGGTAGGGCAGTTGAGCAAGCAAATACCTGAGAGGCCTCCAAGTATATTTCCTGGTGATACAGTGGTGAATCCAAAAGAGGAATGCAAGGCTGGACAAGTGGCAAGTACGAAAGCATAAGTTACTGAGGAGCCGGTTGAAAAAGAAGCTCCAGAGCAGACTGAAGACACAGTAGTACATGCCCCTCCTAAGCGTGCAGACAACCCCTTCCCAGTCTCTCTTGAAACTTGATAAACCACTATTTTATGGTTTATCTTGTACTCAATTGAGTGGTTTTTATCTACTCTTTACCCACTTATTCATACTATTTGCATGGTTTTACATTTGCATTCCTAATTATGTGCTTTGATTGAAAACATGTTTCTTTGGCCTTTATATTACTAATATTAATCCTCTCTTATCACCATTAGATGCCTTGATATGTGTGTTAAGTGATTTCAGAGATTACAGGGCAGGAATGACTCAGAGGATGGAAAGAAAGCATGCAAAAATGAAAGGAATGCAAGAAGTTGGAGAAATTGCTAAGCTGTCCAGCCTGACCTCTCTGCACTCAAACGGCTATAACTTTAGCTACAGAGGTCCAAACGACGCAGTTCCAGTTGAATTGGAAAGCTAACGTCCGGAGCTTCGATTTGATATATAATATGATATAGTTTCCCTGACGCTAGGTGACGCGACCGCGTGAACCATGCGGCAGTGACGGAAACCAGCGCATTTGAATTCGCAACCAGCGAATTCTGGGCTATTTCTGACCCAGTTTGCGGCCCAGAAAATACATATTAGAGGCTATAAAGTGGGGGACTGCATCCATTCATAGGGAGGCTCTCAAAATTCACAATTTTAGGAGTAGATGTAGTTTTTAGAGAGAGAGGTTCTCTCCTCTCTCTTAGGATTAGGATTTAGGATTTCTCTTAGTTTTAGGAGTGACTCTCAATCCCAGGTTCTTTATTTTTATTTATTTTTTTAATTTAATTTATGAACTCCATGTTAGATTTGAATATTTTATTTAATATAATTTGAGGTATTTCAGACTTATGATTGCTCTCTTTAATTTATTAATGCTCTGTGTTTATCCAAATTATTTTCATTCAAGTAGACTTTCTTCTCTTTTGGCTTTGGTTAAATAATTGGTGACCCTTGAGTTATCAAACTCATTATTGATTGAAAATTGGAATTAATTCATCCACTTAACTTACCTTCATAGTTAGAGGTTAACAAAGTGGGAGAAGAATCCAATTCTCATCACAATTGATAAGGATAACTAGGATAGGATTTCCAGTTCTTCATACTTCGCCAAGAGTTTATTTTATTATTATTATTTTATTTTACTTGTTACTTAACTAACTTTTTATCTTGATCGAAAACCCCAATTTACAATCTCCATAACCAATAATAAGAACATACCTCCCTGCAATTCCTTGAGAAGACGACCCGAGGTTTGAATACTCGGTTATCAATTTCAAAAAGGGGTTTGTTACTTGTGATAACCAAAACGTTTGTACGAAGGGATTTTTGTCGGTTTAGAGACTATATCTACAACGCGACTGTTTTTAAGACATTCTTTACTGGAAAAAATCCTAACGTCAAAATGGCACCGTTGCCGGGGAATTGCAAACGTGTGCCTTATTATTGGTTATTGTAAATATTTTTTTTATTTTTGCTTGTTTATTTGTTTTTATTTTTGTTTTTATTTTTGCCTTTCCATAAATTAAGAGGTTATTGGTTTTTATTTAGTTATTACAAAATTTTTCAAAAATTTGTTCTTAGTGTTCATCTTGATCTTCAGGTTGTTCTTCACGTTCATCTTGACCTTCAAGCTGTTCTTAGTTGTTTTCTTCGTTTTGATCTAAAAATTTGAAATTTGGTGTCATTTTATTGTTTTTCTCTTTCTTCATCAAATTCAAAAATATTTTTAATTAATTTTTTCGAAAAAAAAATTTCAGATTTTTATTTTTAAAATTTTTTATCTTATCTTATCTTATTTCAAATTTCAAAATTTAAATAACCTTTTAATTTAATTTTATTTTTATTTTTATTTTTAATTTTTATTTACTATTATGAACTCTCACCCCTTTGGCTATGAGTCTGGTTACAATAATGTTGTAGGAAGAAGAAATTACAATGAGAACAGGCATCAAGGTTGAAACAATCAAAGATGGGAGGAGCCACAAGGATTTGATCAACCCTCATGGCAACAACCACCTCCAGTGAACTATCAACAACCACCACCATATGCCTATGAACTCTTTCCTCAACATGACTTTGGACCACCATACTCACAAGCCCCTTTCCACCATTCACCTCCATATGACCCTAACCCACATCCACCATACCAACCACCTTATGAACCAAATGAACCATACATAGATCCACCCCAAACCTCCATGGAGAAAGCACTTGCCGATCTAAACTCTACTATACAAGCTCTCTTCACCCAAATCAGACCACCAAATACCTTCAACAATCAACCCTCAAGCTCTAGTGCACTTCCTTGTCAACCACAGAATAATCTCTCCATCCCATCACCACCATCCATGGAAGAGCACCCACATCCATCAATCCAAGAGCAAGATGATCCCAATTATGCTATTGATATGGAACAGGAAAGAAGGAATCATCTTCGCGAATCCATACTTCATAAAGAGCTAGAGGAAGCCCTACGGGTAAAGGTAGGAGAGACCCTTGAAGATGAAAGAATAGTTGAAAGGAGTTGTCATGGAAAGAAAATCATTGAGGATGAGTACGATTTAATACTTAAACAACTGGACAAAGCAGCAATTATTAAAAAGGAAGAAGTGGTTGCAGACTTAAGAGATGCTGTACCTCCATTGGAAAGTCCAGTCACAGAGCCTCCTTCCATGCCCTTGGTGAGCAATGTAAAAGAGATTGAATTAGAAGAGAGCTGCCAAGAGGAAGAGGTTGAAATTGAAGAAGCTTGCAAAGAGGTGGTAATTATCAGAGAAGAGCACAAGGGAGTGGAACTTGCAATTTCATTAAAAATACCTCCCCCTAAGTTGCCATCATCCTTCACAACATTCAAGTGGGTAAAATTCATATCCCTTAGCTTTCTAATTCCACTTGAATATGGGCTACTGGAGACGGATGGTCAACTTAGAGCTCTTTGTAACATTAAGAGTAAGAGGAAGATGGCCAGTGGTAAGAATTGTCCCGCAAGGTTCATCATGGTTGGAAGCTTTAAGTTCAAACGCAAAGGTTGGTATAAAGCTCAACTGAATGGGTTTAGGAAGCTATTTGGTCACTGCAGTGAGAATTCAGATCACCTTTCACCCGGCTGGAAAAATGCAGATCGAGACAAAAACAGGTGTAAAAGCAAGGTTTGGGATCCTGGAATCTGTTCTGATATCCAACAGCCCGGGAGCCTAAGAATCTTTTTGAAGCTGCTCAAGGGTTTTACATGCCTAGTTTGGGACCCCGGAGATTACTGGAATCACAAACACTGGTGGAGATTCCTGGATGAGTTCAAGCATAAGCCACCATAACAGGAAGCTCATCAAATGTCCAACTTAAGGACTTTAACTAAAAGTGCTAGGTGGGAGACAACCCACCATGGTATGATTGTTCCTTTTTCATTTTTATTTAATTTTATTTGTTTTCTAGTTTTATTTTATTTTATTTTATTTTATTGAACCTGGAGTTTTGCATAACATTCATCTTAACACTGCATTCTTCATTTTTCAGATAAAAAAAAATGAGCACGCGACGTGACTGCATCAGCGACGCGTCCGCGTCGCAAGGAGATGGGAGACAATATTAATATGAACAGAGAGTTACGCAGGAGCAGCGCTGGAGGCATGCCAATGGCACAAATCGCCCCACGCGACCGCGTCGCTGACGCGACCGCGTCATATGGGAATAATGGCCTCCCACGCGACCGCGTGACCCACGCGGCCGCGTGACCTGAAATCGGCGTAAAAAGGGTGTATGGCCGAAAGTTGAGCTGGAATTGGGCTGGACCCGTGCTAGTAGCACAAGCCCAGCCACGCAAACGCCTCACCCACGCGTTCGCGTCGTATTGGAAATAAGGCCACCCGCGCGATCGCGTCGACCACGCGACCGCGTCACCCAGATTTTTGGCAATACTAAGTTTTGAACAGAGAGTTGTGCGACCGCGAGGCTGCACTCGCGCCACTAGCACAAATCGAGTCACGCGATCGCGTGCCCCACGCGTCTGCGTCACCCAACCTTATCGCGCACCACGCGACCGCGTCGCCAGCGTCGCACAACCTATCCAGATTAGTGCCAATTTTCTTATCTTTTCTTCTCCAAATCCTTATTCTTCTTATCTTTTCTTATTTCTTTCTTCTTCCTTTCTTATTTTCTCTCACTTCCATTCTATTTTATTTAATTTATTTACATACTTTCATTCATTGCATATTTTTATTTTTATAAAATTATTATTGGTGTTCAAATGAAGACGTTTACATGGGGAGACAGACAAGTCCATCTGCACAATCCTTAAAGAAAACAGTTGAAACAACCCGTCCACCTGCACATCTCAGCATGCACCGAGGACGGTGCAATCTTTAAGTGTGGGGAGGTCGATACCGATCTCCGTGGGTTAGTACATTCCTGTCTCAACACCAATGTTTTAATTTTCTTCGTTAAATTAGTTGTTGCATTTGCATATTTATTTGATTTTATGCATTTAGTTACTACTTGGTTGAAGTAATATTTTCTTTTTCAAGAAATTTTTATAATATTTCACTAATTTAAATTGAAAACATTTTTTGTGTTAAACTTGTTTGGAAGTTGTATTTGGAACATAGTTTTTGAGCCAAAGAATACACAACCTGTGAGATTTTGAGCTTATTTACATGGTTACATTATTTAACCATAAAATTTTTATTCTTGTGTGTTTTCTTCTCTATAATCGCAATCTTAGCTTTGTTCCATTCTATATGTCCAATATTTAGTGTATTTACATGCTTGCATATGATTGAGACCATTATTTGATTTTAGCTCACTTATCCTAAATAAGCCTACCCTTTAATTCACCCTTGTCAGCCACTTTGAGCCTTTTAACCCCCTCTTGTTCTGTATTTTACCACATTACTAGCCTTAAAGCAGAAAAACAATTAAATATCCCAATTGAATCTTTAGTTAGCTTAAGATAGTGTGTTAATTAAGTATGGGGAAACTGTGGGAACATGGGTTAATAAGGGAATGTATCATGTTTCTAATTTATTTGAATATTGGGAATTTGGGAACCTACTCATGAAAAACCAAAATAGAAAAATAATAGAAAATCCATGTACATTGATAAGTTATGTTTATTTCTCTACAAAAAAAAAAGAAAAAAAAAGAGAAAAAAAATATATATATATATAAATAAATAAAGGGGACAAAATTACCCCAATGTTAAGTTAATGAAAAATCAATGCACATGTGATAAATTAAAAAGAAAAAGTTGATACATGAGTATGTGATGTAAAAGTGGGAATTTTGGGTAGCTAGGAATAAATTAGAATTATATAGAGTATATGTATGTTAGGTGAAAGTTTAGGTTAATTAAAGATTCAATTCATACCTCACTTAACCATATATATATATATATATATCCCCACCTTTACCTTAGCCCCATTACAACCTTGAAAAGACCTCATGATGTTTGCATTGGTATACTAAATTTTGTTGATTGGTTAGATGAAGAACAAAGTTTTAGAAAGCATGATTAGAGAAGACTAGAGTGAATTACCCTATACACTTGAGAGATTAGAGTGATATACACTTCCAGTGAGGGTTCAATGCTTAATTCTATGTTCCCTGCTTTCATGAGCTATCTTCTTACAAGTTTACTTGTCTTTATTTTATATGATTTGAATTAGTGGAATTTGAATTATTTTTGTCTTTGAGAACTTATTTAATTTTAACCAAGTAGGTAGAAACATCTTAGCATGTAGTTGCATTCATATACATAGGTTGCATTTCATACATTTTACCATTCCTCTTCATCTTTATAGCTTCTCTTGAGCTTAGCATGAAGACATGCTAGTGTTTAAGTGTGGGGAGGTTGATAAACCACTATTTTATGGTTTATCTTGTACTCAATTGAGTGGTTTTTATCTACTCTTTACCCACTTATTCATACTATTTGCATGGTTTTACATTTGCCTTCCTAATGATGTGCTTTGATTGAAAACATGTTTTTTTGGCCTTTATATTACTAATATTAATCCTCTCTTATCACCATTAGATGCCTTGATATGTGTGTTAAGTGATTTCAGAGATTACAGGGCAGGAATGGCTCAGAGGATGGAAAGGAAGCATGCAAAAATGAAAGGAATGCAAGAAGTTGGAGAAATTGCTAAGTTGTCCAGCCTGACCTCTCTGCACTCAAACGGCTATAACTTTAGCTACAGAGGTCCAAACGACGCAGTTCCAGTTGAATTGGAAAGCTAACGTCCGGAGCTTCGATTTGATATATAATATGATATAGTTTCCCTGACGCTAGATGACGCGACCGCGTGATCTATGCTGCAGTGACGGAAACCAGCGTATTTGAATTCGCAACCAGCGAATTCTGGGCTATTTCTGACCCAGTTTGCGGCCCAGAAAATACATATTAGAGGCTATAAAGTGGGGGACTGCATCCATTCATAGGGAGGCTCTCAAAATTCACAATTTTAGGAGTAGATGTAGTTTTTAGAGAGAGAGGTTCTCTCCTCTCTCTTAGGATTAGGATTTAGGATTTCTCTTAGTATTAGGAGTGACTCTCAATCCCAGGTTCTTTATTTTTATTTATTTTCTCAATTTAATTTATGAACTCCATGTTAGATTTGAATATTTTATTTAATATAATTTGAGGTATTTCAGACTTATGATTGCTCTCTTTAATTTATTAATGCTCTGTGTTATCCAAATTATTTTCATTCAAGTAGACTTTCTTCCCTTTTGGTTTTGGTTAAATAATTGGTGACCCTTGAGTTATCAAACTCATTATTGATTGAAAATTGGAATTAATTCATCCACTTAACTTACCTTCATAGTTAGAGGTTAACAAAGCAGGAGAAGAATCCAATTCTCATCACAATTGATAAGGATAACTAGGATAGGACTTCCAGTTCTTTATACTTCGCCAAGAGTTTATTTTATTATTATTATTTTATTTTACTTGTTACTTAACTAACTTTTTACCTTGATCCAAAACCCCAATTTACAATCTCCATAACCAATAATAAGAACATACCTCCCTGCAATTCCTTGAGAAGACGACCCGAGGTTTGAATACTCGGTTATCAATTTTAAAAAGGGGTTTGTTACTTGTGACAACCAAAACGTTTGTACGAAGGGATTTTTGTCGGTTTAGAGACTATATCTACAACGCCACTGTTTTTATGACATTTTTTACTGGCAAAAATCCTAACGTCAAAACTCATCCTACATTGCCTAAAGCTCCTGAGTACAAGCCCAAGATGCCATATCCTCAGAGACTTCAAAAGGAGACCAAGGACAAGTAGTTTTCAAAGTTCTTGGAAGTTTTCAGAAAGTTACAAATCAATATTCCTTTTGTTGAGGTTTTGGAGCAAATGCCTCTCTATATTAAATTCATGAAGGAGTTATTGTCAAAGAAGAAATCTTTAAAGGGAGATGAGACAGTGGTCCTGACTAAGGAATGTAGTGCCATCATTCAGAATAAGTTGCCAAGAAAGATGCCTGATCCAGGGAGCTTTCAAATTCTATGTACCATTGGGAGCACAACCTTTGAGAAAGAATTATGTGATCTGGGAGCAAGCATCAATTTAATGCCCTTGTCTGTGATGAAGAAGTTGCAAATCCAAGAGGCACAACCCACAAGGATAGCATTACAGATGGCAGACAAATCTATAAAGCCTGCATACGGATTAGTGGAGAATATCTTGGTCAAAGTGGGTAAGTTCTTCCTCCTAGCAGAGTTTGTGATTCTTGACACAAGGGAGGATGAGAATGCCTCTATAATCCTAGGAAGACCTTTCCTAGCCACTGGGAGAGCTCTAATTGATGTAGAAGTGGGTGAATTAGTGCTTAGAGTACATAATGAGCAACTGTTCTTTCATGTCTTCAAAGATATGCATTCAGCAGGTGAAGAGGAGAGGTGCATGCAGATTGAGCTTATTAATCCAAACCTTCAAGAACCCCCTGATGATGCACAACAGAATTTGTAGCTCAAACCTCCTTTGGTGACAATCAATAAATTTCCTCCCGATATCAAACCTAAGTTTGGTGTTGGGAATGCATCATCCACCAAGGAAGAGATTCCCAAAAAGAAGAAAATACCCAGGGGATGGAGAAATAAAAAGATTCCCATTAAAGACTTCTCCCCAGGAATGAAGGTGGTATTCACTGCATGTTCAATGCTGCCTCATACAGTGAACAGGATCCTATCCCTTGAGCATATAGAGTTGATCAATGGGAGCACAGAAAAGAAGTTCATAGTGAAGGGTAAAGAGCTGAGCCCCTATGATCCTTCTCCTTAGAGGAGTTGACCGTCAAGCTAGTGACGGTAAAGAAGCACTTGTTGGGAGGCAACCCAACTGCTAGTATCCTTGATTTTGCAGTTACTTTGGTTTTAATTTTATAGTTTTTTTTTATTTTAGCATTATAGTTATTTTAGTTCTGGTCTTAAATTACTTTATCTCAATTTTTTTAGAATTTTTCCTGTTTTACAATGTGTTTTGGTCATGCAGAGTGGTTAGAACAGGAACAGGAGCAATTAAAAAGAATTTTTGACACCCTGGAGTTTTTCTTTGCTTGGGAACAAGCAAATTTTTAAGTTTGGTATTGTAGAGTGCGCTCTCTGTTTACCTTATCATCAGTGGTACCATGGAGAGATGAATGTTCTTCAAGGAGGAGCGTTCTTCAAGAAGGAGCATAGCCAGAGGAATAAGATGGCCACCAACATAACTGAGGTGGTTGAGTTCCTTTCATTCTATTTTTCCTTCCGTTCTTACTATATTATATTCCTATTTTCTGTTTCTTTGATTGCTTGCATGATCTTTAGTACTTTCGCTAAAAAGAAAATTGTCTCATGTACCACTCACTGAGCTTGAATCTAAAAAGAAAAGAAAAAAAAGTGATGTATTGCATCAGAAATTGAGTTTATATTTAAGAGTAGTTTTATTTACTTAAATGTGGTGGTGTTATCTGTGATTTTGAATGCATGATATGAATAGTGCATAGTTGAATTTGAATAAAAGGATGTTGGTGTATTAGGACTAGGAATTTAGAGGACTGTTATGAATTCTCTGAATTAAATAAAAGCTTAATCCTTGATGCAAAAGAAACAGCAAAAAGAAAATAAAGAAAAGCAAGGTCCAAGGCTCTGAGCATCAATGACTAGGAAGGTCAAATATGATTAAAAGCTCAAAGAGTTGTTTTCCTAGTCATATGCTTGTGGTGTAAATGTGTCAAGTAATCCTTGAGACAAAGCACTAAGAGTCGAGATCAAGTGCATTTAACAGAGTATGCCAAAGGCTTTGACCACCACTGTCTGGGAGTAACTGAGAGAAAAATCAGAACTAAAAGAGAGTTCCCCAATTAAGTGCTTGTGGTGTTTTTGTGTCAAGTGAAGCTTGAGACAAAATATTTAAAGTCACAGCTAGGCTCAAGGAGCAAAGCACCAAAGAAAAGAGACTTAAAGGAAATTTGCTGTGTTCAAGGATTAAACTGAAGTATAAAGATTAGAGAATTCATAATAGTATCCGGATTCTAATTCCGAATGACAGTGACATTCCTCTTATTCAAAGGAGAGTGAGGTGCCAAAACTATTCAGGATTGCATGTTACAAATCTCACTTTAAGAAGAGACATGAGCTTAATTGAACTCTCACTTATCATGCAAATTCACATCTTAATCATGTATTAGTTTTGGTTGCTTGAGGACAAGCAACAATTCTAGTTTGGTGTTGTGATGTGTGAGCATCTTTCCTATCTTTTCCTAGTGAATTTGCATTCAAATTGTTGAGTTTAATCAAGAATTAATCATCATCTAGCCACTATGAATGCTACTTTGAGTTGTGCGTAATTCTGTTTATTTCAGGTAGCATTCAGATAGATTTGATGGAGTTTCTGTAGAAAAAGAGAAGAAAATGAATGATGCTGTCAACTCTGACCTCCCTGCACTCCAATAATAATAACTTGAGCTACAAAGGTCCAATTGACGTGATTTCAGTGGCATTAGAAAGCTAACATTCAGAGCTTTCCAACGATATATAATATTGCACACTTATTTTCCAGCACACTCGGCCTCAATGGTGCCAAACTTGGAGATGGAGCATTATATTCGCCATTGCTTTTGGTCTCAGTGAAGTCAAACTTAAGAAACCTCAAGTTTGGCTTCAATCAAGAAGAATCGAAGAATGCTTATGGGTCACTTGAAGTCAAACTTGAGAAACCTCAAGTTTGGCTTCAACCAAGAAGAATCGAAGAATGCTTACGGGTCACCTGAAGCCAAACTTGAGAAACCTCAAGTTTGGCGCCTGATGAGCGGATATTTTATACGCTTTTTGACATTACTTTCATATAGTTTTTAGTAGTTTTTATTTAGTTTTTATTAATTTTTTATAGGTTTTAGTGTTAAATTCACATTTTTGGATTCTACTATGATTTTTTGTGTTTTTGGACAATTTCAGGTATTTTCTTGCTAAAATTGAGGAGTTAGAGCAGAAGTCTGATTCAGAGACAGAGAAAGCACTGCAGAAGCTGTCCGGATCTGACCTACCTGCATTCGGATGCGCTTTTTTGGAGCTACAGAAGTCCAAATGGAGCGCTCTGAACGGCTATAGAAAGCTGACTTCTAGATCTTTCCAGCAATATATAATAGTCTATACTTTGCTTCGGATTAGAAGGCCCAAAACTGGCGTTCAACGCCAGCTATCTGACCAGTTCTGGCGTCCAGTGCCAAAAAGGGATTCCAAGATGGAGTCCAACGCCCAAAAAGGTGCCAGGACTGGAGTTCAACGCCCAATGAAGCCTAAGCACGTGGATTTTATCAAAGCTCAGCCCAAACACTCACAAAGTGGGACTCAGAAATGGATTTTAGCACTAGATAGACTGTTTTACCCTTACTAGTCACTAGTTTAGTATTTAAAGTGTATTTTACATAATCGTTCGAACATATCATACACCATACACGTTTTTACCATTGTTTTCACATCAGTATGAGTTTCTAAACCTCCTATGTTGATGGGAAGAGCCCTGCTGAGTCCTATAAATTAATAAAAGTACTACTATTTCTCTTCGATCCGTGTTTGATTAATTCCAAGATGTATATTCGTTCTTCATCACTATGAATGCGTTAAACTAGCATAAGGTTATCACATTCTACATGGGTTTAGAGTGCGTCTTTCATCGGACAATGATGAACTGCTAGCTTGAATATACATCTCTCAGACGATTAATCCACGACTTCAATGGGGACTTCTCGAGACATCAGTTCAGCCGATTTCTAGGGAGATTAGTGTCTCTGTGGTAGAGGCTAGAACCAAAGGCGCAACATTCCTCCCATCTGGAAGATTCGACCTTGTCTATGGCATTTTGAGTAGGATCATCAAGGAGAATGAATTGTACGAGCTTCACCCTCAATCAGAATGGATCCGCACTAAACCTGGGGTTCAGATCTGGAGGAGTATTGGCAGCTGCTCAAACCAGTGTCAATCACATACAGCCTGCCATTGAAGAAATCACTCACAAGCAAAGGAAACAGTACTACCAGAATTAATTCAGAAAGACTAAGCAACTCCAATCCTTTACCTCATCCTTATCCCTCTTTTCATAGTTTACACGACTTCTGAGTTCTAATTACCCTGTTTATTTATTCTCTTTACTTTTATGCAATTAAAAATAACATACCAACATCTCCTACTCTTTCATCTGCCTGACTAAGACCTGCAGGATAACCATAGATTGCTTCAATCCAATAATCCTCGTGGGATCGACCCTGACTCGCTCAAGTATTACTTGGACGACCCAGTGCATTTGCTGGTTCAGTTGTACGAAGCGTGGGGATTCGTGCACCAAGTTTTTGGCATCGTTGCCGGAGATTGTTCGAGTTTGGACAAACTGACGGATTGTCTTGCTCCCTAAATCAGGTACTTTATTTCTTGATAATTTTTAATTGAGTCTTTTATTTTTATTTTCTTCTCCTTCAATTTTTTGAAAAATTAAAACCCTTTTTTAAATAAAATATTTTTCTTTTCTTTGTTTAATCCTTGTTCTTGATAGTGAGTCTTGCATGTTCTTGTTTTCTGTTTTTCAATTCCAAAAATTTTAAAACTTCTTCCTAAACCTTTTTCAAGAAATATTTGTCTTTTCTTTGTCTGAGTCTTTATTTGTGTTTTTGATTAAGTGTTTTATTTTCTTCTTCAATTTTTGAAAATCATAAAAAATTTTTCAAAAATATTTTTTATTTTCCTTGTTTAATCTTTGTTCTTGGTTAGAGTCTTTTGTGTTTGTTCTTGTTGAGTTTTTTGTTTTCTTTAAATCTTCCTTTTAAACTTCTTTTAAAAATAATTTTTCTTTGGTTAAATCTTGTTTCAATTTTAAGTTTGGTGTTTTCTTGTTGTTTTTCTTTAATTTTCGAAAATTTTCTTTTAGTTTTCTAAAAATTTTAAGTTTGGTGTTCTTTATGTATTCTTGTGTTCTTTAAATTTCTTTGAGTCTTGTTCTTCGTGTTCTTGTTAGTCTTCAAAGTATTGTTGTGTTTTGATCTTAAAATTTTTAAGTTTGGTGTCCCACTATTTTTTCCTCCAAATTTTCGAAAATTGGGTGCACTAGATCTAAAAATTTTAAGTTTTGTGTCTTTTACTTGTTTTTCTCTCTCCTCATTAATTCAAAAATCAAAAAAATAAAATATCTTTTCTTATTTTTAATTATTTTTCCGAAATTTTGCACAAAAATTTAGATTTTAATTTTAAAATTTTTTATCTTATCTTATCTTAATTTTAAAATTAAAAAAAAATCAAATCTTTTCAAAATAAAAAATCATATCTTTTTCAAAATCTTATCTTATCTTATTTCAAATTTAAAATTTCAACTTTCAAAATTTCAAGAATTAAAATTTCAAATTTCAAAATTCAAAATCCAAAATTTAAAATTCAAATTTCAATTTTAAAAATTAAACTTTTTCAAAATTCAAATCTTTTTCAAATCTTCATCTTATCTTGTTTCAAATTCAAAATTCAAAATTTAAAATTTCAAAATTTAAAATTTCAAAATTCAAATTTCAAATTTCAAAATTCAAATTTCAAAATTTTAAAATTCAAAATTTAATTTTCAAAATTCAAATTTTAAATTCAAATCTTTTTAATTTTAAAACTTATCTTTTCTATCTTATCTTTTCTTTTTAAATTTTAAAAATTAAATCTTTTTTCAAATCTTTGTAATTTCTTATTAAATTCAAATATTTTCTTATCTTATCTTCTATCTTATTTTTAAAATTCGAATGTTTTCTTAATTAATCACTTTTTCCTCTCTCTTCTTTTTCAAAACTTCCTAACTAACTTCTTCTCTCTTCTAATTTTTAAAAATTATATTCTTTTTCTCTCTCTTCTATTTTCAAAATTTAGTAATTAAATTTTAATTTCTTTCATTTTTATTTTCGGTTTAATAAACAAAATAATAAAAAAATTAATTATTATTTATCTTTTCTACTTTTATCTCTTCTTCTACTCCTTCTATCTTCTTCCTTCTTCATCTTCTACCTTTCTTAATCGTGAACCCAAGTGGGAATGAGGAGTTCAGGAGAACTCTAGGATTTTACACAAATCCCACTGCTGACTTTTATGAAAGAAGTATTAGCATACCTCACATCAGAGCTAGTAGCTTTGAACTCAACCCTCAACTTATTACTCTGGTGCAAGAAAATTGTCAGTATTCTAGGCTTCCTCACGAAGAACCTACATAATTCCTGGCAGATTTCCTAAGAATTGTTGGCACAATATACACTAAGGGAGTAGACCAAGAGGTCTACATATTATTGCTTTTTTCTTTTGCAGTAAAGGACCAAGCAAAAAGATTGTTGAATAACCAGCCTAAAGCTAGTTTAAAAACTTGAAAACAATTAGTGGACAAGTTTTTAAACCAATACTTTCTCCCAAGAAAGATGAACCAGCTGAGACTGGACATCTAAGGCTTCAAACAAGGAGATGGTGAATCTCTTTATGATGCCTGGGAGAGGTATAAGAGGATGCTAAGAAAATATCCCACTGAAATTTTTTAGAATGGGTACAGTTAGACATCTTCTACTATGGGCTTTTAGACATGGCTAGAATATCCTTGGACCACTCTGCTGGTGGTTCCATGCACATGAGAAAGACCATTGGAGAGGCTCGAGAGCTTATTGAGACAGTTGCCACTAATCAACATCTGTACTCATCTCCTGAGACCTCTATAAAAGGAGAGGTTAAGGCAGTAGTTGCTGAACCTAACCCTCCAAAGCAAGATGGTCCATTGACTTAACAACTGCAAGCCCTTGCCCAGCAAATGCTGGAGCTGCAAGAGGCTCTGCGAGAAACTCAGGCTTCTAATAGAAATGTAGAAGTCCAGTTGAGTCAAACAAGGCAACAGTTATCTAAGCAGATAACAGATGAATGCCAAGCCATTCGACTGAGGAGTGGAAAAACCTTAAGCTCCCAACCTTAGCCCAATAAGAACGAAAAGCCCATAGAGGATAACCAGATCTCTGCACAAGATGGTCCTAGGCATTCAAACGCCAAGAGAAGCACCACTCATGGTGTTGAACGCCAGGAAAGGGCAGAGACTGGGCATTCAAATGCCCAGAGAGGTATCCCTCTTGGCGTTGAACGCCAGGAATAGGCAGAGAGTGGCGTTTAAACGCCCAAGCAAGGGAAGTCAGTCACCTAATAACAACAACCCTAATAAACAAGGTAGTAACCCCCCTTCCAACTCACATGGCATTTGGCTTTCATCAACCAAGGTGGATAAGTACAAGATAAGATGCCATTTCCTCAAAAACTCTGTCAAGAGGAAAGGGATAAACAGTTTGCCCGCTTTGTAGAGTATCTCAGAACATTAGAGATAAAAATCCCTTTTGCAGAAGCTCTTCAACAGATACCTTCTTATGCAAAGTTCATAAAAGACATTCTAAGTCACAAGAAGGATTAGAGAGAGACACAAACAGTCCTCCTCACTGAGGAAGGTAGTGCAATCATTCAGAACAGCTTACCAGAGAAGCTTAAAGATCCTGGAAGCTTTATGATACCATACACTCTAGGTGATGCTTGTACAAGGACTGCTCTATATGACCTTGGAGCAAGCATTAACCTAATACCTGCTTCGCTAATAAACAAGCTTAGTTTGACTAATGAAGTCAAACCAACCCGCATGTGTCTTCAACTTGCTGATGGTTCTATTAAGATACCATCAGGAGTAGTTGAAGATATGATTATCAGGGTTAGACCCTTTGTCTTTCCCACTGACTTTGTGGTATCAAACATGGAGGGGAACAAGAGTGCATCCCTTATCCCAGGAAGACCTTTCCTAGTTACAGGACGGACCCTCATTGATATTGAAAAAGGGGAAGTAACCCTAAAAGTCAATGAGAAAAAGTTTGTACTGAATGCTGTCAAAGCTACGCAGCATCCAGACATTCCTGAGGAATGCATGTGCATTGACCCCATGGATTCCCTGGTGGAAGAGGTCAATATAGCCGAAAGCTTCAAGGAAAGGCTTGATGATATCCTTGATGATACTTAGCCTGACTTAGAGGAACCTTTGGAAACCTCTGAGGAAAAGGAGAAGTCTCCTGAGCTTGAGCTTAAGCCATTACCTTCCTCCTTGAAATATGCATTTTTGGGAGAGGGAGATACCTATTCTGTGATCATAAGCTCTACACTAAAGCCACAGGAAGAAGAAGCACTAATCCAAGTGCTTAAAACACATAGGACTGCCCTTGGGTGGACTATAAGTGACCTTAAAGGCATTAGTCCAGTCCGATGCATGCATAAAATCCTGCTGGAGGATAACGCCAAACTAGTGGTACAACCACAGAGGCGATTGAATCCAGCAATGAAGGAAGTAGTGCAAAAGGAAGTCACTAAGCTCTGGGAGGCTTGGATCATTTATCCAATTTCTGATAGCCCCTGGGGAGCCCTGTCCAAGTTGTCCCTAAGAAGGGAGGGATGACAGTGGTTCATAATGAAAAGAATGAGCTGATCCCGAAAAGGACAGTCACAGGGTGGCGTATGTGCATTGACTACGGAAGACTCAATGACGCCACCAGGAAAGATCACTTTCCTTTACCCTTCATTGACCAAATGCTAGAAAGACTAGCAGGTCATGCTTTTTATTGTTTCCTGGATGGATATTCCGGGTACAATCAAATAGCAGTAGATCCACAGGATGAAGAGAAGACATCATTCATATGCCCATCTGGCGTGTTCGCCTATAGATGAATGCCATTTGGCCTGTGCAATGCACCTACCACCTTTCAGAGATGCATGTTATCCATCTTCTATGATATGGTAGAGAAATTCCTTAAAGTATTCATGGATGACTTCTCTGTTTATGGAGACTCATTTGACTCCTGTCTTGATCATTTGACTCTGGTCCTGAAAAGATGCCAAGAAACAAACCTAGTTCTAAACCGGGAAAAATGCCACTTCATGGTAACTGAAAGCATTGTTCTTGGGCATCGGATCTCAAATAAGGGGATAGAGGTGGATCAAACTAAGGTGGAAGTGATAGAACGCTTGCCTCCACCTACTAGTGTTAAGGCAATTAGAAGCTTCCTAGGACATGCAGGATTCTACAGGTGGTTCATAAAAGATTTTTCTAAAATCGCCAAACCCCTGTGCAATCTCTTGGCCACTGATGTTCCATTCGTCTTTGACCAAGAATGCCTGCATGCTTTTGAAACTCTGAAAGCCAAGCTTGTCACTGCTCCTATCATCTCTGCACTCAGCTGGGACTTGCCATTTGATCTAATGTGTGATGCAAGTGATCATGCGATTGACGCAGTCCTAGGTCAGAGACATGACAAGTTTCTGTATGTCATTTATTAAGCGAGTTGTGTATTAAATGATGCGCAGAAAAATTACACTACTACAGAAAAGGAACTACTTGCAGTGGTTTATGCCATTCACAAGTTCAGATCCTACCTAGTAGGATCTAAGGTCATTATTTATACTGATCATGCTGCTCTAAAGTATCTACTCACTAAGCAGGAGTCTAAACCCAGACTTATAAGATGGGTATTACTCTTGTAAGAGTTTGATATAGAAATTAGAGACAGAAAAAGGATAGAAAATTAGGTGGCTGATCACTTGTCCCGGATTGAGCCAGTAGCAGGGACTTCTTGTCCTCCACTGACATATCCAAATTTTTTCCAGATGAGCAACTCTATGCCATCCGGACAGTACCTTGGTTTGCAGACATTGCAAACTACAAGGCTATACGGTTTATTCCCAAGGAGTTTACCAGGTAGCAAGCCCGGAAACTCATGCATGATGCAAAATATTATCTATGGGATGAGCCATATCTCTTTAAGAGATGCTCAGATGGAATAATCCAATGATGTGTGTCTGAAGAAGAGACACAGAGAATTCTATGGCATTGCCATGGCTCTGACTATGGAGAATACTTTGGAGGTGAGCGGACAGCCACTAAGGTACTCCAAAGTAGCTTTTATTGGCGTACTCTCTTTAAGGATTCTAGAGAGTTCGTCTGTAACTGCGATAGTTGCCAAAGAGCTGGCAACCTTTCTCATGGTCATAGCATACCTCAGTAAGGAATCTAGAGATTGAGTTGTTTGATGTATAGGGCATAGATTTAATGGGACCATTCCCTCCTTCATACTCAAACACCTACATCCTTGTGGCAGTAGATTATGTGTCTAAATGGGTTGAAGCAATAGTAACACCCACCAATGACACAAAAGTAGTAATGAAGCTCCTCCAAAAGAACATCTTCAGTAGATTTGGTGTCCCTAGGACACTAATTAGTGATGGAGGAACTCCTTTCTGCAACAGACAGCTGAATTCTGTCTTGAACCGATATGGAGTTCGCCATAAAGTAGCAACACCGTATCATCCCCAAACAAATGGGCAAGCGAAAGTCTCAAATAGAGAACTAAAGCGAATCTTAAAGAGGATAGTAAGTGCCTCTAGATAGGATTGGGCTAGAAAGCTTGATGATGCTCTGTGGGCATAAAGAACAGGTTTCAAAACCCCCATTGGAACTTCACCATATCAGTTAGTATATGGAAAGTCCTATCATTTGCCAGTAGAACTAGAACACAAGGCCTATTGGGCTACTAGATTCCTCAACCTTGATGCTAAAGCAGCAGGGGAGAAACGGCTGCTCCAACTAAATGAGTTGGATGAATTCCGCTTAAATGCAATTGAGAATGCAAAGATCTATAAGGAAAAGGCAAAGAGTTGGCATGACAGGAAGATAGCTTCTAGAGTCTTTGAACCAGGGCAGAAAGTTTTGCTCTTCAACTCAAGGCTCAGATTATTCACTGAGAAACTCAAATCCAGCTGGAAGGGACCGTATGTGATTACAAGAGTATCACCTTACGGACACATAGAACTTCAAGGAAAAGATCCTGAAAATAGGTTCACTGTCAATGGACAGAGAATTAAGCATTACCTTGAAAAAGATATAGAGCCAAGAGGCTCAACACTGTTACTAAATTAAGTACAGTGAAGTCAAGCTAGTGACGTTAAAGAAGCGCTTGTTCGGAGGTGACCCAACCTTACTCAACTATATTTTCTTTCATTTTGTTTTTCTTTCAGTTGTTAGAGTCATAATCATATGCAGCATTCAGAACAGAGACAGAATTTTACAGCAGTAAAAACAGAACACTTTGGATGGAGTGTCAAAGTTGAACGCCAGCCAGGGTATCCCTGTTGGGCATTCAACGCCCATCATGGGCAGCATTGCTGGCGTCAAACGCCAGCCATAGAGCATCCCCTGGGCGTTCAAATGCCAGTGCAAGAGAGCAGGGAAACTGGATTTTCCAGCCTTTCAGGACCTGTAGGTCCCACAGAAGCTCCACCTACCCCACCTTCTTCTACTCTACTTTGCTCGAGGATGAGCAAAACTCTTAAGTTTGGTGTTGCAAAAGCTTTACTTTTTGACTTTTACCACTCCTAAGTATGGAAGAAGAGGATAGAGTAAACTAGGAAGCATGCACAAGAGCCTGTGCAGCCGCCTCAATAAAAACAAAGGAGTGACATTGAAGAGATCAATCACTACATTGGATCCTCAAGGAGGAGTACTAGCCACCATCGTTCAGGTGGATTCGTTCTCTTTACACCCCTTTCCTATTATTTTTCTATTTTCTGTCTATTTATTTATCTGTTCTCTAGTTCTAGTTGCATGATCATTTGCATTGATGTCTTAAAGTTGTAAAATGTTTCATATATCTCTCACCTTGCTTAAATAAAAAAAAATTAGTGAAAAGAATTGAGAGATGCATGAATTTCAAATTTAAAATAAGATTAGTGTAATTAGTTTGATGTGGTGTTATTTACTTTTATTTTTTGAATGTATGATTAAACAGTGCATAATTGAAGTTGAAATTTTAGAATTTTGGCTCTTGAAAGAATAAGGAAAAAGGAAAAAATATTATTGATAATCCAAAAAATCTGAAAATTGATTCTTAAAGCAAGAAAAAACAGCAAAAAGCAAAAGAAAAAGTATGTTGCAAAAGAAAAAAAAATTATGCATGCGAAAAAGAAAGAAAAAATGGCAAAAAAATATATAAATAAATAAATAAAAAGCAGAAAAATTCATTATTGCCCAAAATTGCAAGAAAAGGAAGGCAGATTGAAAAAGCCAGTAACCCTTTAAACCAAAAGGCAAGGGTAAACGGACCCAAGGCTTTGAGCATTAATGGATAGGAGGGCCCAAAGGAATAAAATTCTGGCCTAAGCAGCTAAACCAAGCTGTCCCTAACCATGTGAAAAAGAGTGTACTTAAGAACTCTGGACACCTCTATCTGGGGACTCTAGCAAAGCTGAGTCACAATCTGAAAAGGTTCACCCAGTTAAAGTGTCTGTGGCATTATTGTATCCGGTGGTAATACTGGAAAACAAGGTGCTTAGGGTCACAGCCAAGACTCTGAAAGCTGTGCTCAAGAATCAAAATAAGCTTAACTAAGAGAGTCAATAATATCATCTGGATTCTAAGTTCCTAAAGATGCCAACCATTCTAAGTTTCAATGGATAGTAAGATGTAAAAACTATTCAGAAGCAAAAAGCTACTAAGTCCCGCTCATTTAATTGTAACTAAGCTTCATTTGAAACTTAGAGATTTATTGTATCTTAATTTTATTTTTATCCTATTGTGTTTTTAGTTGCTTGGGGACAAGCAACAGTTTAAATTTGGTGTTGTGATGAGCGGATATTTTATACGCTTTTTGGCATCACTTTCATATAGTTTTTAGTAGTTTTTATTTAGTTTTTATTAAGCTTTTATAGGTTTTAGTGTTAAATTCACATTTTTGGATTCTACTATGAGTTTTTGTGTTTTTGGACAATTTCAAGTATTTTCTAGCTGAAATTGAGGAGCTGGAGCAGAAGTCTGATTCAGAGATAGAGAAAGTACTGCAGATGCTGTCCGGATCAGACCTACGTGCATTCGTAAGAGCTTTTCTGAAGTTACAGAAGACCAAATGGAGCACTCTCAACGGATGGAAAGCTGACTTCCAGAGTTTTCCAGCAATATATAATAGTCCATACTTTGCTTTGGATTAGAAGGTCCAAAACTGGTGTTCAACGCCAGCCATCTGACCAGTTCTGGCATCCAGTGCCAGAAAGGGATTCCAAATTGGAGTTCAATGTCCAAAAAGGTGCCAGGACTGGAGTTCAACGCCCAAGGAAGCCTAAGCATGTGAATTTCTTCAAAGCTCAGCCCAAACACTCACAAAGTGGGCTCCAAAAGTGGATTTTAGCACTAGATAGACTATTTTACCCTTACTAGTCACTAGTTTAGTATTTAAAGTGCATTTTACATAATCATTCAAACATATCATACACCATACATGTTTTTACCATTATTTTCACATCAGTATGAGTTTCTAAATCTTCTAAGTTGAGGGGAAGAGTGATGACTTGCATCATCTACCCTTCATTCATGCATAAAGAAGACCATAAAAGAGCATAAATCTCATTGAATCAGTACAATTCATGCATTATTTGATGAATATTATGGTACACTACTTTGAGATGAGTTGTGCTGAATTTCAAGTGAAAAAAGCATCAAAAATGGGTAGAAGACAAACAAGAAACTGGGCGTGTGAAACTGGCGTGCCACTTGGGAGCAAACGCAACAAAAATGCACTGGTGTGGAATGCCAGGAGCTAGGCGTGGCACGCCAATACTAAATTCCAGAGGGGAAGTCCAAGCATGCACATGGGCGTGGCATGCCAGGGACTGAGCGTGGCACGCTAGGGACTGGGCGTGGCACCCTAGTGCAAAGTTCCAGAGAGCAACAATGGAGGACACAAAAGGGGCGTGGCATGCCAGGTTGGGCATGGAACGCCTAACCCACCAACTACTATGGGCGTGCCACTTGAGCAAAAGGGGCGTGGCATGCCAACTCACCATTCCAAGAAGAACCTCCACTATGGCGTGCCACTTGGTATCGAAGGCATGGCACGCCAGCTCCAAGAAGTCACTTAGGCATGCCACTTAAGAGTCCAGGTGTGGCACGCTAAGTTTGAAGAGTTCACAAATCCATGGGCATGCCACTTGAACAGCATAGCGTGGCGCACTGGTACAAGAATCCGGAGAAGGGGCTGAAGGCAATTGAAGACTGGGTGTGCCACTTGAAGTCGAAGGTGTGGCACGCCAACCTCTCAATCTCACTTAGGCGTGCCACTTGAGCAACCAGGCGTGGCACGCCAATGCACAAAGATAACAAAAGCAAGGACTGGGCGTGCCACTTGGTACCGAAGGCGTGGCACACCAACCCAAGCATATCACTATGGCGTGCCACTTGAAGGCTGAGGCATGGCACGCCAACTACTAGAACCAAGGAAAGATCATGGGCGTGGCACGCCAGTCTTTAGGCGTGGCACGCTGGTATAAGTTTCTAGAGAAGATGAAGGAGGCCAATTACATGGGGCGGACCACTTGGTATCGAAGGCATGGCACGCCACTCACTATTCTTCACTTAGGCATGCCACTTGAATCCCAAGCGTGGCACGCCAGTGTCATTCAGAGAGCAAAGAAGCATTGGGGCGTGCCACTTGAGTTCGTGGCGTGGCACGCCAAACAGAGGAACCACTCACTCACAAAGGGGCGTGGCATGTCAGACCCTGGGCATGCCACGCTAATGCAACTTTCCAGAGAAGCTTAGCCAAGCAAAAAGGCTAGGGCATGCCACTTGAGCTCGAAGGAATGGCATGCCAAGATTGTTAGAAAGACGAGCGTGCCACTTGAAGGGCTGGGCGTGGCACGCCAAGCTAAAATTAAAGAGCACGTGACATGCCACTAGAGCGCCAATCACACGCCAGCTGGGAGGTCACACTTATTGAGCTTCTTTTCTCTCCAAAATATAATTTTCCTTTTTCACTTTTGTAATTCTTTTATTTTACTAGGAGTAGTATAAATACCCCCAAGGAGTACTGAAGAAGGGGGTTAAGCAGTTAGTTTTAGATCCACTTTTACACTTCACTTTTGAGTACTTTTTGAGCTATGAGTAGCTAATTTCCCTCTCTCGGATTGATAATAGTGAAATTCTTCTTCTCTTCATCTTCTCTTTGATTTGCTAGAAGGAATTTCGTTCTTAATGCTTAGTGTTCAATTATCTTGGAAAAGAGATTGAATGCAATTGGGTTTCATGGGAACCTTGGGAAAGGAAACATGAAACCATGCTTGAAATCCCTTCTCACACCTGAGTAGAATCTGGATTTTGGTGTTTGAATATGTGACATATAATCCTCCCTCTACTTGGACCTATAATGGTGTGTGGTATAATCAGGGACCAAGCATATCTCTCTTCATGAGCAATTAGACCAAAGAATTGGCTATTGATCAAGATCTGAGAGATTGAGTCACCAGGGGATTGGAGCTCAATCAATCATGATTGCCAAGAGGTCAATGAGTTGCGCGATTGAAGAGGATATAAGCTAGATTTGATCCAAAGAGACAACATCTCCTGATCTCAATGAATTTTCCCATTCTTATCTACCCTTCTCTCTTTATAGCTTAATTTTACATTCACAATTTCCCATTCCCATTTACATTCAAGTCATTTATGATTCTGCACTTTACATTCTGCCATTTCCATTTCTGCACTTTATTATTTTTCTTTATATTCTAGCCATTTACATTTATGTCATTTACAATTCTGCACTTCACAATCTTATTGATCCTCTTGACTAATTCATCAATTAATTAAAGCTGCTCAAATTTGCCAATCTCTGTAGATACGATCCCACTCCACTGTGGGTTATTACTTGACGATAATTTTGGTGCGCTTGCCAAAAGAACTGATTCACTCATTTTGAATGGGGTAGTGAATTTCCGTCATCAAGTTTTATGGCGCCGTTGCCGAGGATTGGCTTAAACTTGACAGTGATTAAATTGATTGGAGAGAGATTAAGCAATTTAAAATTCCTTGTTATTTCAATTTTTTTATTTAGCACCTTTTTTTTCTTCTTTCTATTTCCACTTGGAGTTCTATTTCTTTCTTCTTTGATTATTTTTATTCATCATCCATATTTCCACTCTTCTAACTGTTCAATTAATTGCACCAACAAAGCTAACCACTAATCCCAACAAGGTTTTCCCTACTGCACTTGTTCTCTGTTGGTTATTTGCCAATTGTATGACAGATAGAAGAAGAGAGACTTCATCTCCCTTTGATAGTGAAATTGAGAGGACCCTCCTTAGGCGTAGGAGGGAAGCAAGAGGCAAAGGCATAATTGGAGAGGAACTAGTGGATGAAAATCTAGAAACCACCATAGAAGAAGAAGTACATGACCATGTTGAAGAGGAGGCTGGCAATCAAGCTGGGCAAGAAAGGAGAGTCTTAGGCTCTTACATCAACCCAAACCCAGGAAATTGTGGCAGCAGCATCCTAAAGTCAATAATTCATGCCAATAATTTTGAGCTGAAGCCTCAGCTCATCACACTTGTTCAGAATAATTGCTCATATAGAGGAAGTGCCCAAGAAGACCCTAATCAACATCTCAACACATTCTTGAGGATATGTGATACTGCAAAGTCCAACGGGGTACACCCTAACATCTACAAACTACTCTTGTTCCCTTTCTCACTCAGAGATAAGGCAGCAAAGTGGTTGGAATCATTCCCCAAGGATAGCCTAACTACATAGGAGGAGGTCGTAAACATATTCCTTGCAAGATTTTACCCTCCACAAAGAATCAACAGGCTGAGAGCTGAGGTGCAAACCTTCAGACAACAAGAAGGATAAACACTCTTTGAGGCATGGGAGAGATTCAAAGATCTGACAAGAAGATGCCCACCAGAAATGTTCAATGAGTGGGTACAACTAGATATATTTTATGAGGGGCTATCCTATGAATCAAAGAAGGTTGTGGGTCATTCTTCAGAAGGCTCACTCAAAAAGAAGAAAACCATTGAAGAAGCCATATATGTCATTGAAACTGTACCTGAAAATGAGTATTTCTATGCTTCAGAAGAAAGGAGTGCTAGAAATCAACTCTGTAGATGCTTTGTTAGCTCAGAACAAAGCAATTGCAGCTCAAATAACAGCTTTAACCAAGAGGATAGAGGCCAATCAAGCCTCAGTCATTCAAGACCAAACTCCTCAATGAGAAGGGAATGCACCAGAATCTGAAGGTGACTGGGAACAAGCTAATTATGTGAATAACTCATCCAGACCACCATATGACCCACACTCTAAGACATATAACCCATGTTGGAAGAACCACCCAAATTTTGGGTGGGAAAATCAACAAAACCACAACCAGGACTACAACAAACCTTATTCATCAATCAGCATTTCAACCATAACCCAAACCATCAAACAGAGAACCATAGACCCTACCATAACTCACAAAACACATCATACCATAGTAACCAACCCATACACAACAACCTCAATCAAGATGCACCATCCTCAACTATGCAACCATGTGAAATCAAGAGCAACTTTGAGAGGATGGAGGCTGCAATAGCACAACTGTCATCACAGATTACAGGAGCAGTCTCCACCCTCATGGACAAACAAGCACAAACTGAAAGAAGGATAGACACTAATCAAGAGGAATACAGGTCAAATCTGAAAAATCATGGCACAGCGATCTCAAAGTTGGAAGCACAAGTAGGGATTTTATCCAAGCAAATTCCACTTCCCACATACACATTTCCCAGTGATACCATGGCTAACCCAAGAGGGGAATGCAAGGCCATTACACTAAGAAGTGGGAAGGTTGTGGAGGAAGGAACCCCAAGCAAAGACAATCATGAAGAAGTTGCAGAAAAGTATGGGAATAAGGATGAAGGAGAGATCCCTGCTCCACCTCAACCAAAACCAGTCTTGAAGCCTTATGTGCCAAAAGCACCATACCCGCAAAGACTGGGAAAAGGTGGGAAGGATGGTCAATTCTCTAAGTTCCAAGAGATCTTCAAGAAGCTCCAAATCAACATACCATTTGCTGAGGCATTAGAACAAATGCCACTCTATGCCAAATTTTTGAAGGAGCTTATAACCAAAAAGAAGAACTGGGAGGCAAAAGAGACCATAGTATTGAATGAGAAATGCAGCCTCATCATACAGAAGAAGCTGCCTCAAAAGCTGAAAGACCCAGGGAGTTTTCAAATCCCCTGCATTATAGGGGAAATCACTATTGAGAAAGCTTTGTGTGATTTGGGAGCTAGCATAAATCTTATGTCCCTAACCATGATGAGAAGGATGAAGATTGAGGAAGCCAAGCCAACAAGAATGGCACTCCAATTGGCTGACAGAACATCACTATTGAGAAAGCTTTGTGTGATTTGGGAGCTAGCATAAATCTTATGTCCCTAACCATGATGAGAAGGATGAAGATTGAGGAAGCCAAGCCAACAAGGATAGCACTCCAATTGGCTGACTGAACATTTAAGTTTCCACATGGGGTGGTAGAGGACTTGCTAGTGAAAGTAGGAAAATTTATTTTCTCTGCTGATTTTGTTGTGCTGGACATGGAAGAAGAGGCCAACACATCAATTATCCTAGGAAGACCATTTCTAGCTACTGCTGGAACCATTATTGATGTGCAAAAAGGGGAACTAGTCTTGAGGTTGCATGAAGAGAAAATGGTCTTCAACGTCTTTAAAGCAATGAGTTACCCCAAAGAATCCATAGGAGAATGCATGCTGGTAGACACCATGGAACAGATAGTTCAAGAAGTCTTGGAAGAAGAACAATGTGGAAGAACCATTGAGCTAGAACAAGCACCAGATGGAGAACCACCACAAGCAACCATGAAAAACTCAATCATGCCAACCACTACAGACAACAAAGATGCAAAGTCACCAAAACTAGAGCTGAAAAACTTACCACCCAGCTTGAAATATGCATATTGGGTGCCAACAATACTCACCCAGTGATCATAAATTCAAGTCTGAGTAAGGAACAAGAAGAGGAGCTTATCCAAGTGCTGAGACAACACAAGGATGCCATAGGCTGGACACTTGCAGATTTAAAAGGGATCAGTCCTTCAATGTGTATGCATAAAATCCTGCTTGAAGTATATGCCAAACCTTCAAGGCAACAACAAAGGAGGCTGAACCCAACTATGAATGAAGTAGTTCAGAAAGAAGTGTTGAAATTGTGGCAAGCAGGGGTGATCTACCCCATCTCAGACAGTCCTTGGGTAAGCTCGGTGCAAGTAGTCCCTAAGAAGGGAGGGATCACTGTTGTGGCAAATGAGAAGAATGAATTGATACCCACAAGGACAGTGACCGGATGGCGTATGTGCATTGACTACCGGAAACTTAATGAAGCCACCCGGAAGGATCACTTTCCCCTACCTTTCATGGACCAGATGCTTGAAAGATTGGCAGGACATGAGTATTATTGCTTCCTGGATGGGTATTCGGGCTACAATCAAATTGTTGTAGACCCCAGGGATCAGGAAAAAACTTCATTTACTTGTCCATATGGTGTCTTTGCTTATTGGAGAATGCCCTTTGGATTGTGCAATGCACCTGCAACATTCCAAGGGTGCATACTCTCTATTTTTTCAGACATGATTGAGAAGTTCATAGAAGTATTCATGGATGACTTTTCTATGTTTGGGAACTCATATTCTGATTGCCTATACCATCTTGCTCTTGTGCTAAAAAGGTGTCAAGAAACCAACCTGGTTTTAAACTGGGAGAAGTGCCATTTTATGGTGACTGAAGGGGTTGTTCTTAGTCACAAAATTTCAAAAGATGGCATAGAAGTGGACAAGGCAAAAGTGGAAGTAATTGAAAAATTACCTCCACCATGCAATGTCAAAGCAATCAGAAGTTTTTTGAGATACGCTGGGTTCTATAGGAGGTTTATCAAAGACTTTTCAAAGATTGCAAAACCCCTTAGCAACCTACTTGTCTCAAATACTCCCTTTGTTTTTGATAGAGAGTGCATGGTAGCCTTTGATGAACTTAAGAAGAAACTCTCCTCTGCACCTATTATAGCACCACCAAGCTGGGATCTTTCCTTTGAACTAATGTGTGATGCATCTGATTTTGCTGTTGATGCTATTCTAGGACAGAGGAAAGACAAGCTAGTACATGTTATTTACTATGCTAGCAAGGTCCTTAATGAGAATCAAAGGAACTATACCACCACGGAGAAAGAACTTTTAGCCATAGTTTTTGCTTTTGATAAGTTTAGATCATATCTCATTGGCTCAAAAGTAATTGTGTTCACTGATCATGCAGGACTCAAATACTTGCTTACCAAACAAGAATCTAAGCCCAGACTAATAAGATGGATTCTGCTGCTCCAAGAATTTGATATTGAGATTAAAGATAGGAGCGGAGCAGAGAACAAGGTAGCTGACCACCTCTTAAGGATCCCACAAGAAGAAGAAATGCATCAAGTAGCAGTAAATGAAAGCTTTCCTGATGAACAATTGATGATGATTCGAGTAGCCCCTTAGTTTGCAGACATAGCTAACTTCAAGGCTATTGGGGAACTACCAACTAACATCGATAAGCACATGAGGAGGAAGCTAATCAAGGATGCCAAAAACTACATCTGGGATGACCACTATTTGTTCAAAAAGTATGCTGATGGAATCCTAAGAAGGTGTATATCCCATGAAGAAGGGCAGGAAGTGTTATGGCAGTGCCATGGATCCACATATGGAGGTCACTTCAGTGGAGAAAGAACAGCAGCAAAAGTGCTTCAATCCGGATTTTACTGGCCAACAATGTTTAAGGATGCCAAGGAAATGGTGTCAAGGTGTGATGAATGCCAAAGATCTGGTAATCTAACCAAGAGAAATGAGATGCCACAGTAATTCATACTAGAGCTAGAGCTATTTGATGTATGGGGGATTAACTTCATGGGACCCTTCCCAGCCTCCTACTCAAATAGCTACATATTGGTGGCTGTTGATTATGTCTCAAGGTGGGTAGAAGCCATAGCCACTGCAACAAATGACAACAAAATTGTGATAAGCTTCTTGAGAAGGAACATCTTTAGCAGATTAGGAGTTCCCAGAGCTCTCATTAGTGATGGACACACTTCTGCAACAAACAACTCGAGACACTCCTTCTCAGATATGGAGTCAAGCACAAAGTGGCAACTCTATACCACTGATGAGCGGATAATTTATACGCTTTTTGGCATTGTTTTTAGTATGTTTTTAGTAGAATCTAGTTACTTTTAGGGATATTTTCATTAGTTTTTATGTTAAATTTACATTTCTGGACTTTACTATGAGTTTGTGTGTTTTTCTGTGATTTCAGGTATTTTCTGGCTGAAATTGAGGGACTTGAGCAAAAATCAGATTCAGAGGTTGAAGAAGGACTGCTGATGCTATTGGATTCTGACCTCCTTGCACTCAAAGTGGATTTTCTGGACCTACAGAACTCAAAATGGCGCGCTTTCAATTGCGTTGAAATGTAGACATCCAGGGCTTTCCAGCAATATATAATAGTCCATACTTTGGCCGATTTTAGACGACGTAAAAAGGCGTTGAACGCCAGTTCTACGCTGCTGTCTGGAGTTAAAGGCCAGAAACACGTCACAAGCCAGAGTTGAACGCTAGAAATACGTTACAAACTGGCGTTCAACTCCAAGATTGACCTCTACACGTGTAACATTCAAGCTCAGCCCAAGCACACACCAAGTGGGCCCCGGAAGTGGATTTATGCATCAATTACTTACTTCTGTAAACCCTAGTAACTAGTTTAGTATAAATAGGACTTTTTACTATTGTATTAGACATCTTTGATCAGTTTTATGCTATCTTAGACTTTCATGGGGGCTGGCCATTCGGCCATGCCTAAATCATTATCACTTATGTATTTTCATACGGTAGAGTTTCTGCACTCCATAGATTAAGGTGTGGAGCTCTGCTGTTCCTCAAAGATTAATGCAAAGTACTACTGTTTTTCTATTTAATTCAACTTATTCCGCTTCTAAGATATTCATTCGCACTTCAACCTGAATGTGTTTTCCAGAGAGGATTAAAAGTAGCCATTGACAACGGTGATGTCCTTACATAAAGCCAGCCGTAGAAAGGAGTAAGACTAAATAGATGAAGACAGCGGGAAAGCAGAGATTCAGAGGAACGAAAGCATCACTATACACTTATCTGAAATTCTCACCAATGATATACATAAGTGTTTCTATCCTTATTTTCTATCTATTTATTATTTATGTTCGAAAACTCCATAACTATTTTATATCCGCCTGACTGAGATTTACAAGGTGACCATAGCTTGCTTCATACCAACAATCTCCATGGGATCGACCCTTACTCACGTAAGGTTTAATACTTGGACGACCCAGTGCACTTGCTGGTTAGTTGTATCGAAGTTGTGAATGAAAAACAATTTATTAAGATGTGCGTACAGAGTTTCTGGCGCCGTTGCCTGAGATCACAATTTCGTGCACTAAGTTTTTGGCGCCGTTGCCGGGGATTGTTCGAGTTTGGACAACTGACATTTCATCTTGTTGCTCAGATTAGGTAATTTTCTTTTTGTTTTATTTTCAAAAAGTTTTCAAAAATCTTTCAAAAAATTTCTCCTTTATTTTCAAAAAAAATTTTTAAAATAAATGTTTTAAAAAATATATTTTTCTTCAGAATTTTTAAGAATGAATTCTAGAATTTCATGAAGCATGTTGAAGCCTGGCTGGCTGTAAAGCCATGTCTAATTCTTTTGGATAAGGGCTTCCAACCATCAGCATAGAGGCAGGTTAATACAGAGCTAGAATATGGTTGGACTCTCAACCTAAGGATAGCCTGAACTCTTGGGATAAGCTGGTCAAGGCTTTCTTAGCCAAGTTCTTTCCTCCTCAAAAGCTGAGTAAGCTTAGAGTGGATGTTCAGACCTTCAGACAGAAAGAAGGTGAATCCCTCTATGAAGCTTGGGAGAGATACAAAGAACTGACCAAAAAGTGTCCTTCTGACATGCTTTCAGAATGGACCATCCTGGACATATTCTATGATGGTCTATCTGAATTAGCTAAAATGTCATTGGACACCTCTGCAGGTGGATCCATTCACTTAAAGAAAATGCCTGCAGAAGCTCAAGAACTCATTGACATGGTTGCTAATAACCAGTTCATGTACACTTCTGAGAGGAATCCTGTGAGTAATGGGACGCCTATGAAGAAGGGAGTTCTTGAAATTGATACTCTGAATGCCATATTGGCTCAGAATAAATTATTGACTCAGCAAGTCAATATGATTTTTTAGAGTCTGAATGGAATGCAAGCTGCATCCAACAGTACTCAAGAGGCATCTTCTGAAGAAGAAGCTTATGATCCTGAAAACCCTGCAATAGCAGAGGTGAATTACATGGGTGAACCTTATGGAAACACCTATAACCCCTCATGGAGAAATCACCCAAATCTCTCATGGAAGGATCAATAAAAGCCTCAACAAGGATTTAATAATGGTGGAAGAAATAGGTTTAACAATAGTAAACCTTTTCCATCATCCACTCAGCAACAGACAGAGAACTCTGAACAAAATACCTCTAATTTAGCAAACTTAGTCTCTGATCTATCTAAGGTCACTGTAAGTTTCATGAATGAAACAAGGTCCTCCATTAGAAATTTGGAGGCACAAGTGGGCCAGCTGAGTAAAAGGATCACTGAAATCCCTCCTAATACTCTCCCAAGCAATACAGAAGAAAATCCAAAAGGAGAGTGCAAGGCCATTGACATAGTCAACACGGCCGAACCTGGAGAGGAAGGGGAGGACGTAAATCCCAATGAGGAAGACCTCCTGGGACGTCCAGTGATCAATAAGGAGTTTCCCTTTGAGAAACCAAAGGAATCTGAGACTCATCTAGAGACCATAGAGATTCCATTGAACTTCCTTATGCCCTTCATGAGCTCTGACGAGTATTCATCTTCTGAAGAGAATGAGGATGTTACTGAAGAGCAAAGTACCAAGTACCTTGGTGCAATCATGAAGCTGAATGCCAAATTATTTGGTATTGAGACTTGGGAAGATGAACCTCCCTTGTTCACCAATGAACTAAGTGATCTGGATCAACTGACATTGCCTCAGAAGAAACAGGATCCTGGAAAGTTCGTAATACCTTGTACCATAGGCAACATGATCTTTGAATGTGTTTACAACTCAAGGTTACCCTTCTGTAAACATGGAAAAGAGGCACAGTAAGCTTCTCTCAAAACAGAGTCAACCAGAGCCCCCCACAGTCAAACTCTAAGTTTGGTGTTGGGAAGTCTCAACAATGCTCTGAACATCTTTGAGGCTCCATGAGAGCCCACTGTCAAGCTATTGACATTAAAGAAGCGCTTGTTGGGAGGCAACCCAATTTTTATTTATCTAATTTTATTTTTCTTGTTCTTTCATGTTTTATAAGGTTCATGATCACGTGGAGTCACAAAATAAATATAAAAATTGAAAACAGAATCAAAAACAGCAGAAGAAAAATCACACCCTGGAGGAAGACCTTACTGGCATTTAAACGCCAGTAAGAAGCATCTGGCTGGCGTTCAACGCCAGAACAGAGCATGGTTCTGGCGCTGAACAGCCAAAATGGGCAGCATCTGGGTGTTTGAACGCCAGAATTGTACCCTGGAGAAGAGCTGGCACTGAACGCCCAGAACAAGCATGGTTCTGGCGTTCAACGCCAGAAATGGGCAACAAATGGGCGTTCAACGCCCAGAACAAGCACCAATCTGGTGCTGAACGCCCAGAGTTGTGTGCAAGGGCATTTTGCATGCCTAATTTGGTGCAAGGTTGTAAAACCTTGAACACCTCAGAATCTGTGGACCCCACAGGATCCCCACCTACCTCCACTCACTTCTTCTCACCCCTCTTTCATACAATCCCATAAACACTCTTCCCCAAAACTCTTTACCAATCACCTCAATCTCTCTTCTCTATAACCACTTCACCACTCACATCCATCCACTCTTCCCCATAAACCTACCTCATAAACCCCACCTACCTTCAAAATTCAAAATCAATTTCCCACCCAAAACCCACCCTTATGGCCGAACCTTACCCCCCCTTCCTTCCCTATATAAAGCCCTCCATTCTTCTTCATTTTCACACAACACAACCCTCTCTTCCCCTTCTTGGCCGAATATACCCCTCCCCCCTCTCCTCCATATTTTCTTCTTCTTCTTCATCTATTCTTTCTTCTCTTGCTCGAGGGCGAGCAATATTCTATGTTTGGTATGGTAAAAACATAAGCTTTTTGTTTTTCCATTACCATTGATGGCACCCAAGACCGGAGAATCCTCTAGAAAAGGGAAAGGGAAGACAAAAGCTTCCACCTCCAAGTCATGGGAGATGGAAAGATTCATCTCCAAAGCTCATCAAGACCACTTCTATGATGTTGTGGTCAAGAAGAAGGTGATCCCCGAGGTCCCTTTCAAGCTCAAAAAGAATGAGTATCCGGAGATCCGACATGAAATCCAAAGAAGAGGTTGGGAAGTTCTAACAAACCCCATCCAACAAGTCGGCATCCTAATGGTTCAAGAGTTCTATGCCAATGCATAGATCACTAGGAACCATGATCAAAGTAAGAACCCAAACCCAAAGAATTATATTACAATGGTTCGAGGGAAATACTTAGATTTTAGTCCAGAAAATTTGAGGTTGGCGTTTAACTTGCCTATGATGCAAGGAGATGCACGCCCCTACACTAGAAGGGTCAAATTTAATCAAAGGTTAGACCAAGTCCTCATGGACATATGTGTGGAAGGAGCTTAATGGAAGATTGACTCCAAAGGCAAGCCGGTTCAATTAAGAAGACTGGACCTCAAGCCTGTGGTTAGAGGATGGTTGGAGTTCATCCAACGCTCCATCATCCCCACTAGCAACCGATCTGAAGTTACTGTGGATCGGGCCATCATGATTCATAGCATCATGATTGGAGAGGAAGTACAAGTTCATGAAGTCATCTCCCTTGAATTCTACAAAATAGCAGAAAAGCCCTCTCCTGGGGCAAGGCTAGCTTTTCCTCATCTTATTTGCCATCTATGTTACTCAGCTGGAGCTTTCATAGAAGGAGACATTCCCATTGAGGAAGAGAAGCCCATCACTAAGAAAAGGATGGAGCAAGCAAGAGAGCCCATTCATGGATCTCAAGAGACGCATGAAGCTCATCACCATGAGTTCCCAGAGATGCCTTAAATGCATTTTCCTCCATATTGAGGGACTTGAGCAAAAATCAGATTCAGAGGTTGAAGAAGGACTGCTGATGTTGTTGGATTCTGACCTCCCTGCACTCAAAGTGGATTTTCTGGAGCTACAGATCTCAAAATGGTGCGCTTCTAATTGCGTTGGAAAGTAGACATCTAGGGCTTTCCAACAATATATAATAGAAGTAAAGCCAAGCCCAAATGAAGAAAAGAACTGCTTCAAACTCAAGATCCAAAGGCCCAAGACTTGAAGAGTAAACTAGAAGCTGAGAAGAGTAGTATATATAGGAGTAGATTTGAATTGTAAAAAAAGTTCTGGAGGCTGGGAAAAAGAGAACTACTCTCTGTATTTTACTTTCTTTGCAATTTCTAGTTTTATGATGTATTCTCCATCTTTGTTTTCATCTTCAAGAGCTATGAACAACTAAACCCCTTTCATTGGGTTAGGGAGCTCTGTTGTAATTTGATGGATCAATACTAATTTTCATTATTCTTCTTCTATCTTTCCTCTTGATTTTACTTGAAAGCTTTCGATCTTCATCTAATTGAGTAGTTATCTTGGAAGAGAAGCTATTCAAAATTGGAACTCTTTTGAACCTTGAAAGAGGAATGAAGAGATCAAGCTAGAAATGCTTTCTCATGCTGGACCAAATTGGGTTTGGATGGGTATGTGACTATAACCCTCTCAATACTTGGTTTGGGAAATGCATGTGGTATAATCAGTGACCATACTTCATCTCTTCTCATGAGCAATTGACCAAGGAATTGGCTATTGATCAAGATTTGAGAGATTGAATTGCAAGAAATTGTAATTCAATCACTTAAGATTGCCAAGGAGATCAATGAGTGCATTGATTGAGGAAGAGATGAAAATGAACTTGATTCGGAGAATTGCAACATCTCTTAAGCCCAATGAACTCCCCATATCTGATCTTACCCATTCTCTTTAATTTCTGCCATTTACTTTTATGAGCAAATCCCCCATTCCCATTTACAATTCTGCAATTTATTTTCAGTCATTTACTTCCAGTCCTTTAATTCTAGCATTTACTTTTCTGTTATTTACATTCCCATCATCTTATTTTCTGCAACTCTCAACCCAAATTCTGGATTTGCTCAACTAGAACATTCTTCTAATTAAAGTTGCTTGATCAATCAATCCCTGTGGGATTCGACCTCACTCTATTGTGAGTTTTTACTTGACGACAACTTCGGTACACTTGCCGAAGGGAGATTTGTTGAGAGACAAGTTTTCCGTGCATCAAGTTTATGGCACCGTTGCTGGGGATTGATTGTGCATCAACAATGATTAAATTGGAAGATCACTAGATTGAGCATTTTTATTTTGTGAATTTCATTTTCTGTTTGAGTGATTTACTTTTTGTTTTAGTTAAACTTCTTCCCTTCCCCCTCTATTCTTTTGTTTTTCTTTGTTATTTTCAATTCTGTTTGCTAACCCACTAACTGTTTGATATATTGCATCACCCACAACTAACAGCAATTCTGACACAAATACCGTCTGCACCTATTATCTTTGCTTGTACTTGTTGGTTGTATGACAGGGAGAAGAAGCGGGGCTTCAACTTTTTTTGATTCTGAACCTGAGAGAACCTTCCTTAGACTAAGGAGGGAGGCAAATGAAAAATGTGTAGTTGGTGCTGAAGAAGAGGAGGAACACTTTGAGGAATACTTTGAACCAAACATGGAAGAAAACATGGAAAATCATCATGAAGAAGAGACTCACAACCATGGCAGAGGAGGTGGAGCAAATCATGCTGGGGAGAATAGAAGAGTTTTGGGCTCTTACATCAATCCAAACCCAGGCAATTGTGGAAGTAGCATCCAAAAGCCAACAATCCATGCCAACAACTTTGAACTTAAACCACAGCTCATCACCCTTGTTCAGAACAACTGTTCATTTGGAGGAGGTGTTCAAAAAGACCCCAATCAACATTTGACTACCTTCCTGAGAATATGTGACACAGTGAAATCTAATGGTGTTCATCCTGACGCCTATAGACTGCTCTTATTTCCCTTCTCACTCAGGGACAAGGCAGCCAAGTGGCTGGAATCCTTCCCAAGGGAGAGCTTGACAACTTGGGAGGATGTGGTGAACAAATTCTTAGCAAGATTCTACCCTCCTCAACGAATCAATAGGCTGAGAGCTGAGGTTCAAACTTTCAGGCAACAAGATGGTGAGACTCTGTATGAAGCATGGGAGGGGTTCAAGGACTTAACAAGGAGGTGTCCACCTGACATGTTCAACGAATGAGTCCAGCTGCACATTTTCTATGAAGGGCTCTCTTATGAGTCAAAGAAGGCAGTAGACCATTCATCGGGAGGATCCTTGAACAAGAAGAAGACCATTGAGGAAGCCATAGATGTTATTGAAACAGTAGCAGAAAACGACTACTTCTATGCTTCCGAAAGAGGGAACACAAGAGGAGTGACGGAGCTAAACAATGTAGATGCTCTGTTGGCCCAAAATAAGCTCATCACCCAGCAGCTGGCTGACCTCACCAAGAAGATGGAGAGGAACCAAGTAGCAGCAATATCCACTTCATCAACAACACAAGAAGGAGTGAATGAAGAAGCAGAGGGGAGTCAAGAGCAAGCCAACTACATTGGGAATTCACCAAGGAAAAACTATGATCCATACTCCAAGACTTACAACCCTGGATGGAGAAACCACCCAAACTTTGGGTGGGGAAGTGAGCAAGATCAAAACCAAGACCAGAGACGTTACAACTCCAACAACAATGCAGCTCACCAGCAATTCACCCAGAGGACATCTCAACACCCCTACAACAACACATCTCCACACACTTATCAAAACCAAAACAGTACATCTGCTCCGAACCACTCATCAATTGATGACAAGCTCTCTAAGATTGAGGCCTTACTTGAAGGAATATGCCAAGAGATTCAAGAAAATAAGGTGTTCAAAGAGGAGGTGCGAGCCAATATTAAGAACCAGGGAGAGACCATTAGAAAGCTGGAATTTCAGGTGGGATATTTAGCTGAGAAGATTCCCAAACCTACTGATAGCTTCCCAAGTGACACGGAGAAAAACCCCAAGGGAGAAGCAAAGAAAGTGAGATGGGAAGATTGCAAAATGGTCACTACAAGTGATCAAGAGATTGAAGACAAGCAAGGCAAAATGTGCAAACAACCTGAAGACAACTCAACAAAGGAGGAGGATAGAGAGCACAAAGAACCAGAAATCTCACAACAAGAGCTGCTGAAGCTCTATGCACCATTCCCTTTTGGGAAGACCATTCCTAGCTACGGCCAGAGCACTTATTGATGTAGAGAAAGGGGAGCTAATATTGAGAATCCATGATGAACGACTCAGGTTCAATGTTTTCAAACTCTCACAAAAAATAGATCAAGAGGACAAGGAACTAAGCACAAATGATAATGAGACACTGAAGGAGGAAACAAGCACTGAAGCACAGCCAGCTCATTCTGAGACCCCCTTAACTGACAAAC
>NC_029793.2:101895581-101897943 GCF_000816755.2 Arachis ipaensis
TAGAGTTCTTTCCCTGGAACATGTGGAGATCATTGATCCAACCAATGGATACAAGTCCACAGCAAGAGGGGAGGACTTTAAACACTACCAACCACCATGATGAAGGAAAAACGTCAAGCTAGTGACGTTAAAGAAGCGCTTCATGGGAGGCAACCCATGTTTTATATGCTTTTAGATGATAATGAATAAGTCAATCTTTATGAGCTTCAATCCAAACTTGACAAACACTTGGTGAAATCTTTATCATGCAGTATATAGTGAAGAACAAGTTTGGTGTTCAAAGCAAACCAAGATGCATGCTAGTCTTGGGAGCTTTGAACAAAATTTTTCATCACATTGCTTCAAACTAAGTTTGGTGTCACCCCATGGTGCCACCAAAATGCATATAAGGAACCACCAATAGTTGGTTAGTTAGTTGGAATTCATAGATAAACAATCAAATCCTTTCTTCCTTTTTATTAATATTAGCCATAAAATTCATATGGTCATTTTAATATCTTTTCTTACTTTACTTAGTTTGTCTTTATAGGAAAGAAAAAGGAGCATTAAAAAGGGATAGATTGGACAACCAAACAAAGAAGGTTCGGACACCACAAAAGGAGGGGTTACACACTTGTTCTAAAGAGGGAATACATTGGAAAATGTTGCCATGCAACATTGAAAAAAATGGACCTCTAGAAGACCGAGCAATCCCCATCATAAAGTGATGATCCTTGTCTTCTAGCCATGCATAACCCCAACCGTCCATCAAGTGACCACTTCATCAATCTACACCCTCCATTCTCTCACAACTTCTCTATATAAACGACCCTTGTCCATACCACCCTTCATTGTCATCACACACCTTCACCACTCTTCATTTCGGTACAATACACCCCCTGTCCGATTATAAACATTCCTCCCCTCACTCTCCTCATTGCCATAAAACCCTAAACAACCAAAAGTCTCCACAACCTTACCACCTTCACATATTAAATCATCATTCATGGCATCTTCAAGTTCTAAGAGAAGGGAGGGGAAGGAACCCATGGAAGAACACCCATATGATGAGAAAAGATTTAGAAGCTTGCATCATGCATTGTAATACGGGTGGATGGTTGATAAGGAAATCATTTATAAACTGGGATTTCAAGTTAAAAGGAATAGCCAAGTATGATGAAATGAAGGATGAATTAGCACGAAAGGAAAGACAAAGGATGGAAGAGAGTCATGAGTCAGTGAGGAAGGCACTTGAGGATTGGAAGCAAGCAAGATTGGCACGGATGCGAGGAAATGTCAGAGGAAACAAGGAGGACAAGCAAGGAAAAGAGCGTGGACATCCATAACAGTAAAAGGTGGTGGAGTTCCTTCTTTGTTCCATCTTTCTCTATGTTTTAAATAAGGAAGATCTTGTATGAAATAGAACTTGCTTCCATGTTATTTTTAAACCTTTTTCAATCATGTTATTTTTTTTTAGTTTTTGGTATTGAAGAGAGTCTATGTGCACTGGTCTTTATGTCACTGCATCATTACTTCCCTTTCTTGTAAGCTTGTCCCTTTTAAATCAAATTGAAGAAGAGAATGATTATGTTTTTAAAAGACCAGAGTAGAGCCCATAATGTGGAGGTGCATTCGTGAATCTTTGGGGTAGTCATAAGTTAGCTAAGTTGGTTCAACCACAAGGCTAGGAGGACAACTATCTATCCTGAATACTTGACTTTGGATACACTCATGAGACTAAGTTAATAATAAGATCCTAAGAAGAGAAAATGGAAAGAACAATGGAAGTGAAAAACAAAAGAAAAAGAGTAAGCCATAAGGCTAGGCATCAATGGTTTTAAGCTTGAGGCAAGTGTCTGTGGTGCTCCTGTGTGAGGGATCTACTTGGATGAATAAGCTCTTAGGGGTGCCTTATCACTTGGTAACTTGGGTTAACTAACTCGGGATTATCAGCTGAAAGTCCACTATCAAGAGTAACCTTCACTACAGAACACTTAGTAACCCAAAGAGGTGCTGGACACCAAGGTCTCAAGAAAAGAAAATAAATAAACTAAATGCCTGTAGTGTGTATGTATGGGGGATAGGCTTGAGGGAGTAAGTCCTTAGGGGTGTCTCAACACCTAGCACCTTGAACCAACTGGTTCGGGAGTGTTGGCTGAAAGCTTATCTTAAAGAGTTGCCCCCTTACAGAGAACTTAGCCTAAATAACACAAACAACCCTTGAAATAACAATAAAAGGATCAATGAATAAAAGTCTCATGGGATATGAACAAAGTGGGTGTTTTAGGACAAGATAAAGGTCTGAAAGCCAGTAATGGAATGAACCTAAGTTGCTATGCATGAAACCACCATAAAATCAGTAACATAACTTCCACAAGAATGA
>NC_029793.2:101897956-101903087 GCF_000816755.2 Arachis ipaensis
GAAGAGCAAACTAGAAGCTGAGAAGAGTAGTATATATAGGAGTAGCTTTGAATTGTAAAAGAAGTTCTGGAGGCTGGGAAAAAGAGAACTACTCTCTATATTTTACTTTCTTTGCAATTTCTAGTTTTATGATGTATTCTCCATCTTTGTTTTCATCTTCAAGAGCTATTAACAACTAAACCCCTTTCATTGGGTTAGGGAGCTCTGTTATAATTTGATGGATCAATACTAATTTTCATTATTCTTCTTCTATCTTTTCTCTTGATTTTACTTGAAAGATTTCGATCTTCATCCAATTGAGTAGTTATCTTGGAAGAGAAGCTATTCAAACTTGGATCTCTTTTGAACCTTGAAAGAGGAATGAAGAGATCAAGCTAGAAATGCTTTCTCATGCTGGACCAAATTGGGTTTGGATGGGTATGTGACTATAAGCCTCTCAATACTTGGTTTGGGAAATGCATGTGGTATAATCAGTGACCATACTTCATCTCTTCTCATGAGCAATTGACCAAGGAATTGGCTATTGATCGAGATTTAAGAGATTGAATTGCAAGAAATTGTAATTCAATCACTTAAGATTGCCAAGGAGATCAATGAGTGCATTGATTGAGGAAGAGATGAAAATGAACTTGATCCGGAAAATTGCAACATCTCCTAAGCCCAATGAACTCCCCATCTCTGATCTTACCCATTCTCTTTAATTTCTGCCATATACTTTTATGAGCAAATCCCCCATTCCCATTTACAATTCTGCAATTTATTTTCAGTCATTTACTTCCAGTCCTTTAATTCTAGCATTTACTTTTCTGTTATTTACATTCCCGTCATTTTATTTTCTAGAACTCTCAACCCAAATTCTGGATTCGCTCAACTAGAACATTCTTCTAATTAAAGTTGCTTGATCAATCAATCCCTGTGGGATTTGACCTCACTCTATTGTGAGTTTTTACTTGACGACAACTTCGGTACACTTGCCGAAGGGAGATTTGTTGAGAGACAAGTTTTCCGTGCATCAGCCATTGACAAGGGTGATTCCTCCAGACGATTAGCCATGCAGTGACAGCGCATCGGACCATTTTTCAAAGAGGATTAAAAGTAGCCATTGACAACGGTGATGTCCTTACATAAAGCCAGCCGTAGAAAGGAGTAAGACTGATTGGATGAAGATAGCAGGAAAGCAGAGATTCAGAGAGCTAAAATGAATCCTTGAAAAAATTGCTGGAAGCTCAAGAAAGGATTGGTCTAAGAAGCTGGATGATGCACTATGGGACTACAGAACAGCCTATAAGACTCCCATTGGGATGTCTCCATACCAACTGGTATATGGCAAGGCTTTTCACTTACCAGTTGAACTTGAGCATAGAGCATTTTGGGCTCTAAAAATGTTAAACTATGATGAGCAAGCTGCTGGAGAAAAGAGATTAATGCAACTCAATGAACTGGAGGAGTTTAGAAATCAAGCATATGAGAATGCAAAAATCTACAAAGAAAACACAAAAAAGGTGCCATGACCAAAAGATAGCAAGAAGGGAGTTCACTGAAGGACAGAAGGTGCTACTCTACAACTCAAGGCTCAAGTTCTTCCCTGGAAAACTTAAGTCTCGATGGTCAGGACCTTTCACCATCCTCAAGGTGTTTTCCTATGGTCATGTGGAGCTCATGGAGGATAAGACTCAGAGAACTTTTACTGTCAATGGCCATAGACTCAAACACTACTTGGGAGGCTCCTTAGAGGAGCAGAGAGTGAGCTACAAACTCAGCTAAAGATAAAGGAATGTCAAGCTAATGACAATAAAGAAGCGCTAGTTGGGAGGCACCCAAACACTTTATCCTTTTTGATTTATTACTTTTCTTAGAAATAGTTTAAAATCTATTGCTTCAGATAGTTTAATTTTCAGTCTCACATTGATGCTACATTATCAAATTAGGATTAGTTTACAATTGTAGATTAGAAAGTTGATATTAGCTTTGGTAGCTAGATTTTCTTTACACTCTTTTATTTCTTTCTATTCTGGAATTGCAACTTGATGAAGGCATAACTAATGATGAGTGAATGGACTGAGAACTAGCTAAATTGCTAAGTTTGGTGTGGCCTCTCACCCACTTAATCTAGGCTTACAAACAATTAATAGCTTGATTTTGAAGAGTAAGCCTAGAGATTAAGTTTGGTGTTGCCACCACTAAGGATCACCTAGCAGCCCAAGTCACCCAAATTGAAAGCACTTAATATTTTGGGCAAGAACATGTACGTGGTTCAATGAGTTCAGAGGTATTAGAATCAAAAGAAAATGAAAAGATTGGTGTTATTCTATTCTTATGAACACATTAAATACACAATGATGAAACCAATTTATTAAGATGCCAAAGGATTAAGTTTGGTGTCCCAAGGGACACCCATCAGTTGCAATCCAAATCACTCTTGATGAGAAGGAATATGAAGGGGTTCTCTTGACATTACTAATGGGTTCAGTTTCAATTTCAGGAGAGAAGATGGGGCCCACATGGTAAACAACTCACAAAGCAAGGAAGTGAAAGTGTACTTGCACTTTGGAACTCAACACATGCAGAAGACACTGTAAGAAAAGAGTTGGCGCCTCTTCCCACGCTAGGCACCACTCCCCAAGTGGGAAAACATTTAACCCTTTTTATTTCCCACCTTTCGACCACACCATTCACCCTTTATAAAAGCCTCACCTCCGCAACTCCTCTCCCACTTCAAAACCCCAATCACACACGAAAAGCATACATACACCCCTCATCTTCCTTTCTCTTTTCACCTTCTACTATCTCTCTTCCCCTACTTTCTTTCTTTTTTTTCTTGATTGGGACAATCAAGTCCTAAGTTTGGTGTTGGAGCAAAACCTTATTTTGCTTGCTCTTTCTTGCAACCCCCATTTTTTTCACAACCTCAAACACACTCTCTCAACCTAATGGCACTGCCAAAAAGTTCAGCCTCAAAGAAAAAACACCAAGGAACCAACCTTTGGATCCTCAAGCTCTTTCAATGACTACAAGTTCCTCTCCGCATTCAACCAAAATTAATTCTATGGTTGGGTGAGTGAAAGGAAGATCATTCCAGAAGTTGGGTTTCAACTAGGGAGGAATGAGCATCTTGAGATCAACAATAGGGGTTGGTCACTCCTATGCAACCCACCAAGGAAGGTGGTAGAGAGCCTAGTGAGGGAATTTTATGCTAATGATGTACCTCAGCCAGGACAACACTATGGCTACATTAGCTATGTAAGGGGGAAGTCCATTGACTATAGCCCCTCTAGCATAGAAAGGATGCTAATGGTGAAGAGGACAAGCTCCACCCGGAGCTATGAAGAAAGAATGAAGCAATAAGACCCTGGATTTGATGAGATCCTGAATGAAATCTGTGTGCTAAATGTGTATTGGATAAATGATAAGGATGGGATATCCAACCAATTGAGGAGAAGAGATTTGAGCCCCCAAGCTAGAGGGTAGCTAGAATTTGTGAGGAGGTCCCTAATCCCCACATCCAACACTTCAGAGGTGACTAAGGAGAGAGCTGTGCTCATCTACATCATCATGAAAGGTGAGAATGTCAACGTGGGGGAGATGATCGCCAACAACATCAACAAGTGCTGAAAAGCACCAATGACAACACAAGGTTGGCATTCTCCAGCATTATACAGAGGCTATGTGATGAGGTTGGAGTTGAAAAGATCATTGATGAGGTGCTTGTGAAACAAGACAAATTCATAACTGCCAAGAAGATGGCCAAAGTGGTAGCTATTAACCCACTTCAAAGGGCTAGAGAACAAAGAGCTCATGCTCATGGACCATGATGAGCGGATAATTTATACGCTTTTTGGCATTGTTTTTAGTATGTTTTTAGTAGGATCTAGTTACTTTTAGGGATGTTTTCATTAGTTTTTATGTTAAATTCACATTTCTGGACTTTACTATGAGTTTGTGCGTTTTTCTGTGATTTCAGGTATTTTCTGGCTGAAATTGAGGGACTTGAGCAGAAATCAGATTCAGAGGTTGAAAAAGGACTGCTGATGCTATGAATTTTACATAATTAAAGTGTAATCACGATTACGCGTACCAAGTTGCTCACATTGCCAGGGATTGTTCGAGCCTGGACATCACAATTTCGTGCACCAAGTTTTTGGCGCCGTTGCCGGGGATTGTTCGAGTTTGGACAACTGACAGTTCATCCTGTTGCTCAGATTGGGTAACTTTCTTTTCGTTTTCTTTTCAAAAAAAAATATTTTTCAAAAATATTTCTAAAATTTCTCATATGTTTTCGAAAAAAATAATATAAAAATGTTTTCAAAAAAATATTTATTCAAAATTTTTAAAAATGAATTCTAGTGTTTCATGAAGCATGTTGAAGCCTGGCTGGCTGTAAAGTCATGTCTAATTCCTTTGGGAATGAGTATGTCAGGCGTGTCATGTCTGAATTACATGCTGAAGCTTGGCTGGCCATTGGCCATGTCTAGTGTTTTGGACCGGAGCTTTCATTGAAAGCTTGGCTGGCTAGTGAGCCATGTCTAATTCCTGGACTAAAGCTTTAGACTAAGAATGCAAGATTCCTGGAATTCATGTTAAAAATTTTGGAATCCTTATTTTTTCTTTTTCATATAATTTTCGAAAAAAAAATCCAAAAAAAATTAGAAAATCATAAAAATCAAAAATATTTTTGTGTTTCTTGTTTGAGTCATGTGTCATGTTATAAGTTTGGTGTCAATTGCATATGCATCTTGCATTTTTCGAAAAGTTCATGCATTCATAGTGTTCTTCATGATCTTCAAGTTGTTCTTGGTGAGTCTTCTTGTTTGATCTTGATGATTTTTTGTTTTGTGTCTTTTATTGTTTTTCATATGCATTTTTGAATTCTTAGTGTCTAAGCATTAAAGAATTCTAAGTTTGGTGTCTTGCATGTTTTCTTTGCATTAAAAATTTTTCAAAAATATGTTCTTGATGTTCATCATGATCTTCATAGTGTTCTTGGTGTTCATCTTGACATTCATAGCATTCTTGCATGCATCACATGTTTTGATCTAAAAATTTCATGCATTGCATCTTTTTAGTGTTTTTCTCTCTCATCATAAAAATTCAAAAAAAAATCAAAAAAAAATATCTTTCCCTTTTTCTCTCC
>NC_029793.2:101903126-101903962 GCF_000816755.2 Arachis ipaensis
AAAATCTCATTAGAGATGGCAGACAGCTCTAGAAAACAGGCTTATGGACAAGTAGAGGACGTGTTAGTAAATGTTGAAGGCCTTTACATCCCTGCTGATTTCATAGTCCTGGATACTGGAAAGGAAGAGGATGAATCCATCATCCTAGGAAGACCTTTCCTGGCCACAGCAAGAGCTGTGATTGATGTTGACAGAGGTGAAATAGTCCTTCAATGGAATGAGAACTCCCTTGTATTCAAAACTCAAGGATCTCCCTCTGCAACCATGAAGAGGAAGCATAAAAGCTTCTCTCAAAGCAGAGTCAACCAGAGCCCCCACAGTCAAACTCTAAGTTTGGTGTTGGGAGGCCACAACCAAACTCTAAGTTTGGTGTTGAACTCCCATATCCAAACTCTAAGTTTGGTGTTGGAAAGTTTCAACAAAACTCTGCACATCTGTGAGGCTCCATGAGAGCCCACTATCAAGCTATTGACATTAAAGAAGCGCTTGTTGGGAGGCAACCCAATGTGTATCTAACTCTTATTTTTATTGTTTTTCATGTTTTCTTAGGTTAATTATCATGTGGAGTCACAAAATAAATAGAAAAATCGAAAACGGAATCAAAAACAGCAGAAGAAAAATCACACCCTGGAGGAGCATATGCCTGGCGTTCAAACGCCAGAACAAAGCATGGTTCTGGTGCTGAACGCCCAAATGGGCAGCTTCTGGGCGCTGAACGCCAGAACAGGCATGGTTCTGGCGTTCAACGCCAGAAATGGCACACATATGGGCGTTGAACGCCCAAAATGGCCACCAACCTGGCGCTGAACGCCCAGAGTTGGGTACAAAGGCATTTT
>NC_029793.2:101905564-101905664 GCF_000816755.2 Arachis ipaensis
ACCAATAACCAATAACCCTTAAAACCAAAAGGCAAGGGCAAATAAAAAGGATCCCAAGGCTTTGAGCATCAGTGGATAGGAGGGCCTAAAAATCCTAGTC
>NC_029793.2:101905910-101916790 GCF_000816755.2 Arachis ipaensis
GCCACGGCCAAGACTCATAAAGAAGCTGTGTTCAAGAATCATCATACTGAACTAGGAGAGTCAATAACACTATTCGAAATCGGAAGTTCCTATAGATGCCAATCATTCTAAACTTCCGGACGACCCAGTGCACTTGCTGGTTAGTTGTATCGAAGTTGTGAACCATGGTATTGGCACCATGTTCTTGGCGCCATTGCCAGGGGAAGAAAGAGCCATGAATTTTACATAATTAAAGTGTAATCACGATTACGCGTACCAAGTTGCTCACATTGCCAGGGATTGTTCGAGCCTGGACATCACAATTTCGTGCACCAGACCACAACAACAATAAGAAGAGGAAGAGGCAGAAGAGCAACCTCACTTCTTAGCACTTCAACCACCACTACACTACCAATATCAACAATTTCCAAATGGATTCAACTGGGAACAATTGCAAGGAGATGTACATCAAATGAAGGGAGACCTACACCACTTGAGGGAAGATGTCAATCAACTCAAAGAAACTCAACAACAACAATGGAGCCAAGTCAACCAAAACATTCAGCAACTCCAAGGGGGTTTTGAGAACCTCAAGGAGCAGCAAGAACAATTTGACTGGAGAGAGGTGCGAAGTGCACTAGACAAAATAGTAGAGCAAGGCAAATGGCAACAGAGGAACTTGGCCGAATTCAGAAATCTCTATGATGCCAGAACCATATCCAGGAGGTAGTACGACATCAATACACAAGCGAAGCTGAATCACTTGTGTAACGCCGTGGCCACTCTAAACCCAGGATACCCAACCTTCATGCAAGGAATGGAAGAGCTAAGTGCAAGACAAGAGGAAATCCTAGCCAAACATAAGGAGGATGAAAGGAATTATATGAGGAGGGCAGGATTTTGGAAGCCCAAGGATGCCAAAGCACAAGAAGGTTCCTCCAAACCAGATGAAGGTGACTTCTCCCCTTCCAATAAGAAGGACAAAAGGAAGGGGCCAATGAACTAAAGATGAAGCTGCTCAAGGTTGTTGAGTCCTATGGTTAACACTTTCTAATTTCTGAAATCCTATTTTAAACTTTTGTTTGATTTACTTTTTGAATAAATAATCATGCTAGGATAGTTTATGTTTTATGCTTAGTTTTAATTCATGTTTGAAATCTTTATAAGTCTTTTAAGTTTACAAGAAAGAAAATGACATGTATTTCAAGTCTTCATTTCAACATAAATAAAAGTAGAGCTTGTCTCCATAAGAGTTACTATGAGTTATGCAAAAACAATAAGAGAGACCAAGGCCAAGAGAGATCATCAAACAAACTAAGAAATAAGAAACTAAGTGTAGAACCTTGGATGAACTAAAAAGAAAATGAGTCATGGAGGGCAACTAGTCCTAGAAGGTATAACAAGGGAAGGTTAAGGGGTGTTCCTTGAATATCTATAGAACCAAGAAGTAGTAAGCAATAAAGGCCCAAGGCTCTGAGCATCAACTACTGGTATGGAAAAAGAAACATTAAAAAGCTCAAAAAGAATTAAAGATCTTAGTAGATGCTTGTGGTGAAGATGTGTCAAGAAGAGACCTGGGCAAGTAAATTCTTAGGGGTGTCTCAACACCTAGTACCCTAAAACCAACTGGTTTGGGAGTGCTAATTGAAAGCCTAATTAAAGGGTTGTCTTGAGAGAAAACACTTAGAGTCGTGGTCAAGAAAGCAAAACAACCCTTGCTACTTCAAGGTGATAATCAATAGAAAGGACCCCTAAAGCCTATACCTGAAAGAACCCTCAAGGATCCAAGAGCTTTTCATGACATTAAAACATTCATACATGAGTTGAACACTTAGTTTTACTCTTAGTTGTATTGCAATCATTCAAAGCCAATGCCTCATGTTATAAAGGGCTTATTCACATTGATTTGCTTGGGACAAGCAAAGCTTAAGTTTGGTGTTGTGATGACTTGCATCATCTACCCTTCTTTCTTGCATAAAGAAGACCATAAAAGAGCATAAATCTCATTTGATCAGTATAATTCATGCATTATTTGATGAATATTATGGTACACTACTTTGAGATGAGTTGTGCTGAATTTCAGGTGAAAAAGGCATCAAAAATGGGTAGAAGACAAATAAGAAGCTGGGCGTGTGAAACTGGCGTGCCACTTGGGAGCAAAGGCCACAAAAATGCACTGGCGTGGCACGCCAGGAGTTAGGCGTGGCACGCCAGCACTAAATTCCAGAGGGGAAGTCCAAGCATGCACGTGGACGTGGCACGCCAGGGACTAGGCGTGGCACGCTAGTGCAAAGTTCCAGAGAGCAACAATGGAGGACACAAAAGGGGCGTGGCACGCCAACTCACCATTCCAAGAAGAACCTCCACTATGGCATGCCACTTGGTATTGAAGGCGTGGCACGCCAACTCCAAGAAGTCACTTGGGCGTGCCACTTAAGAGTCCAGGCGTGGCAAACCAAGCTTGAAGAGTTCACAAATCCATGGGCGTACCACTTGAACAGCATGGCGTGGCGCGCTGGTACAAGAATCCAGAGAAGGGGCTAAAGGCAATTGAAGACTGGGCATGCCACTTGAAGTCGAAGGCGTGGCACGCCAACCTCTCAATCTCACTTAGGCATGCCACTTGAGCAACCAGGCGTGGCACGCTAATGCACAAAGATAACAAAAGCAAGGACTGGGTGTGCCACTTGGTATCGAAGGTGTGGCACGCCAACCCAAGCATATCACTATGGCGTGCCACTTGAAGGCTGAGGCGTGGCACGCCAACTACTAGAACCAAGGCAAGATCATGAGTGTGGCATGCCAGCCTTTAGGTGTGGCACGCTGGTATAAGTTTCCAGAGAAGATGAAGGAGGCCAATTACATGGGGCGTGCCACTTGGTATCGAAGGCGTGGCACGCCACTCACTATTCTTCACTTAGGCGTGCCACTTGAATCCCAGGCGTGGCACGCCAGTGTCATTCAGAGAGCAAAGAAGCATTGGGGCGTGCCACTTGAATTCGTGGCGTAGCACGCCAAACAGAGAAATCACTCACTCACAAAGGGGCGTGGCACGCCAGACCCTGGACGTGCCACGCTAGTGCAACTTTCCAAAGAAGCTTAGCCAAGCAAAAAGGCTAGGGCGTGCCACTTGAGTTCGAAGGCGTGGCATGCCAAGGTTGTTAGAAAGACGAGCGTGCCACTTGAAGGGCTGGGCGTGGCACGCCAAGCTAAAATTAAAGAGCACGTGACACGCCACTAGAGCGCCAATCACACGCCAGCTGGGAGGTCTCACTTATTGAGCTTCTTTTCCCTCCAAAATGTAATTTTTCTTTTTCACTTTTGTAATTCTTTTATTTTACTAGGAGTAGTATAAATACCCCCAAGGAGTACTGAAGAAGGGGGTGAAGCAGTTAGTTTTAGATCCACTTTTACACTTCACTTTTGAGTACTTTTTGAGCTATGAGTAGCTGATTTCCCTCTCATTGAGAGAGGGAGCTCTGTTGTACTTGATGGATTGATAATAGTGAAATTCTTCTTCTCTTCATCTTCTTTTTGATTTTCTAGAAGGAATTTCGTTTTAATGCTTAGTGTTCAATTATCTTGGAAAAGAGATCGAATGCAATTGGGTTTCATGGGAACCTTGGGAAAGAAAACATGAAACCATGCTTGAAATCCCTTCTCACACCTGAGTAGAATCTGGGTTTTGGTGTTTGGATATGTGACACATAATCCTCCCTCTACTTAGACCTATAATGGTGTGTGGTATAATCAAGGACCAAGCATATCTCTCTTCATGAGCAATTAGACCAAGGAATTGGATATTGATCAAGATCTGAGAGATTGAGTCACCAAGGGATTGGGGCTCAATCAATCATGATTGCCAAGAGATCAATGAGTTGCGTGATTGAAGAGTATATAAGCTATATTTGATCCAAAGAGACAACATCTCCTGATCTCAATGAATTTCCCTATTCTTATCTACCCTTCTCTCTTTATAGCTTACTTTTACATTCAGTAATTCCTCATTTCCATTTATATTCAAGTCATTTATGATTCTGCACTTTACATTCTGCCATTTCCAGTTCTGCACTTTATTATTTTTCTTTATATTCTAGCCATTTACATTTATGTCATTTACAATTCTGCACTTCACAATCTTATTGATCCGCTTGACTAATTCATCAATTAATTAAAGCTGCTCGAATTTGCCAATCTCTGTGGATACGATCCCACTCCACTGTGGGTTATTACTTGACGATAATTTTGGTGCGCTTGCCAAAAGAAGTGATTCACTCATTTTGAATGGGGTAGTGAATTTCCGTCATCAAAGAGCCCTGCTGAGTCCTATGAATTAATAAAAGTACTACTGTTTCTCTTCGATTCGTGTTTGATTAATTCCAAGATGTATATTCATTCTTCATCACTATAAATGCGTTGAACTGGAATAAGGTTATCACATTCTACATGGGTTCAGAGTGCGTCTTTCATCGGACAATGATGAACCGCCAGCTTGAATATACGTCTCTCGGACGGCTAATCCACGACTTCGTTGGGTACTTCTCGAGACATCAGTTCAGCCGATTTCCGGGGAGATTAGGGTCTCTGTGGTAGAGGCTAGAACCAAAGGTGCAGCATTCCTCTGATCCAGAAGATTCGACCTTGTCTATGGCGTTTTGAGTAGGATCATCAAGGAGAATGAACTGTACGAGCTTCACCCTCAATCAGAATGGATCCGAACTAAACCTGTGGTTCAGATCTGGAAGAGTATTGGCAGCTGATCAAACCAGTGTCAATCACATACAGCCTGCCATTAAAGAAATCACTCACAAGCAAAGGAAATAGTACTGCCAGAATTAATTCAAAAAGACTTAGCAACTCCAATCATTTACCTCATTCTTATCCCTCTTTTCACAGTTTACACAACTTCTGAGTTCTAATTACCCTGTTTATTTATTCTCTTTACTTTTATGCAATTAAAAATAACATACCAATATCTCTTACTCTTTCATCTACCTGACTAAGACCTGCAAGATAACCATAGATTGCTTCAAGCTAACAATCCTCGTGGGATCGACCCTGACTCGCTCAGGTATTACTTGGACGACCCAGTGCACTTGCTGGTATTGTATAAAGCGTGGGGATTCGTGCACCAGTGCCAACTAAGAAGACTTCAAGGAATGCATGCTGGCTTGCTGAAGCCAAACTTGAGAAACCTTAAGTTTGGTGCCAGCCAAAGAGAACCAAAGGGAAGCTTTTGTTCCTCCAAGTTTGGCTCCAACCTTTGCAACTCAAGTGGTCCCCATTCGCATACAAGGTTACACGAGACGAATTAAATTAATTTTGATTAAATTTTATTTTATTTTAAAATATGAAAAGATATTATTTAGTTTTAAAAAATATAATTTAAATTAATTAGGATTAGATATAAAAGGGAAAAAAATCAGCCCTTCGGGCTCTCTTCTCTCTTACCACATTCCACAATTTATAGTTTTTCTGAATCCTAGTTTTCTCTCTGAACCATGAGCAACTAAACCTCCACTGTTAAGGTTAGGAGCTCTGTCTATTGTATGGATTGATACTGTTATTTTTTATTTTAATTCATGTACTGATTTTTATTTCAAAAATTGTTTTGTTCTTTATCTTATGAATCTGGGTGGAACGAAAGTATGACCCTTGTTCTAATTGAGTTCTTGTATAACTTGGAAAAGCTCTTTACTTGAACAATAGCTTGAAAACAATTTCTCTTAAATTTCTAATTATCTGGACTTAACGGGATACGTGACATATAATCCTCTTATATTTGGGTAATTAGGGTTTCTGTGGCATATAAACTAGAATTGAACTTCACCCTCTAATTGGAATTAAGTGACCAAGGAATTTGCGGTTGATGGAGGTTAGAGGAGCCTAAAAAGGTCTAAGGAATCAGGGTTTAGTCACATATAGTTTGCCATGAATTAAATCTTGCATGATTAAAATAGTTAGTAAGAAAAATCAATCCGGAAGATAGATATCTCTGAAGCCTTAACTGTTTCTCCATATATACTTCACAACTTGTTTACTGCCTATTTTTCTGATTTTATGAATTACTGTTTAATACAATTGAGACCCAAACACTATTTTCTGTTTGTCTAACTAAGTAAATCACTTAACTGTTGTTGCTTAGTCCATCAATCTTCGTGGGATCGACCCTCACTCACCTGAGGTATTACTTGGTACGACCCGGTACACTTGCATGTTAGTTTGTGGATTGTAAATTCTGCACCAATATTGAGAATTAGGAAAAGAACTAGAATATTTTTGAAATTGCATCCATCACAACATACATACATATATAGAAAATAATTTTGGTAAAAACAACAAAAATTTCTAAGAAATTTCTTTTAGGGCATACCATTGAGTTGACTCGAAAAATTGTTTTTGAACTTGCTTTGAATGATTTTTGTGGAACATAGTTTTAGAGTTAAGAACACACGACCTGTGAGTTTTGAGCCTAATGGTATGGTTACATCATTTGACCATAATTTTGATTCTTGTGTGTTGTTTTCTTCTCTATGATTATAATCTTTGGTTTGTTTAATTCTATATGTCTATTATTTAGTGTATATATATGCATTTATGTGATTGAAGCCTTCATTTCAATTAGCTCACTTACCCTATATAGCCTACCATTTTATCTACCTTTTCTAGCCCACTTTGAGCCTTTTTTATCCCATTTTATTCCTCATATTGGCACATCACTAACCTTAAGCGAAAAATAATTAATCTTCCTATTTGGGGTACATACTCATGTATGAGTTAGGTGAACCATTTGCATTCTCCTTTGGTATATACTATGTTATTGTTGATGAAAAAGAAAATAGAATTAAAAAAAAGAGGAAAAAATAAAAAGGGGACGAATTACCCCAAAGAAGAGTAATAATAACAATGCATATGTTTTGTGATGAAAAAAATGCATGAGTATGTGAAAAAGGTAGATTATGGGTAGCTAGGTATTGTGTTGGAATTACATAGGTTGTTATATATTAGGTGAGAGCTTAAGTTGATTAAAGTGCATACACATCCAGTGAGGGGTTCGATTACTCAATTCTATGTTTCCACACCTCTTATTATGTATTCTTACAAGTTGCTTCATTTTAGAACTTGAATCAATTCTTTGGATTTTGATTGCATTGAATTATTTCTTTGTTTAGCTTTATATGTCCATGTGCTTGCTTGAAAATTTAATTGTTTGTTTTCACTAAATCAATAGGACATTATAATATAGATAGAAATAGATAGCATGTAGTATACTTGCATGCATATAGATAGTTACATTTAATAAGTTGTTTACCCTTTGATCATTCTCCTTTGTTTGTATTTAGCATGAGGACATGTTATTGTTTAAGTGTGGGAGAATTGATGAATCCATATTTGATGACAATTTTTGGCTTGAATTGGACAGATTTCATCACATAAGCTCACACTTATTTACCAAACTAGCATACTTTTGTGATTTCTCTCTATTTTGAATCTAAATGTGAAAACATGTGTTTTTTGTGCTTAATTTGATCATTTTAATTCCACTTTTATTCCATTCGATGCCATGATATGTTTGTTGAGTGATTTCAGGTCCTAGAGGGAAGAATGGCTAGGCAAAAGTGGAAGGAAGCATGCAAAAAGGGAGAACACATGAAGAAAACAAAGGAGAAGTACATAGTCAAGTGTGCGTACGCACAACCTTCTATGCGTATGCACAAGTGGAAATCAGCAAGTGTGTGTACGCACACATCTGTGCATACGCACAAGTCCCAATGCATGACTTCATTAAAATGTCATGTGGCTCGCGAATTTGGGGCTCTCTTGGCCTAATTTTGGAAGTGCTGAGGCTGATTTGGAGTGCTATATGAAGGAGGATCATTTCTTATCAAAGGGGGACACTTGGGAGGCCTCATTACACACATTAGATAGATAATTAGGAGTAGGAGTAGTGTAGAGTAGTTTTCTCCAATTTCTCTCTTAGTGTTCACTTAAATTTCATTGTAGAATTTTATACTTCAAGCTTTGATTTTGGATTTTTCTTATCTCATTGTAAGTACTCTTTAATTTCCTCTTTAATCACATTACTTTTTTTATATTTTCTCATGGTTCAAGTTATTTTGTTAATATATGCAATTTTGATTTCTTGAATCTTTTGTTGATAAATTTGATGTTTTATGATTTTTATATGCTTGATTGAGTTTCTACTATTGATATTGTGAATAGTTTGGTTCTAGTTTTCATTATCTTTGGTAATTTACCATGTTTTGTTTTTATGCCTACAAGATGTTTGTGAAAATGTCAACTATAGATTTTGAGTAGATTTTCATACCTTGGCTTGAAAAATGAGTTCCTAGGATACTAGAGTCATAATGTTTGACATTTAATGGTAATTCTTAGGTTGTTAGTTGTCTCTTGTTTCCATTAACGCTAGCTTTTTACTAAGTTAATTAGTAAGTTAGCTAGGACTTATGGATTAAGGTCAATTATGCTTGCTTGACTTACTCCTCGATGTTAGGACTTGACAAAGCGAGATTAACTCATTATAATTACCATAGTTGTGGTTATGACAATGATAGGACTCCTTAATTCTCATTCCCAAGTCAAGACTCTTTTATGTATTTATCGCATTTTCACTAGTTTTGATCTTGTTTCCTTTTTAATTGCATTAATCTCCTTTTTGATCATTTGTTAGTTCTTTTATTCCTTAGTTCTTTTAATTTTCCGTTCTATACTTCAAAAAACCTCCATGATTTCACAACCAAAAGTAGACACCTTAATTGCCTAGTCCGAGGGAAGACAACTCGGGATTTCACACTCCCGGTTTTTATTGGTTTGTATTGTGACAAACAAAATTAAACTTTGATTGAGAACTAATTGTTGGTTCGGAACTATACTTGCAATGCACTTCTTTTTAAGGAAATTCCGAGTCGACGTTTGGCACTCATCAAACGCCTGATTTAATCTCTAATTAGATTAATCAAACCGTGGCAAGAGGATTGTGGATCTTGAATTAGAAGCAAGAACAATGAACAAGAGAATGAGAAAATGCGTTGAGGTTGGAACAAAATCAATCGATGAGGATGTTGAAGACATCAGAGATGTCTGATTCTTGGAAAAACAATGCTCATGCTTTCTTATTTTAACTCATGCAAAAAAATTTTCACAGCAAATCATTGATAACTAAATTTCAATTTCTTGGTAAATTAATTTTTTTTAACCCAATTAATCGCCAATTTCTTAGTCAAATAATCAAGAGAAAAGGTGAAGAATGGTTTTGATTTTAAGCCACATAATATTCAAAAACTATTCCTAGTTGAATTATATGTCACGTATTTAAAACTAGTTCTAAATAATTGAAGATTATGAGATGAGTTTAAAGCAAATTCTGAAATTAATTTTTCCAAAGTAATAACAGAATCTAAGATAGAATTAGGTTATTTCACAATACTTCTAACCATTAATGATGAAGAACGAAACTCAATCTTGAAAAAGTAAAGAAGCATGAATTAAAATAAATAAGCACACACATTATAAATCCATAAACCAAACAGAGCTCCAAAATTTCAACAATAGAGGTTTAGTGATTCATGATAATGAAGAAAACTAAGATATGAGAGAGATGTAGATATGGTGATTCTAGATCTCTTCCAGATTGTCTCTCTTGTGAACCTTTTTCACTTATTTATATCCTAAGTTCTATCTAAAATTCAAATTTAAAACTAACTCTAATCTTATCTTTAAGAATGATAAGATAACTACCTACTTGAATTCAAATCAAATCTTAACAATACTTCAAATCTAACATAGAAATAAATTCTAACAACCAAATCTTATCTTTTTAAAAGGAATTAAATGCTAACTAATCACTTGAATCTTCGGATGAAATTAAGGCTTCCTAAGAATGCATTATTGGAGTTGGGCCTTGGCAAGAATCGTATTCTGGGAGTTTTGAAACTTGAAGCACTGGCATTGCTTCTAGAATTTAGGCGTTGGCCCAATTAATCTTCCAAGGACAAGGAGCCACCGGGAGTTTGGTGAGGAAGCCGGGCGTCGGCCTAATTGTGCAAGGGGGACACCTGGTGGTGGTGAAGAGACGCCGGGCCTTGGTGAAGGATGCTGGGCACTTGTTGTAATGTTTTGGGTATCCAGTTTTGAGGTTTTTAGGTCCTGGCTGAGCTTCATTTGGACTGTATTTATATTTTTTTGTTAAAGAGACTTTAATCCTTAATTACTTTAAAAACAAAAACTCCTGAAAATACAATAATACTAAAACACAATAAAATTAGTATATATACATTTATAAATTTTATATACTAAAGTAATAAAACTTTACTCTTAGAAATTAAATTTAACAAATATTATGTCATGTTTATGCCAAAATAAATTATTATGGAATTCCAACTGTACCTGGTGACAATTAAGAATTGTGGATATGGTGGATAGATATCAATGGAGTGTTGAATTCTGGACATCAGAGTAAGAAAAAGAAGGTCATTATTGTAATAACACTAGAAAATTTGGATTGAGAGAAACCAAAAGATCTTTGAAGACAAAGTAGTACAAAATTTTGAAATTGCCATGGCTATCCGAAGACCTGCAGAGGAGTTTTGGGGATGAGTACTCAATAAGAATATACTGTACTCTCAGCATATTCCTTCCTTCTTTTTATTCACACTAGTTTTATTTACTTCTAAGTTATTTCAAGTGTTATTTTTGGAGAGTTCCATTAACTTGTATTTGTTGTCCTTAGTCCGAACACACATTTTATTATATCATTAAAAAAAATTTCTGATTTTTGAAAAAAAAAAGATATTTTAAAGTAAAAACAATACCATATAATATAAAAAATATTAATTGAAGTATAAAAGTATAATAGAACATTACTAATTTCACTCTAAAAT
>NC_029793.2:101916920-101918354 GCF_000816755.2 Arachis ipaensis
GTGCTGGATGACCCGAAGCATAACTCGGAGCTAACCCAAAAATAACACCAAATAAAAATAACAAACTCAAATCCAAAGAGTATTTGCCCATTTCGGTCTCCAAAGAATTTCAGACCAGACACTTTAGTCTCCAACTAAAATTAATTACACAATTGGTCCCTAACAATTAACTCCGTCAGTCACTTAGGTCTTTCATTCCGTCAACTCTAACAGAGGACAAAATAGTCCCTGACAACTCTAACAGGGGACAAAATGGTCCCTGACCCCTTCTGTTCAGAAACGACACCGTTCTCCCCCAATTTTCATCATATCTCGCATAACCCTAATATTCATACTCTCCTTCTTCACTTTCACAGTCTTCTTCTCCATCTTCTCCTTCCTCCTCTTTAGCTCCAAGATCAAGCCATGGTGTAACTACCACGCATGTCGCACCTACCTCAACATGTCATGGACCACATACTTTCCAAATCTCTATGACTGGTACATCTACCTCCCCCGTACTTCACCCACCAAAAGCATCCACCTCCATGTCCTCGATAACAGCATCACCTCTAACCCTGACAACATCCACCACATCCTCAAGACCAAGTTTCACAACCGTTCTCTCCCTGCCGCCACCGGTGCCCCCGTAGCTGCTGTCTCGTTACTTATTTCTTATCAACTAAGTCGGATATTCATTTTATTATGTAATCGAATGGTTCTTTTCATTCTAAAGTGGATATTTATTTGTGTATACTGTTAGTATTTTACTTGGTTTGCTTGATTCTACATGCACATGCTCCGCAGGATGTTCATTTTACTATATATGCGGATTGGTCTTTTCACTAAGATGTGGATTTTCATTATTAAACACCACTTAAAGAAAACTCCAGTTGGTTAGGCGCGCCTTCGACTTATGGCTCCCCTGGAGGTTGCTTCTTGTCTTAGCATGGCACTCCATGGTGGAGTGGCATGCCATCTTCCTTGGTTCTCCCATGGACTTCTTTGCTTGTTCTTCCTTTTCTTTGGCCTTGCTTAAGATCTTTCAATAATCTCCTAAACATATCAAAGCTCAAGGAAACTCCACATAAAATCAATTAAGTTTCAAGAACCTCAATTATAATAAGAAAATTACTAACTTTATTCAAAAAAATGATAAAGAAAATAACTAATGGTGCTCATGCATCACAACACCAAACTTAAGATCTTACTTGTTCCCAAGCAAGAAAAGAACTATGTACAAAGGAGTTTTCTAAATGAAGTGGGTTGAAGAATTGTTCCATAAAATTTCGGTGAGTGAAGTGATCAAGAGAAAGTAGGGTAAACTCTGAGTTGTGTGATCATGTATAGATTTCAGTGCTTGCTAGGCCTATAATCTAAAGTATTAGAACTTAAGAATTTTATTCGGATGATATTATAGAAGTCTCTTTATATGTTTTCAACTTGAAGATAGCT
>NC_029793.2:101918465-101927294 GCF_000816755.2 Arachis ipaensis
TTTTGGGGGTGTAATTGCACTTAGTTTTGAATCTAGATGTTCTATCTCAAGGCAATATTTTAAGATGTTTTTTCAATCAACACTCCTAAACTAGTTGGTTCAAGATATCGGGTGATAAAGCACCCCTCGGATTTACTTGCTCAAGCCTCTCTCCTTGACACAGCAACACCACAAGCACTTAACTAGGGAATTCTTCGAGTTTTGTTTCTTTTTTATTCTTCCCAGTCATTAGTGCTCAGAGCCTTAGACCTTTCTCTCTTTTTCTTTTTGCTATTTCTTTGTTTTATTGGTTTTTGAAAACCTCCATAATACTTCTCTAAACTTCATTCCATGTCTTAGAGCTTCCCATGTAAATTTTCACTAACATGTAACCTCATTACACAGTCACACTATCAGACTATACTTTTCTTAATCTTACTTGCGCAAAAAATAAAAAATTTTCTTCAACTTATTGAACAAAATTTGTTTATATGTCCTTTTTACATTTTTAAGGATTTTGGGCACAAGTAAATTAAAAAAAAAATAAGGTAAAGTTAAGAGGAATGAAATCATGTCTATCAACATAACATATAAGAAATTAAAGATTAAAGACAAAGTTATCTCCCTCTTGTATCTTCTTTTGTTCTTCTAGGCTATGTTTCACGTAGCCTCCAATACCAAATTTATAGTGGTTGCTTGTTCTCAAGCAACAAAGAAAAAACTTGGGTGGTGAAATTATGTTGAATGATCATTATTATTCATAAAAATAATGTATGCATGAGCATATTTAAATAAACTAAATTAAACAAAAAAAGCATACTAAAATAAAGATACTAATGATTGGGTTGCCTCCTAATAAGCGCTCTTTTCTTACTAGCTTGATGTGTTGCTATTGTTTATGGTGGAAATTGAACATGGTGCTTTAACTCCTCCCTTCTCACTGTGAACTTGCATCTTTTGCCTTCATCTATGAGCTCAATGTGTTCAAGGAAAAGGATTTTGTTTACTGTGTAGAGCTCTGACCGTATGGTGGATTTTTCTGAAAATATCTATGATGGTAGCAAGGGGGACGATCGGTACTGGTTTGAGGCCGCAGCAAGGACCACGCTGGGCAGGGACGCAGCGTTGGGGAGGACGCTGGGCAAAGGTGTATCGGGATAACGGCGGAATAGAAAAGGAGAAGGTGGCTTCGTTGTAGTGACGGCGAGCGAATGTGGCAGTAAAAAGCTTCGTGTCGGCGACAGTGAGCGGCGTCACAGTGAAGGCAACGATGAGCGTCGTCACAGGAGCTGCGGTAGTGGAATAGTTGTGGTAAAACTAGGGTTTAGGGTAGTAAAAGTAAAAATAAGTAAATGTGTTATTAGGTTTGCGGGTACAATTTGTTCACGTTGTTTACAATTCTTGTTGTCTATCTAGCAGAATTAAATAGAAAATAATCAAAATATTGAATAGTTAACGATCACGCTTTATATTTTTAATTAATTAAAAATTAAGATCTATTTTTTAATGTATTGTATTCAGGGATGGATGCATTCATCGAGTAGTGGGGGCAACTGTCCCCAGTAAAATTTCAGAAATTACTTAGTAGTTCTTAATAAAATGTCTTAAATGCCCCCACTGTATAATTAGTTTTGACCCCACCCCAAATAAAATCCCTAACCCTTCTTTTTCCCCAATCTTCTTCATATGCTCCAAGTCTCCAGGCTTCGCAGCCTCAAGCCTTCGCAGCCCGCACTCAGCACTCTTGTCTCTAAAGACCAGAGCCACTCCACGTCTCAGCCAGTGTCACGGACTCACGGCTCTCTCCCCGCTGACGTCTCTGGCTCTCTGCCCTCCTGTCTCCAGAGTCACTGCCGTGTCTCCACATCTCCGTGTCCCCTTCTGCCTTCTTCTTCATCGATCGGTTCTGTCCGTCCTTCTTCTTCGAATACTGCAAATTTGCGATCCTCTTCTCTCTTCAGTTTTCACTTTTCACTCTTCAGGCTTCAACAGAGAATGCCTGCCTTTCGTCCTGCTACTGCTGAACACCGCACAGATCCGTCACTGGCTACTGCCTACTGGGTTCTACACTTTTGCTTCCTAGTTCTTAGAGTTCAGCTGTTCAGATTCAATTTTGGATTTTTTTTGGTACATTCATGAATCATGATTTACTGATCTGTAATTCTACTTATTCACTTATTTGCTTCATTGTTGTTTGATAATTGATTTAGTTGGTTTGTTAATTGTGAATTTGTGATTGAATATTTGAATTTGTTCTGATGTAATTGCAAGTTTAGTTTGATTAATTTGTTTGTTAATTGTTTTTGTGCATTGACTTAATTTGAAGACTGTATTTACACTGTACTTTTTTTTCTTACTCGATATATAAAGGTTGAGTCTTTTCTACATGTTTAAGACGGGAAAAATTGGAGACCAATATGTAAAGATTTATTAATACAATCTGCAAAATCTTATTTATAAAAGTTTTATGTGAATGTGATTATGTGAGACTGTGGAGAAGTAGAAGTCCATCATATTTAACTTCTAATGGATAAATTTTATCAGCTTTGAAATAAGTTTATATGGTATTGTTTAAATTTTATTATAAAGCCTTTTTCCAGGCTATGTTATCCATTCTAGGCTCTAGCTATGAAAAATTGAAATGCTCAATTTCTGTTTCTGGACTACTAATGTTGAACAATGAGTAATATTACTTCATTAACTTGGATGACATTTATAGCAATTCTGTTTCGTCAACAGATATGTATCGGCACCGCAGGAGCTTAGAATGGATTGAAAATTGGGATATTAGTTGTTGTTGTTGTTGGAAATTTATTTAAATGACATATGTTTATCAATTTTGTATTTATAATTTTATATTATAATTTTTAATTTCTATAGAATTGTGAATTTTTTTTATTAATTAATTAATTTAGATTTATAATTTTATCTTATTAGTAATGGAGAAATATTTTAAAAGAACCTCATTATTGGAGATTAGATCCCAAAATAATTCATCGACCTCTTCTAATAAAAGGAGGTTTTTAGAATTCGAAGTAGATAGTCTTATAGTTGATCCAGGACAACGACCAAAGATTTCAAGTTATCACCCGAATGACAGAGACAAAGTGTTTCTTCTTTTAAAGCTAGCTTTAGTTTTGCTCGTAGAACCTGCATCAGTTGAAAGAACTTTTTTTACTATGAATATCATAAAGAGTCGACTTCGTAACCATATGGGAGATGAATTTTTAAATGATTGTTTAGTGACATACATAAAAAAAGAGACATTTGATTATATTGACAATAAAAAGATTATTCAATCTTTTCAAAATATAAAACCTAGAAGAATGAAATTCTAAATTATTTGTTATTATTTTGAATTATTATTTTATTTTAATTTATTGGTTAAATAATTTAAAAAATATTCCTATTTTATAACATTAATTATAAAAATTATTATTATATTATATATATTTTGCCCCCACTGAACAAATTTTCTGGCTCTACTTGACAAAATTTTCTGGATCTGTTACGGATTGTATTCTATTAATATATAATTTTTGTGATGGGAATGGTCACTAGTAATTAGGGGTGTGCATGGCCCGGCCCGGCCCGATCCCGAACACTTTAGGAGCTAATTTGATGTGATTTCATCGAGTCTAGGGTCGGGTATGGGTCTCAAAAGTAGACCCGATCATTATTTCGGGTCGGGTCCGGGCCATAGCTCGGGTCACCCGAAATCGGCCCGGTGGCCCGGTCATCATACACAATTAATATTTTGTGTTATTAGTGATGGATGATGGCTATTATTATGTGAAATTTAAGTATTGTAAACCTTAATATTTTGTGTTATTAGTCATTATATATAAGACTATAAGTTAATGTTTTATGTTTAAAATGCATAAGACTTTAGACTAATACATAATCTTGTGTTATTTGTATTGATTTAAATATTTGGTGTTATTAGGCAATATTAGTATTGATTATGGTTATGCTTTAATTTTAGAGAAGAGTTAGTTCTTATTATATTTTTCTAAGTGAATTTTACCATGTCAAATAATGGTTGGAGTCTTGGAAATTTGGATATTTTTACATGCTAACTTACAAGAAGATATCAAGGTAATATAATGTTAACGGCCCGGTTTTCACCCGGTTTTTACCCGGTATAATCGTGGCCCGAAAGTATATAGGTTTCATCGGGTCTAGGATCGGGTTCGGGTCTAACAAATAGGTCCGATATATATTTCGGGTCGGATCTAGATCACATCAAACCTGGTTTCACCCGACCCATGCACACCCCTACTAGTAATTTCACTAATTTGTATAAATTAACGTCTATGTACAGAATAACATTTTTGTCGTATTATTGTATTTAGTATTTGCATAGAAAAAATAAAGAAAAAATAAAAGTTCATTAAACGCAACATAAAGTTGAACACAAAGAAGGTGTTGGGATAAGAGTAATTAAAGGCAATGGAAGTGGCAAGTGCTGTTCGTTCTTCACTTTTATTTCTGAGATTGCAAACACACTCTCCCTCACACCTTCAAAGACTCAGCAGCACTAGTGCCCATTTCTTCGCCTCAGCAAAAAGAAGAACAAGAACAACTAGCAGGCTTCATCATGCTCCTGCTTCTTTTCACCAAACTAGTAATTTCGTCGTCAACTCCTCCACTTCTTCTTCTACTACAGCAGAACCTGCTGCTTCTGGAACCTTTTCTGAGGTAGAAAGGATTAAGAACAAGTGCCTCAAATGGCAATGGAAGGGTCAGTATTCCATTAACTACTTCGCATCCCCTGATGATGATGATTCATCTGATGAGGAGTACCCTCCTTTGCTACTTGTCCATGGATTTGGTGCCTCTATTCCTCACTGGCGCAGGTAATTATTTGGCTCACTACTATCACTTTTTCTTCTGCTGTTGTTCTTTTCTTTTCTCATCCACCCATTTTGAGATATTTATCCTTGTTTATAACTTTTTCTTATGCTGCATTCATTTCTAGCCACATGTAAAATGGAGCGTAACATAACATCATAATGATAATGATAAAATTACCTCAATTGGTTTCATACTTTTAGTTATTAGTTATTACCCTAATTGGAATTGTTTTCCTTCTCTAATTTGGAAGCTAATTATATTAGTGAATGTTATCACTGCCTAAATTTTAAGCTTCCAATCAGGGTTTTATTTTCACTATTTTGCCAGAATCCCATTTCCATATATTGTACAGTGATTCTGGTTATCCCATCACCCTTTTTCCCGGAAATTTGCAAAATCACCAAATTTTAGCATATGCTTGATAGATCGAGAAGAAAGAAGGGAAAAAGAAAAAAGAAATAATAAGTTAGTTCCTACTGTTATAGTAACTGATCTTGGTTTGGTTGGTTGTTTGCAGAGAGACCACCACACATCAAAAGTTCGCCTAACCTATGTTAAACCGTAGGCTTTGACGGGCGGGCTTTCGGTCGGGTTTATAATTTTTTAAAAATGTTCTAATTTAGTATTTTGGATTATGTTTTATGTTTGATTGATTATGTTCTAAACTTGTAGATATTTAATTATGTATTTTGGAGAATATTTATTTTACTTTTGGACAATGTTGGTTTTAGTATTTTGTTTCAAAAAATTTGGTTTATTATTATGTTTATTATATATTTTTTAATTATAAAGACTTTAATGTTTGTTAATTTAGAAATTATAATATTTTTATATCTTTAGAAACTGCCAGCCCGCTGTTAGAAGGGGCAGGGTGAGATTTCAGGACCCCTCATTAGGCGGGGCAAGCCGGGCTTCCCCCCTTGCCATCCCTGCCTATCTCCTGTGTTAGTTTTAGCATAGTGAAACTAGTACGTAAAGTGTTAAAGTTAGGAACTTAGGATATCTATCTAGCATGGACCAATGAGGATACTATCATGCTATGTAGATTTCAGATGTTTAAAATTCAAAATCAAATCATGGCAGAATGGTATCTCTGGTTTTACTGTTTTAGTCTTACTAATATGCTCCGTTAATTTCGGAATTTCGGATAGATGGAAACTACACTAAAGAGTGTACTGATCTGACCATGTATTGAGCGCAAATTCAATCCCAATTTAAGTAATTTGAGGCTTTTTTCTTTCCAGGAATATAAACACACTGTCCCAGAATTATACTGTCTATGCCATTGATCTTCTTGGTTTTGGTGCTTCCGAGAAGCCACCAGGCTTTTCATATACCATGGAAACATGGGCTGAGGTAACTCTTTGTTGAGCCTTCATCTGAAATTAAACTGTCCACCGTTGCCAAAACTTACCATGTTCGAGTGCGCTATTTGCTATCAACAGTTGATCCTGGATTTCTTGGAGGAAGTCATTAAGAAGCCAACTGTACTAATCGGAAACTCTGTTGGAAGTCTTGCTTGTGTCATTGCAGCCTCAGGTATATTTGGTAAATCCTCAAGTTGTTTGCATATCCAACTTCTTTTTTGCCTAATTTGTGAGTTATAGACTTCAACCCCCAGATTCAAGTCAAAAACTTGTTAGAGGGATTGTGCTGTTAAACTGTGCTGGTGGCATGAACAACAAAGCAATTGTTGATGACTGGAGGATTAAGTTAGTCTTACCATTGCTTTGGCTGGTTGATTTTTTATTGAAGCAAAAGGGAATCGCCTCAGCCATTTTCGAGCGTGTTAAACAGAGGTATTATCTCCAAATTTTGCTTATATTTTTGACGAAGCAATCTGAATTAAAACGTGTGTTGCTTAAAATGCAGAGAAAATTTGAAGAACATTCTGAGTTCAGTGTACGGCGATAAGGAGTCTGTGGATGAAGAACTGGTGGAGGTAAGTTAACAATTTTGTTGTTTGCTTCTTATTATAATTATCTTCTTTTGTTACTTAGAATTTGCATTTTGACACTGTATGTGAAGATCATTAGGGAACCGGCAAACGATGAAGGAGCATTAGATGCATTTGTATCGATCGTAACAGGGCCGCCGGGGCCGAACCCGGTGCAGTTGATGCCGAAAATCTCGGTGCCGGTCTTACTTCTGTGGGGAAATGAAGATCCTTTCACTCCACTTGATGGACCTGTTGGAAAGTACTTTTCTTCATTGGCTTCTGAAAAGGAAAATGTGAAACTGTGTGTACTTGAAGGGGTTGGACATTGTCCTCATGATGATAGACCTGAATTAGTCCATGAAAAATTGCTTCCCTGGTTAGCCAATCTTTCAGATTCATAGTGAAAGTGTAGCTAGAGTGTGCATAAGCATAACTCAATATTGATAGTGATTTCATGTGTATTTATTATGCTCATAATTTTATTTGTATTCAGCTTTAATTTCCATTAGTTTTAATATATTAATATATTGCTCTTCACATTCCTCTGTTAGATATTAGATATAATAATTTAAATCTTGTGTTGTTTTGTAGTCCTGAATTTGTGAATGAGTTAAAGTTATTGAAGGGGGTGGTTGATGGTGGAGTACTGATGGTTGCAATATGGGGTAAAATTAACATTTTGATAAGATTCTAATTTATGTTATTCTGTCTTGTGCATCTGTATCAATTAAGATATAAAATCTATGTACAACGTTGAATAATAGAGAAGTGTTTTTTCTTGAACTATACTCATTTACGACCAAAAATATTTTAAAGAGGGTTATCAAAAAATTATTTTACACGAGAGATTTAAAAAAGAAAAAAAACTAAACGAATGATTATAAAGTGATATGAAGCAACTTATTTTGTAGAATGTGAAACTCCCTGCTCTAAGTGTAGAGTTGATTATGGTGAGAGAGAAGTAAGAGCTAGTGAAGATAGGGACTATCCAAGAAAATAGCAATAACAAGAGACTCGCCTTCTTGAGTCTGGACAAATTTTCCAGTCTGAATCTGCGAATGCTGTTAGGAAAAGATAAACTGAAGAACGTTAGTTAATAAACACAAATATAGTCTAGAGATGGTGAATTGCGTAGTAACTAGTAAGGATAAAGATAAATTTTCTCCCCTAGAGAACGTACTTTTATTTTTTCGTACCACTTGGATTTAGATAATTTAAATTAAAGAGCGAACATTAACGTACTATAATACTTTTTAAGGCTTATTAATTTAGATATGCCATGCGTGTGTTATGCATTGATATGGAGGATGGAGGTGCTATACATGGATGTGGGACAACTTTTGGCTGAAACATGGTGCAAGAAATCGGACCATCCGAATTCTTTTAAAAAAAATTGGGTTACCAAATAGGATGGTCCGAGTTTTGAAAGAGAGAATTTGAAATTCACGGTTAATTAATCGGGCCGTCCGATTAGTTTTTTTTTTTTTTATAAAAGGAAAACGGAGCATTCGATTAGTTTTTTTTTTCATATACAAAGAAAACAGACTTTCCGAATTTGTATAAAAAAATATTTTCTTGAATATGTGAGTTGGTATAAAAGAAAACGGACCTTTGTGTTCCTGTATCTAACTCCCTCAGTCTGAGTTGTGCTCTCCTGACACTACATGTCTGTGCTCTCCATAACACTGCAACACACCAACCTATCCTCCATATTAAAAATAAAAAGCAGCTTTTTAACGGACTCTCAAACAAACCCCAAGAACTTATAAGAGTTGTATTTTTCACACCACTTTAAAATAAACATAAAAAAATGTAAAAAGCTTAAAGAAGAGAGATTGCAAATTTGGATTTTATTCTAATTTCATATAACCTTTTTAACTACATCTAGTCCTCTCCACCAAAATGTCAAAGATATTCCATTATATATCAAACTTATAAGGTGCTTGATAAGGATTATACTCACATACATATTTATATCATACATAGATTACAAAGATTCTATTTTAGCATTCATTAGAGAAAGAAAAAAAAAAAAAAAAAAAGAAGAGCTCACA
>NC_029793.2:101927460-101973234 GCF_000816755.2 Arachis ipaensis
CTCACAAAACATGTGATTCTTACCTTTTTCTTTGTATCTCTATAATCTTTCACTCTAAATGAGAGTATCTCTCTAAACAACTACAATTCAAAGAACTTTGATATACCTTATGAAATTTCTCATTATTTGTGTATTAAGTCTCACTCCTCTTACAGATTCCGACTCTAAGAACTGAAAGTAATTCTAACTTCAAGTATAACTCGAGTATTACTGTACCTCACAATATTTTCTCCAAATTTGTGTATAAATCCTCATAATTTAGAGAATCACACTCTAAGAAAAAGAGCTATACAACTCTCCTTTTTATAAGGTGATATGTGAAGGATCGAATCTCCCTTTTACAAATTACAAACTTATATGTGAATGATCGGAATATTAAAACTCTCTACCAACAAAATAAACACTACGAACAAACTCAACATTATCTCCCAAATTGTGATCAAAATCACTTAAAAAAAAACTCATGAATTGAATGAGTAAGTTTATAGCAATGTATGAGGATTCAAAAATTGTTAGAAGGTAGTTGGAATACGTTTTAAAAAATCAAAAACACATTTTTCAAATTAAATAGCAGCCCATATGATCGGTTTTGACTTTTCATAGGGATTAATCCCTGCAAATTCAAAATATTTGGTACCTTAACAACGTAAGGATTGACTCTCCCTTATTATATAGGTATCGATCTTCTCCCTAATCTTTGAAAAAAAGTTCTAAAACGTTATTTTAAATCCCAAAAAATTTTTACAAACAATTTAATTATATGATCTTTAAAACATTTTTAATTTGGTTTAAAGTTTTTATCTTTTGACAAAATTCTAAAGTTCTACAATTAATATTCTAAATCTTGGACTTTGAACTTGTCACCTTCTTTTCTTGCATTCTAAATTCTGTGATGAGTGAGCTCATTAAACTTGTAACAAATTCCTTTTAAAAGTTCTCCATTTGATGAAATTCGATATTCAATTTTTCTGCTAGATCTTCAAAAATTGAATTCTATTTTTGTGAAGTCATCAAGTAAATTGTTATTCACAAAAATTATATATCATGCATCAAATATATTTATTGTATAGTAAATATGTTTATCATTGACGAGGCAAAATTGATACGCTCGTAAACTGGTAAGTGCAACAAATCGCTCCAAATAATATCACGGTGAGTGAATATCATTCTCACGAGAATTAACGGATTGAAGCAAGTAATGCCTAATTAAATATCTAATTAGATCAATCAAACCTTGGCAAGAAGATTGTGAATCTTGAAGTAGAGCAAAGAACAATGAAAAAGATTGTTGATTATGAACGAGAAAAGTCTTAAAAACTTTGAAAAAGTAATCAAGAATAGGGATGTTAAAGATTTCGCGATGTTAAATTCTTAGAGAAAGCAATACTTGTGTTTTTTTACTTTAACTCATGTAAAAATCTTTTCACAGCAAATCATTTATAATTAAATTTCAAATTTTTGGTAGTCTAATTTCTCTTAACTTAATTAATCGCCAATTTCTTGGTCAACTAATTAAGAGAAGAGATTAAGAATGATTTTGATTTAAAGCCACACAACTTTCAAAATACTATTCTTAGTCAAGTTGAAAATCATGAGAAAGAGTTTCAAGCTGATTCCGATATTAAATATCCCAAAGTAATAACAGAATCCAAAATAGAATTAGAATATTTTCTAATACTTCTAATCATTAAAGAGAAAGAACGAGACTCAATTTTGAAAAAGTAAAAAAGTATGAATCAAAATAAAGAAAATACTTGCATTACAAGTCCATAAAAATAAAACAGAGCTCCTAACCTTTAACAGAGGAGGTTTAGTAACTCATGGTAGAAAAAAGTTAACTAAACTAATAAAAAAATATGCTAGATGATGATCGGGATTCGAGGATCCTAGATCCTGGATGATCTCCTATGAACCATCATTCATTTATAGCTAAAATTTGATCCCAAATATCGATGCCCAGAGTCTCTTTAGATTGCTAAATGTCTTGTCTTAGAGTAGTTTGTGTAACACCCTATCACACAAAACCTTATGCTTAAGTCATAAGACAGAGGTGGTGAGGTATTACAACCTCTAAAAACAAAATTATATATATATAATATAACGAAAAATATTTATAACTAGGAGCCTTAAAAAAAGGGTAAAGCAAAATCGGTAAAACGAAAAGCGCAACACTCATGAAGTGACAAAGCAAACGAAGAAACGTAAAAGATAGGCTAACACGAATAGGTATAAAAGAGTGCCAAAATACAGATAAGAGGCCAGAGCACCTCAGTATACATACATACATACATACATACATACATACATACATACATACATACATACATACATATATACATACATATATAGGAAAACCCAAAATACACCAAAAATATAAAGTTACAGAACCCGTGTCTCCAAAATAACCTCTAAGAGGAAGTTAATAGATCATATATATAATAAGTGGAGATAATAAGTATATAAATAAATATATATAACCAAAATAAAGTCCCAACAACTCAAGATCTTCACTATCAGAAGCTTCCAGCATGCCTCAGCGAGGAGCCTCACGTCCTGCATCTGAAAACCACAAAATCCGCAAGAGTTGAGAACATGAGGTTCTTATCATGGTAACAGTGCCCACATATCTAACATATAATGTCCTGGAAAAGCCGAAGGCAATCCTAGAACTTCCGACATATAATTAAACCCTATAAACATAACTAAACCATGAAAATGAAAAAGGCAACTAGCTAAGGGTCTTCAGACGATCTAATACCCCCAATCTAACTCCTCCGAACCTCCCAACCGCCACCGGAATCAGTTGTTACAAGCACATTTATTACACACAAGAAAATCACAGGTAGAAAGCATACACAACAGATAAACAAGTAGTAAGTAGTTATGCAATCAATTAAGCATTCCATACAAAACACACCAAACAAACATATAGATGCATATGATGCATGCCTGTCCTATTGGCTGATGAGTTTCATCTGTCGGTTATCAAGCAAAATCCGACATGTCCGGTAGCTAACCCAGACACTGTCTCTCTGTTGTGCATTAATATCATTAGAGGAAATACGTGCCCTGTCACCATTAGAGGGATTATGTGTCTTGTCACCATTAGAGGGTATTTGTGCCCTGTCATCATTAGAGGGTATATGTGCTCTGTCACCATTAGAGGGTATCGGTGCCCTGTCACCCTAACAACCAGAGAGAAAATACAAGCATACTCACATCTAACATTTTTCATCATGACTCATTTACCACATCCATTCATTAACCCATTATGCTTCTCCGGCATACTTGTAACATTTTCACACTTCCTCAATAATCATAATCTTTTAATCATCATTCATATTTCAGTAATAATTCTTAATTCACGTTCATTTACATTTATTCATTCATTCATTTATTAAATCACTCATCATTTATTTTACCTCTTTCTTTATCAACAAGTTACCTCTTCACAACCCTAATTATACTTCACTACCCAAATTCCACCTACCAGGCTTTAAACAAGAGTAAAAAAGGGTTTTTGAAAGATGGAGGAATGTTTTAGAAATAAAAATTGAAATTTGGAAGAAAATAGGGATCTGCGTACGTGAACCATGTCACGCGTACGCGGGAACATGATTTTCCTTAAAATGCATACACGGGAACGTGATTTTCCTTAAAATGCGTACGCATCTCCTGTCCGCATACACAAGTACGCTGCACAGAGATGAACGTCCGGGTACGCAGCCGTGTACCCACATACACACGCGCACCAAACAGAAACGAATGGCCACGTATGATGGGGGTCAGCGTACGCATGTATAGCAGAAGCTTTAAAAAGTAGCTAAGTCCAGAATTTCAGCTTTTGTACACCAAACTTTGATTGAGCTTAACTTCCTCATTTTAAAACATTTTCCTTCATTCTTCGAACGGCTTAAACATCTCGGACGAAATTTTCTTTCTAAATAAATTTGATACAAATCGAAGGTCTCGAGATCAAGTTATGCTCTGCCAAAGTTGGTCAAAATGACAAATTTCACAAAACTTAACAAATTTCCAATTTCAAAACATACAATTTCCAAACCCTTTAAATCCAACCCAAAACTTACCAATTCGTGCGTGAAATTGAACTCCACACAACTGAACTGGCAAGTGCACTGGGTCATCCAAGTAATACCTCAGGTGAGTGAGAGTCGAATCCCACGGAATTGTCGGATTGAGCAAACAATGGCTACCTTGTAAATATTAGTCAGGCGATTAGAAAAGATGGTTGTTTGTTTGAAAGCATAAACGAAATAGTAAAGAACGAAATACCATATTAGTGTAAAAGCAATGATGGATAATTATTTAAGGCTTCGGAGATGCGTATTCTTTCTGGATTAACTTTTCTTACTGTTTACTTCAACAATGAATGACTCATTCAATGGCAGCCATAATTGACTAACTCTAGCTTGTGGTACATTGCTATCTGGGCAGGACTCACACGGAACCCATGTAGAACAAGGATGATTGTCAAGGGTCATCCTCAATTCATGATATGAAGAACAAAAATGCACAAGAGAATGGAATCAAACGTGTATTAAAATAGAACAGTAATATTATTAATCCATGAGAATCAGCAAAGCTCCTAACTCTAACTTAGGAGGTTTAGTTGCCCATGCTCTTATAGAAAGTAAAACGTGAAAAGGTAAAAGTGTGGCAGAAGACCCTAAACATGGGTGATCTTCTCCTATATATACTAATCTAATAACTAAGTACAAAAATATGATAGAATAGACTAGAGGTGCGAAATCCATCCTTGGGCCCACTTAGGTTGAATACTTGGGCTGAGCTTGAAGTCCAACTTTGAGGAATGGGCGTTGAATTCCCATTAGGGGGTGATTGGTGCTGCCTTGTGACTTGGTGGGCATTGAATTCCCAAAATGGGGGTGATTGGCATTCAACGCCAGTTTTGGGTCTCCTTTGGGGCATTGAACACCAACCAGGGGGTAGCTCCTTGGCGTTCAACTCCCAGTATGGGCAGGCTTATTCGAAGAAAAGTATAGACTATTATATATTTCTGGAAAGCTAGGGAAGTTAGATTTCTAACACTGTTAAGAGCACGTCATTTGGACCTCTGTAGCTCCAGAAATGCTCGTTTAAGTGCACGAAGGTCAGATTCTAATAGCATCTGTTATGCTTTCCTTGCCTCTGAATTAGACTTTACCAAAGCTCCTTAATTTCAGCCAGAATTTACCTGAAATCATCATAAAACACAAAAACTCAAAGTAGAATCCAAAAATGTGAATTTTGCACTAAAACCTATGAAAATATAATAAAACCTACACAAAACATAACTAAAATAATATGAAAATGATGCCGAAAAGCGTATAAAATAGACGCTCATCAGAACACCAAACTTAAACTGTTGCTTGTCCCTAAGCAACCAAAAACAAAGTAGGATCAAGAAGAAGAGAAGGATACAAAGAAACTCAGAGTTTTCAATGAAGCTCAGTTCCAATTGATGAGCAGGGCTAGTAACTATTTACTTCTGAATAGTTTTGGCATCTCTTAGTTTAGTTCTTTTTTATTCTTGAACACAGCTTCTTTTAGAGCCTGGCCGTGACCCTAAGCGTTTTGTTTTCCCGTATTACCACTGGATACATAAACGTCACAAACACTTGGCTGGGTGAACCCCTTAGGATTGTGATTCAGCTTTGCTAGAATCCCCACCCAGTGGTGTCCAGAGTTCTTAGACACACTCTTTTGCTTTTGGAATCACGACTTTAACTGCTCAGTCTTAAGCTTTTCACTTGACACCTTCACACCACAAGCATTTAGTTAGGGGGAGGAGCTCATTTGAACTTTTTAGGCCAAGATTTTATTTCTTTTAGGCCCTCCTAACCATTGATTCTCAAAGCTTTGGATCCCTGCTCTTGCATTTTGGTTTAAAGAGCTATTGGCTTTTTCTTTCACTTTTTTTTCTTTCTTTTTGCTTCTTTTTCTTACTTCAAGAATCAATAATTAGATTTTTCAGATTACCAATAATACTTCACCTTTTCCATCATTCTTTTAAGAACCAACATTATTTACTCCAACATCAAATATGCACTATTTATTCATGCATTTAGAAAGTAAATGTAATGCCACCACATCAATTAATTGGACTTATTCTTATTATATAACTCCAGTTCATGCATCTTACTTCTCTTTTCCAAATAAAATTTTTCTTTTAAGTATGGTGATAGATGCATGGAATATTTCATAGCTTAAGACAAAACAAAGGATGATCATGCACTTAGAAACATGAAACAAACAATGAAATACAATGGAAAACAGAAAAATAACATAAACAAAGGGGAATATGGAGCGTGACCACTTTAGTGATGACGGCTACTACTTCCTCTAGAGAATCCAATGGAGCGCTTGATTTCTTCTATGTCACGCCCCTGTCTCTGTTGCTCTTCCCTCATAGCTCTTTGATCTTCTCTTATTTCATGGAGGATGGTGGAATGCTCTTGGTGTTCCATCCTCAGCTACTCCATGTTGGAGCTTAATTCTCCTAGAGAAATATTCAGTTGATCCCAATATCCTTGGGGAGGAAAACACATCCCTTGAGGTATCTCAGGGATTTCTTGTTGAGGCAGCTCCACATGATTTTGCTGTGGTTCATGCGCCGGCTCTCTAACATGCTCCATCCTTCTTTTAGTGATGGGCTTGTCCTCTTCAATGGGGATGTCTCCTTCTATGACAATTCCAGCTGAATTGCATAAGTGACATATGAGGTGAGGGAATGCCAACATTGCTTGGGTGGAGGTCTTTTCTGCCACCTTATACAGATCTTGAGGTATCACCTCCTGTACCTCCACCTCATCCCCAAGCATGATGCAGTGAATCATGATGGCTCGGTCAATGGTCACTCCGGACCGGTTGCTAGTAGGGATGATGGAGCATTGGATGAATTCCAACCATCCTTTAGCTACGGGCTTAAGGTCAGGCCTTCTTAGTTGAATAGGCTTGCCTTGAGTATCCCTCTTCCACTGAGCTCCTTCCACACAAATGTCTGAAAGGACTTGGTCCAGCCTTTGATCAAAATTGACTCTTCTAGTATAAGGGTGTGGGTCTCTTTTCATTAATGGTAGTTGGAGCGCCAACCTTACACTTTCTGGGCTGAAATCCAAGAGATGCCCTCGGACCATGGTGTGCCAATTTTTGGAATGTGGGTTCACATTAGTGTCATGATTTTTGGTGACCCACGCATTGGCATAAAACTCTTGCACTATTAAGAAATCTCTTCTCCGAATTTCTTGTTGGATCTCCAGGTACTCATTCTTTTTTAGCCTAAAGGGGACTGATAAACCATTATTTTATGGTTTATCTTGTGCTGATTTGAGTGGTTTTTATCAATTCTTTGCTCACTTATTCACATAATTTTCATGGTTTTACAAATCCTTCCTAATTCTGTGATATAGTTGAAAATATGTTTCCTGAGCCTTTAAACTGTCAATTTTAATTATCCTTTATTACCATTCGATGTCGTGATCTCTGTGTTGAGTGTTTTCAGGCTTTATAGGGCAGGAATGGATTAGAGGATGGAAAGGAAACATGCAAAAGTGGAAGGAACGTGAAAAATGAAGATTTAAGAAGCTGGCAGCGATGCGCACGCATGGGCGACGCGCACGCGTGCCTAGCGCAGAAGCCAAGCGACGCATATGCGTGACAAGGAATTTTGCCAAACGACGCACACGCGTGACCTACGCATACGCGTGACATGCGCCACGTGTAGAAAGTTACAGAAAGCACTGGGGGTGATTTCTGGGCTCCTTTTGGCCCAGTTCCAAGCCCGAAAAACACAGAATAAGAGCTGCAGAATGGGGGAAACACAGGACAACTCATACAACATACATTCACATAATTTTAGGTTTATTTCTTCTCAATTCCAGGTTCAATGTTCTTTTAATTTAGTTTCTCTTCTACTTTTATTTATTCTAGCATTCTAGTTTATTTATTTTCCCAATTTGGTTTATGAACTCCATGTTAGATTTGATTTCTTTATTTAATGCAATTTGAGGTATTTCATCTTTATGATTTTAATTTAGCTTTTTTATATTCTTAGCTTGAATTGAGTAATTGGAGACTCTTGAGTTATCAAACTCCTTTGTTGATTGATAATTGGAAGTTGCTGGTTGATTTGGATCCCTCTAAAGCTAGTCTTTCCGTAGGAGTTGACTAGGACTTGAGGAATCAAATTAATTGGTCCACTTGACTTTTCTTTATTTAGTAAGGATTAACTGAGTGGGAGCAATGAACAATTCTCATCACAATTGATAAGGATAACTAGGACAGGACGTCTAATTCTCATACCTTGCCAAGAGTTTTCTTAATTATTAATTTACTCTCTTGCAATTTACTTTTCTTGTTCCTTATTCAAAAACCCCAAAAAGATAATCTTCTATAACCAATAATAAATACACCTCCCTGCAATTCCTTGAGAGACGACCCGAGATTTGAATACTTCGGTTTAATTTTATTGGGTTTGCTTTAGTGATAACCAAATATTTGTACGAAAGGGTTCCTTGTTAGTTTAGAAACTATACTTGCAATGAGAACTTAGTTGTGAAATTCCTTACTAGCAAAAATTCGTTCGTCAGGGACTTCAAAAATAACCCTTTTTTTTGCTACTACTTCATAGAAGTGGTCTTGATGAGCCTTAGTAAGAAATCTCTCCCTTTCCCAAGGTTCGGAGGTGGAAGCTATGGCTTTTCCTTTCCTCTTTCTAGAGGATTCTCTGACTTTGGGTGCCATAAGTGTGAATGGAAAGCAAAAAGCAAGGCTTTTCCAACACCAAACTTAAAAGCTTTACACGTCCTCGAGCAAATATTAACAAAAGGAAAAGAATAGAGTAGAAGAAGAAGAGAAATAGTGGAGATAAAGGGAGAGAGAGGTTCGCCAAGTAGGGGGTATATGGTGTATGAGGGTTGTGTATGTATGGGTATGAAGGGGTTATAGAGGGGGTATTTATAGGGGGTTTGTGTTAGGGTTCGGTTATGAGGTGGGGTAATTTGGAGGGAAAAGTTTTGAATTTGAAGTGGGTGGGGTTAGTTGGAATGGTTGGATGGTAGTGATGAAGGGTTTTGTTTAACGACCCAATTTCTGGTACATCATGATCATACTAGAAACTGAGCGCTACCAACTTGTCTTCCTAATTATTATCTATTAATTATTATATGAGCCTGATCCATTGTTAAAAACATAGTTATTTTGTGAGGTACTTTTTTTTTGAAAACGTTTGGATTAAAAACAGAATGATTCATAATCAATTCACAAATAATAACAGATAAAATAGTTATAAACAACCACACTTATATACATCTCAACAGTTAATAACATTCGGTTATCCAGCCTTTATTAGAGTAAAGATTTTTAGTTAGAACACTCCTAGATATAGCTAGATAATAACTATATACATATATATACATACAACATCCCAGGACCTGACCTACTCAAGAAGTCCCTAAGCTGGCACCCAGGCTAGCCTAGAGTCTATACTCACCTAGTCCCTCTAAACCACTAAAACGAGGGAAAGTACATTCTAAGTCTTCAAAAATCAAGTCAGGTGGAACGTCATCGAAAGGAGGAACATCATCTACTACTCCTCTGCACGATTAGACATCACCATATGACGTCTCTTGGGTACCTCATCAAGTAGCCACATAACAAGAGTCTCGTACACAGGATTTAGGTTAAGGTTCACGTACAAACGGGGTGCAGATATTGGCTGGTCTCACAGTATATACATATAAATAGAGAACAAGATTCACCCTAGACTCAGAAGACTACCTAGAGCGGAATCCTCTTCTTGCAAATGGTCGTCAGCGAACTACGGAAGGGTACTCATGCTTCCATCTGAAAAGGGAAGGGAGAGAGAAGGGGTAAGAACTGGGGAGTTCTTAGTAGGGCTGGGGTTATTAGTTAAGTTCGTTAATTCTATGTTGTTTAGTAGATAAATAGTAGAATACGGAGAAGCAGTAAATAGAAGATATAGATAAATAGAGAAAATAGAATACAAACAGAAGAATACAAGAAAATAAAACACAGACACAGTGGATAGAATACAAACAAAGAAAGCATACTTTCAAACAACAATCATAACAGAAGAAATGCGCAACCAAGTATGATGCATGTCTGTTCTAAGCAGGCCATGAGCTCATGTGTCGGTTTACACCCTGCAGCCCGACATTACCTAGGAACTAGTCCTAGATATGGCTTATTCTCTATAGGTGAACTTCGGCCTACAGAAATAGCACTCATGTAAGTGAACTTCGGCTTACAGGAATAGTCACAACACAACACAACAACTTTCTATAAGTGAACTTCGGCCTACAGAAATGGCACCTCTGTAAGTGAACTTCAGCTTACAGAAATGGCGTCCCTGTAAGTGAACTTCGGCTTACAAGTATCATAACTCTTTGTAGGTGAACTTCGGCCTACAGGAGCAACACCCTGAGATACACAATTGATATTCACTGTAGGTGAACTTTGGCCTACAGGAATAACAACTCACTGTAGGTGAACTTGGGCCAACAGGACCTCTAAGGCCAACAGAAAAGCAGCATATGAACATACAATAGAATATCATGCCACAAGGCTTAACTCTTTATTTTTATACTCTTTTCCTCTATTCGCTTTGTTATATTACTCTTTTCTCTTTGCCTCTTTGCTCTGCTCTGGTTACTCTTTTCTCTGTATCTTTTTACTCTGTTTTGATTACTCTGTTTAACATATGTATTTGAAGCTTATGTAAATTTCGGTATGAATAGTTAGCCTGTCCCAAGTATAGGTTCATTAAGTCTATACTGAAATAGTTTAACTTTACATATAATACCTAACCCTAGGCGAAACTCAAGAACTAACTATGTTGCTCCTAGTTCGTTCACTAGTCTCTGTTAGTTTCTGTCATTAAAACTTTACAGACTTTTCTTTGGTTTTTATCTTTTCTTTAACTCTTTATATTTCTTTTATCTTTGCCTCACTAATATGTTCTTACCACTCCCTAAGTGTTTTATGAAGGTAATTATAAGATTCTGCGCTTAAAGTTATCTTTCTAAAGCTTTTACAGAAAACTGCCTTTTCCGCATTATTTTATTATTTTTATTAAAATATTATTTTTAATTAAATATTATTATTTAATATTTTATTATTATTTATTATTTTATTATTCAATTTTCGAAAATTAACTTTACTTTAACCTGTAACTTTTAAAATTTATTTTTTACCACCCGTAACTTTTAATATTTCTACTTTAACCACCCTAACTTTTGGAAATTACCAAATAACCCCACAAACACCAAAAATTTTACTTCCTTGCCCTTTTTAAAATCTAAGGTCTGTTCTTCCATGTTCTTCATCACACTCAAAGTGTTCTTCGTAAATTCTTCAGATTCTTTCTCTGTTTTTACCCGTTTTTCAATTTTTTCAGCAACCGATTTTTACCATAATTCAAAATAAAATTGCAGCCACTAAAGCCCATATTTTCCACATGATTTCAACACAAATTGAACCCCAATTTATGGGTTAGGATTTTGTTTTCCAGTAGCCACAAGAACACAAGTTCATCGCTTGAATTTCATCAAATTTCATCAAATTTTCACCAAAATTTCAACAAGTATCACTCATATAAACAATCAATTTCAAGCATAACAAACCATATCATAATCACACAACTCAAACACAATTAATCAAGATTAATTTTACCAAACCCTACCTGGTTTTGCTGCTCCAAATTCGGTTATGTCCTTAGGTGGTCCTTAAACACTTTTTCCTCCTAAATCACATCAAGAACAACTTTAAATCCACAAACCCTCAACTGACCAAATCTCTCTCAGCATGTTAGGAAGGGATATCTCACCTTAGACTTGATGGAAATTAACATTTCTTGGCTCTCAAGTCAAGGTAAGCACGATTCCTAAGGAAGAACATCAAGAAAACACATGTTTAAGCATGTTTCCTTGAAACCGAAGCAAAAGGGAGATGGTGCAGCCAACTCACCTTGATTCCAGCCTTGATAAGTCATATGATCATGTAGAGAAAGAAGAGAGGATCATGTTGGTCGGATTGGAATTTTGATTTGAGTTTTAGTTCAGTAGAAATCAAGCTTTGAAGATTTGGAACTAAGAACTTTTCTCTCCTTTTTCTCTTGATGATTTTCCGCCACAATGAGCAAATGAGGCAGCCTTGGGGGTTTTGGGGGTGTAGGGTGAGTTGTGATTGGTTGGCTTGGAGGTGGGTTAAAATAATATTAAAATACCTCAGGTGTATAACTACTAAAACTAGATGTATCGGAACACTTGTAAAAACATCTCTAAAATTCTTTTCTGAGCTACTAGCATAAATGGAACTAATAACATATTTATTATGAGAATAGAACATGTATGATGAGGCCTTAGCATTGCTAAAGTCATCAAAGAGTGCTGGTGCAAAGCTGCACCAGTAAACTATGAACCCGGTTAAATCAATTTCCTGTTTTTAACTAAAACAGACCAGGTAACCTTATAATATCATTCAAGCATCTTCTAATACTAATGTAATGATAATATTATACTATATATCTCTATTCTCTCATGAATCGAGTCCGGTTCATCAAACAGAGACTATTTACGAAAACTAGAATCAAAACTCCTAACCGATACAGTTCAAAAACTAGGTTCTTCGTGACTACGTAATCGAGCTTGCCTCAAAAGAGAGGTTCTAGCTTAAGGATGACATAATGATAATGAGGATTGATATGCTTGATGATATATCAGAGGTGTTTCCTTTAGTGATCTTCCAGAGAAATCCGTACCTTCAGAAAAGATCTCGTGTACTTGACAAACGGGGTTGTTACATTCTACCCTCCTAAAAGAAAATTTTGCCTACAAAATTTCAGCCACGTTCAGAATCCATCTTCAGGCAGTGTATTTCCTTCAAGCCATCCTGACAAAGAGATCGGTTCGTTCCTTACGGCACCCAAATCTCACATAGTCATAGCCATGGAGATCATAACAGCTATGAAGATAACTTTGGCTCACATCGATTCGTCGTTTGGAGCTCAATTAAACTATGCCTATTCATAGTCATTGAGGTCTTATCCGTACCAAACAATCAATATTAAGGTGATCAATCTTAATATCTCAAGTTAAGCACACACATTCCCAAAATGAGTGCTCATAGACATTCATGCCAAATGTATCTTAAAGATACCCTAACGGCATGAGATACACAAGCAGAGTATGCAATGAAGCATAGTTAGTCCACTCCCCAGGATCTATTGGGAATGAACTGCTCTGATAGAAAATTGTAACGACCCAATTTCTGGTACGTCATGATCATACTAGAAACTGAGCGCTACCAACTTGTCTTCCTAATTATTATCTATTAATTATTATATGAGCCTGATCCATTGTTAAAAACGTAGTTATTTTGTGAGGTACTTTTTTTTGAAAATGTTTGGATTAAAAATAGAATGATTCATAATCAATTCACAAATAATAACAGATAAAACAATTATAAACAACCACACTTATATACATCTCAACAGTTAATAACATTCGGTTATCCAGCCTTTATTAGAGTAAAGATCTTTAGTTAGAACACCCCTAGATATAGCTAGATAATAACTATATACATATATATACATACAACATCCCAGGCCCTGACGTGTTCAAGAAGTCCCTAAGCTGGCACCCAGGCTAACCTAGCGTCTATACTCACCTAGTCCCTCTAAACCACTAAAGCGAGGGAAAGTACATTCTAAGTCTTCAAAACTCAAGTCAGGTGGAACGTCATCAAAAGGCGGAACATCATCTACTACTCATCTGCACGATCAGACATCGCCATATGACGTCTCTCTGGTACCTCATCAAGTAGCCACATAACAAGAGTCTCGTATACAAGATTTAGTTTAAGGTTCACGTATAAACGGGGTGCAGACATTGGCTGGTCTCACAGTATATACATATAAACAGAAAACGACATTCACTCTAGACTCAGAAGACTACCTAGAACGGAATCCTCTTCTTGCGAACGGTTATCAGCGAACTACGGAAGGGTACTCATGCTTCCATTTGAAGGGGGAAGGGAGAGAGAAAGGGTAAGAACTGGGGAGTTCTTAGTAGGGCCGGGGTTATTAGTTAAGTTCATTAATTCTGTGTTGTTAAGCAGATAAATAGCAAAATACGGAGAAGCAGTAAACAGAAGATACATATAAATAGAGAAAATAGAGAAAATAGAATACAAACAGAAGAATACAAGAAAATAAAACACAGACACAGTGGATAGAATACAAACAAAGAAAGCATAAATTCAAACAACAATCATAAGAGAAGAAATGCGCAACCAAGTATGATGCATGTCTGTCCTAAGCAGGCCATGAGCTCATGTGTCGGTTTACACCCTGCAGCCTAACATTACCTAGGAACTAGTCCTAGATATGGCTTATTCTCTGTAGGTGAACTTTTGCCTACAGAAATAGCACTACTGTAAGTGAACTTTGGCTTACAGGAATAGTCTAAACACAACACAACAAATTTCTGTAGGTGAACTTCGGCCTACAGAAATGGAACATCTGTAAGTGAACTTCGGCTTACAGAAATGGCGTCCTGTAAGTGAACTTCGGCTTACATGTATCATAACTCTCTGTAGGTGAACTTCGGCCTACATGAGCAACACCCTGAGATACACAATTGATATTCACTGTAGGTGAACTTCGGCCTACAGGAATAACAACTCACTATAGGTGAACTTGGGCCTACAGGACCTCTAGGGCCAATAAAAAAGCAGCAGATGAACATACAATAGAATATCATGCCACAAGGCTTAACTCTTTATTTTTATACTCTTTTCCTCTATTCGCTTTGTTATATTACTCTTTCTCTTTGCCTCTTTGCTCTACTCTGGTTACTCTTTTCTCTATATCTCTTTACTCTGTTTTGATTACTCTGTTTAACATATGTATTTGAAGCTTATGTAAAATTTGGTATGAATAGTTAGCCTGTCTTAAGTATAGGTTCATTAACTCTATACTGAAACAGTTTAACTTTTCATATAATACCTAACCCTAGGTGCAACTCAAGAACTAACTATGTTGCTCCTAGTTCGTTCACTAGTCTCTGTTAGTTTCTGTCATTAAAACTTTACAGACTTTTTTTTGGTTTTTATCTTTTCTTTAACTCTTTATCTTTCTTTTATCTTTGCCTCACTAATATGTTCTTACCACTCCCTAAGTGTTTTATGAAGGTAATTATAAGATTCTGCGCTTAAAGTTGTCTTTCTAAAGCTTTTACAGAAAACTGCCTTTTCTGCATTATTTTATTATTTTTATTAAAATATTATTCTTAATTAAATATTATTATTCAATATTTTATTATCATTTATTATTTTATTAATAAATTTTCGAAAATTAACTTTACTTTAACCTTTAACCTTTAAAATTTACTTTTTACCACCCGTAACTTTTAATATTTCTACTTTAACCACCCTAACTTTTGGAAATTACCAAATAACCCCACAAACACCAAAAATTTTACTTCCTTGCCCTTTTTAAGATCTAAGGCCTGTTCTTCCATGTTCTTCATCACACTCAAAGTGTTCTTCGTAAATTCTTCAGATTCTTTCTCCGTTTTTACCCGTTTTTCAATCTTTTCAGCAACCGATTTTTACCATAATTCAAAATAAAATTGCAGCCACTAAAGCCCCATCTTTTCCACATGATTTCAACACAAATTGAACCCCAATTTAGGGGTCAGGGTTTCGTTTTTCAGCAGCCAAAAGAACACAAGTTCATAGCTTGAATTTCATCAAATTTCATAAAATTTTCACCAAAATTTCAACAAGTATCACTCATATAAACAATCAATTTCAAGCATAACCAAACCATATCATAATCACACAACTCAAACATAATTAATCAAGATTAATTTTACCAAACCCTACTTGGTTTTGCTGCTCCGAATTCGGTTATGTCCTTAGGTGGTCCTTAAGCACTTTTTCCTCCTAAATCACATCAAGAACAACTTTAAATCCACAAACCCTCAACTGACCAAATCTCTCTCAGCACGTTAGGAAGGGATATCTCACCTTAGACTTGCTGGAAATTAACGTTTCATGGCCCTCAAGTCAAGTTAAGTATGATTCCTAAGGAAGAACATCAAGAAAACACATCTTTAAGCATGTTTCCTTGAAACCGAAGCAAAAGGGAGATGGTGCAGCCAACTCACCTTGATTCCAGCCTTGATAAGTCATATGATCATGTAGAGAAAGAAGAAAGGATCATTTTGGTCGGATTGGAATTTTGATTTGAGTTTTAGTTCAGCAGAAATCAAGCTTTGAAGATTTGGAACTAAAAATTTTCTCTCCTTTTTCTCTTGATGATTTTTGGCCACAATGAGCAAATGAGGCAGCCTTGGGGGTTTTGGGGGTGTAGGGTGAGTTGTGATTGGTTGGCTTGGAGGTGGGTTAAAATAATATTAAAATATCTCAGGTGTATAACTACTAAAACTAGATGTATCAGAACACTTGTAAAAACATCTCTAAAAATTCTTTTCTGAGCTACTAGCATAAATGGAACTAGTAACGTATTTATTATGAGAATAGAACATGTATCATGAGGCCTTAGCATTGCTAAAGTCATCAAAGAGTACTGGTGCAAAGCTACACCAGTAAACTGTGAACCTGGTTAAACCGATTTCCTGTTTTTAACTAAAATAGATAAGGTAACCTTATAATATCATTCAAGCATCTTCTAATACTAATGTAATGATAATATTATACTATTATCTCTCTTCTCTCATGAATCGAGTCCGGTTCTTCAAACAGAGACTATTTACGAAAACTAGAATCAAAATTCCTAACCAATGTGGGTCAAAAACTAGGTTCTTCGTGACTACGTTGTCGAGCTTGCCTCAAAAGAGAGATTCTGGCTTAAGGATGACATAATGATAATGAGTATTGAGATGCTTGATGATATATCAGAGGTGTTTCCTTTAATGATCTTTCGGAGAAATCCGTACCTTCAGAAAAGATCTCGTGTACTCGAAAAACGGGGTTGTTACATTTTGGGCAGAGAGAAAAGGTGATGTGGATGTGATTGGTTGAGGGTGTATGGGGAAAGGTGTATATGGAGAAGAGGGAAAGTAAGAGAAGGAAGAATGTGGGGTAGGTGGAGAATCTTTGGGACCCACTGATCCTAAGGGGCTAGGGAATTTGAATTCCCTGCCCCCTTGTTGGCGTTGAACATCCAACCTCTGCTCCTTGGTTGGCGTTTAACGCCAGCTTCTTGCTCCTTCTTGGGCGTTCAACGCCCAGCCTCTGCTCCCTGGCCGGCGTTAAACGCCAGCTTCCTCACCCAATTGGGGCGTTGAACGCCCCTCTTGCCTTCTTGTCTGGCGTTAAACGCTAGCAAGTAGTGTACTTCAGGGTGTTCTGCTTCCATCTCTGAACGTCTCTGTCTCTGTTCTGACTACTGCACATGATCACAACTTAAAGAACAATTAAAAAATAAACTACTATTAGATAAATAAACTTAAGGAAAAACAGGAAGACTCTAGTTATGGTTGGGTTTCCTCCCAACAAACGCTTCTTTAACGTCACTAGCTTGACGGTTAGCTCCTTTACGGAGACGGATAGGGGCTCAGAATGTCATCCCTTACAGTGAACTTCTTCCCTGTGCTCTCATGGCTGAGTTCCATGTGTTCTTAAGACAGGACCTTGTTCACATTGTGCGGAATCACTGGGCTGTCTGTGAAGAAAACTCTCATGCCAGGTGAGAGGCCTTTAGTGGAGATTTTCTTATCCCTCCAGCCTTTAGGTACTTTCTTCTTCCTTATTCTCAGTGCTTGTGGATGGTTTCACAACACCAAACTTAGATTTGGGGTTTGGGGACTCTATAGAACTCTGAACTCTGCACTGAGAGAGAGGGTTGGAACACTAAGTGTTGAACAGTTGTCTCTCCCTTAGAGGAGGAGTTAGGTTTGGGCATCTTGAACAAGATGTGATCCTCCCATAATTGCGGGACTAGTTCTCCCTTTGCCACATCAATTATGGCATTGGTTGTAGCCAGGAAAGGTCTTTCAAGGATGATGGATTCATCATCGTCCTCTCTAGTATCTAAGATGATGAAGTCTACAGGGATGTAAAAGTCTTCAACCTTCACTAAAACATCATCTATCAGGCCATATGCCTTTTTCAGTGACTTGTCTGCCATCTTTAATGAGATCTTGGCAGCTTGCGCGTCAAAGATTCCCAGCCTCTCCATTACAGAGAGAGGCATGAGGTTTATGCTTAACGCTAGGTCACATAAAGCCTTTTCAAAAGTAATTATCCCTATGGTGCAGGAATTAAGAAGCGTCCGGGATCCGGCAGCTTCTGAGGTAGTTTCTTCTAAACCAAGGCATTGAGCTCCTTGGTGAGCACTGGAGGTTCTTCCTCCAATGTCTCTGTTCCAAATAATTTGGCATTCAGGTTTATCAGAATTCCTAGGTATCGAGCAACTTGCTCTTCCCTAGTTTCTTCTTCCTCATCAGAGAAGGAGTATTCTTCAAATTCTATAATCTTCAACCAGGTATTTAAGGGAACCTCTATGGTCTCCTCATGAGTTCTGGTTTCTTTTAATTCTTCAATAAGGGGATCCTTAGTAGGCGTTGAACGCCCAGCTACTCCTATTGTGGCGTTCAATTCCAGGAGTTATCCCTCTTTGGGCGTTGAATACCCAGCCTCTACTCTATTGTTGGCGTTCAATGCCAATAATTGCTCCTTCTTGGGCGTTGAACGCCCAACTACTTCTTTGCTGGCGTTTAACGCCAGGTTCTCTACTTCATCTTCGGCCTCAACTTCTACAGTGATGGCCTTGCACTCTTCTCTTGAGTTTACTTTAGTGTTACTAGGAAGAGTGTTATGAGGAGTCTCAGGATTTTCTCACTCAGTTGACCAATCTGTACCTCCAGATTCCTTATGGAGGATCTTGTTTTAGTAATGAAACTATGAATGGTTTTAGAGAGATTGGAGACTATAGTGGCTAGGTCAGAGAGGCTCTGCCTAGGAGTCTCCATCTGTTGTTGAGAAGATGGGAATGGTTTATTATTAAACCTATTCTGGTTCTTTTCACCTTGATTGTTATTGAAGCCTTGCTGAGGCTTCTGTTGATCCCTCTAGGAAAAGTTGGGATGATTCCTACATGATGAGTTGTAGGTGTTTCCATAGGGCTCATTATTAGGATTTTCCAAATAGTTAACCTCATCCATCATGGGTTGATCTAGATCATATGTATCTCCTTCATAGGAGGCTTCTTGAGTGCTGTCAGCTGCAGCTTGTGATCCAGTTAAATGCTGATAAATCATGTTGACCTGTTAGGTCATGATCTTGTTTTGAGCCAATATGGCATTTAGGGTGTCAATCTCTAGGACTTCTCTTTTATAAGCTACCCTAGTGTTTACAGGGTTCCTCTCAAAAGTGTACATGAATTGGTTGTTAGCAACCATGTCAATGAGTTCCTGTGCCTCTTCAGGCATTTTCTTCAAGTGGAGTGAACCACCAGCAGAGTGCTCAAATGCCATCTTGGACATCTCAGAAAGACCATCATAGAAGATATCTAACATGGTCTAGTATGAAATCATGTTAGGAGGGCACTTTCTGATCAATTGCTTGTACTGCTCCCAGGCTTCATAGAGGGATTCACCCTCTTTCTGCCTGAAGGTATGAACTTCCACCCTAAGCTTGATCAGCTTCTGAGGTAGAAAGAACTTCATCAAGAATGCATTAACCACCTTTTTCCAAGAGTCTAGGCTTTTCTTAGGCTGAGAATCCAACCATAACCTAGCTTTGTCCTTTACAGCAAAGGGGAAAAGCATAAGCTTGTAAATTTCTGGATCCACTCCATTAGTCTTGACAGTATTACAGATCTGCAAGAAATCAAAGATGAATCTGTTGGAATCTTCCTGTAGAAGTCCATGAAACTGGCAGTTCTGCTGAACTAAAGTGACCAGTTGAGGCTTCAGCTCAAAGCTATTTGCACCAATGGCAGGTATAGAGATGCTTCTTCCATAGAAGTCAGAAGTCGGTGCAGTGAAGTCACCTAGGACCTTCTTTGCGTCTCCTCCACCATTAGGGTTGACTGCCATGCTTGTGTTTTTAGCTTCTTGTTCGAAAAGTTCTGTGAGGTTTCCTCTGGAATGCGTGCTCTTACTTGTTGTCAACTCCTCCTCAGAGAGAAAGAGGTAAGAATTTTCAAAAAAAGAGAGGGAGAAAGAGGTAGAAAGTTTTCGAAAATAGAAAAGAGAGAAAGAAGAATTAGAGAGATACCAAACTTTCAAAATTAAAATAAGATAAAACAAGTGACTAACCAACTAACAAGATTTGAAAACAATTTAGAAGATTTGATTTTGAAATTTAATTTTAAAAGAAAGTAAAGATTTGAAATTTAAAAGTTTAAAAAAAAAAGAAGATAAGATAGGAATGACTTAAAGTAAGAAGATATGATAAAGATTTGAAAAGGATTTGTAAAGATAAGATTTGAAATTTGATTTTTGAAAAAGATTTGATTTTGAAATTTGAATTTCGAATTTTAAATTTTGAATTTTTGAAATTAAATTTTAAAATTTGAATTTAAAGTAATATAAGATAGGATTTTTGAAATTCAAAGAAAGATAGAGAAAGATAAGATAAAGATTTGAAAAGATAAGATTTGAAATTCAAAATTTAAACTTTACTAACAAGAAAACACCAAACTTAAAATTTTTAAATCAAGATAAGATAAGATAGCAAGATTTTCAAAAATTTAAAGAAAAATAAAAGAACTTTTTTTTATTTTTGAAATTTAAGGAAAAAAGAAAAACAACTAAGAGACACAAAACTTAAAAATTTAAGATCCAAGGACACCAATTTTCGATAATTTGAAAGAAAAACACAAGAAAACACCAAATTTAAAATTTTTAAGATCAAACAAGAAAAATTACCAAGAATAATTCGAATACCAAGAAAAACACTCAAGAACAAATTCAAAAATTTTAAAGAAAAGATGAACACAAGAAGGGACACCAAACTTAAAAACTGACACAAGACTCAAACAAATAAAAAGATAACCAAAGAAAAGAAAAGGTTTTGAAAAAGAAAACAAAAGACACAGACAAAAGAGCAAGCAAACCTTAAAAAGTATCTAATCTAAGCAACAAGATAGTCTGGTAGTTTGTCAATCTCAGAACAATCCTCGGCAACGGCGCCAAAAACTTGGTGCGCAAAATTGAACTCTGGACAACTGAACTGGCAAGTGCACCGGGTCGTCCAAGTAATACCTTAGGTGAGTGAGGGTCGAATTATCCCACAAAGATTGTCGAATTGAGCAACTAATGGCTACCTTGTAAATCTTAGTCAGGCAATTAGAAAAGATGGTTGTTTGTTTGAAAGCATAAACGAAATAGTAAAGAACAAAATACTAGATTAGTGTAAAAGCAATGATGGATAATTGGTTAAGGCTTCAGAGATGCGTATTCTTTCTGGATTAACTTTTCTTACTGTTTACTTCAACAATGAATGAATCATTCAATGACAGTTGTAACTGACTAACTCATCTAGCATCCTCATCAAGTTAGTCTCTTCTGAACCATAGCAGTCCACCATATCCGAGCAACTCATGTAGCATCCTTATCAAGTTAACTCATGGCTTCCCGCTATAGTCGAAGGTGAAGACCTAAGCAATCCACTTCCCTTCGCGATCCTACTCAAAATGCCACAGACAAGGTCAGATCTTCTGGATCAGGGAACGCTGCTTCTCATAATCTAGCCTTGACGCCACAGAAATTTTAGTAACCCACGGTCAACGGGATTATATGTCACATATCTAAGGTCGCCCAAACACGCTTTTGGAATTCGCAGTGCATTCTCTAGCTTGTAGTTCAATGCTATCTGGGCAGGACTCATACGAAACCCATGTAGAACAAGGATGATTATCACGGGTCATTGATGAGCGGATAATTTATACGCTTTTTGGCATTGTTTTTAGATAGTTTTTAATATGATTTAGTTAGTTTTTAGTATATTTTTATTAGTTTTTAAATAAAATTCACATTTCTAGACTTTAATATGAGTTTGTGTATTTTTCTGTGATTTCAGGTATTTTCTGGCTGAAATTGAGGGACTTGAGCAAAAATCAGATTTAGAGGTTGAAGAAAGACTGCAGATGCTGTTGGATTCTGACCTCCCTGCACTCAAAGTGGATTTTCTGGAGCTACAGAAGTCCAAATGGCACACTCTCAATTGCGTTGGAAAGTAGACATCTAGAGCTTTCCAGAAATATATAATAGTCTATACTTTGTCCCAGTTTAGACGATGGAAACTGGCGTTCAACGCCAGCTTTCTGCCCTATTCTGGAGTTAAACGCCAGAAACAGGTTGCAAAGTGGAGTTAAACGCCAGAAACAGGTTACAAACTGGTGTTCAACTCCAAGAGAAGCCTCTACACGTGTAAAGCTCAATGCTCAGCCCAAGCACACACCAAGTGGGCCCCGGAAGTAGATTTCTGCATCATTTACTTATCTCTGTAACCCTAGTAACTAGTTTAGCATAAATAGGACTTTTTACTATTGTATTTACATCTTTGGATAAGATCTTTGATCAGTTTTATGCTATCTTAGACCTTTATGGGGGCTGGCCATTCGGCCATGCCTAGACCTTGTTCTTATGTATTTTTAACGGTAGAGTTTCTACACACCATAGATTAAGGTGTGGAGCTCTGCTGTTACTCATGAATTAATGCGAAGTACTATTGTTTTTCTATTCAATTCAAGCCTATTTATTATCTAAGATATACACTTCTTCTTCAACTTGAGGAAGGTGATGATCTGTGACACTCATCATCATTCTCACCTATGAACGCGTGCCTGACAACCACTTCCGTTCTACTTGCGATAGCTTGAGTGTGTATCTCTTAGCCTCCTAGTTCATGACGCATGGTTGCCTCGCCTGACAACCGAGCCCTCCATTCCATGAGATCAGAGTCTTCGTGGTATAGGCTAGAATTATTGACGGCCATTCTTGAGATCCGGAAAGTTTAAACCTTTTCTGTGGTATTCCGAGTAGGATCTGGGAAGGGATGGCTGTGACGAGCTTCAAACTTGCGAGTGCTGGGCGCAGTGACAAACGCAAAAGGATTACTGAATCCTATTCCAGTATGATCGAGAACCGACAGATGAATAGCTGTGCTGTGAGAGCGCATTTTGGACCATTTTCACTGAGAGGATGGGATGTAGCCATTGACGACAGTGATGCCTTACATAACGCTTGCCATGGAAAGGAGTATGAAGGATTGGATGAAGACAATAGGAAAGCAGAGAATCAGAAGGAACAAAGCATCTCCATACGCTTATCTGAAATTCTCACCAATGAATTACATAAGTACCTCTATCCTATATTTTATTCATATTTTTATTATCAATTCACCATAACCATTTGAATCCGACTAACTGAGATTTACAAGGTGACCATAGCTTGCTTCAAGCCGACAATCTCCGTGGGATCGACCCTTACTCACGTAAGGTTTATTACTTGAACGACCCAGTGCACTTTCTGGTTAGTTGTGCGAAGTTGTGACAAAGTGTGTGAATTACGTTCCGAGCACCAAGTTTTTGGCGCCGTTGTTAAGGATCACAATTTTGTGCACCAAGTTTTTGGCGTCGTTGCCGGGGATTATTCGAGTTTGGACAACTGACGGTTCATCTTGTTGCTCAGATTAGGTAATTTTATTTTTAATTTTAAGCTTTTTGTTTTTATTTTTTTTAATTTTGACAAATTTTCAAAAAAAATTTAATTTATGTTCTTCAGAATTTTTAAGAATGAATTCTAGAGTTTCATGAAGCATGTTGAAGCCTGGCTGGCTGCAATGCCATGTCTAATTCATTTGGACTGGGGCTTCCACTTATCAGCATAGAATGAAGTTGGATGAAGTATCAGCTGTTGTATGTCTGATTTATATGCTAAAGCTTGGTTGGCCATTGGCCATGTCTAGTGTTTTGGACCGGAGCTTTCACTGAAGGCTTGGCTGGCTAGTAAGCCATGTCTAATTCCTGGACTAGAGCTTTAGACTAACATTGCAAGATTCCTGGAATTCCTATTAAAAATTTTTGAAATCCTTATTTTCCTTTTCAAAATAATTTTCGAAAAATCCAAAAAAATTTAATAAAATCATAAAACCAAAAAAATTTTTTTTTTCGATGTTTCTTGCTTGAATCTAGTGTCAAGTCATAAGTTTGGTGTCAATTGCATGTTCATCTCTTTCTTGCATTTTTCGAAAATTCATGCATGGTGTTCTTCATGATCTTTAAGTTGTTCTTAGTAAGTCTTCTTGTTTGATCTTTAAAATTTCTTGTTTAGTGTCTTTTCTTGTTTTTCATATGCATTCTTGAATTATTAGTGTCTAGAGAATAAAAATTTTTAAGTTTGGTGTCTTGCATGTTTTTCTTTTCTTAAAAATTTTTCAAAAATAAGTTCTTGGTGTTCATCTTGACATTCAAAGTGTTCTTAGTGTTCATCTTGACATTCAAAGTGTTCTTGCATGCATCATGTGTTGTGATTCATAATTTTCATGTGTTTGAGTCTTTTTGTTGTTTTTCTTTTTCATTATTAAAAATTCAAAAATCAAAAAAACATCTTTCCCTTTTTCTTCTCATAAAATTCGAATATTTGAGTTGACTTTTTCAAAAATTTTTAAAATCTAGTTGTTTCTTATGAGTCAAATCAAATTTTCAATTTAAAAAATTCTATCTTTTTCAAATCTTTTTCAAAAATCAAATCTTTTTCATTTTTTTATTTATTTCGAAAAATTCAAAATTTATTTTTAAAATCTTTTTCTTATCTCCATTTCATATTTTCGAAATTAATGCTAACAATTAATATGATTGATTAAAAAATTTTTAAGTTTGTTACTTGCCTAGTAAGAAAGGTTCAATCTTTAAATTTTAAATCATATCTTTTTAGTTTTTTGTTAGTCAAGTAATCAACTTTAATTTTCAAAATCAAATTTTTTTAAATTTTTTTTTCAAATCTTTTTCTAAATAAGTTTCAATCACATCTTTTTCAAAATCAATTTCAAAATCTTTTCTAACTCCTTATCTTTTCAAAAATTGATTTTCAAATCTTTTTCAATTAACTACTTAACTTTTTGTTTGATTTTAAAAATTTACTATTTCAATCATATCCTTTTCAAAACTACCTAACTAATTCTCTCTCTAATTTTCAAAAATCACCTTCCTCTTTTTCAAAATTCCTTTTTAATTAACTAATTGTTTTAACTTTTAATTCAATTTCTTTTTTCTTTTTTTTTTAATTTTCGGATTTTAATTATAATTTTAAATTAAAAACAAAAATATTTTTTATTTTCGAAATTCATTCTCTCATCTCCTTCTAATTATTTATTTATCTACTAACACTTCTCTTCTTCTTAAAAATCCGAATCCTCTCCCTCTTTCTGTGTTCGAATTTCTTTTCTTCTTCTACTCACATAAAGGAATCTCTATACTGTGACATAGAGGATTCCATATTTTCTTCTCTATTTTCTTCTTTTTCATATGAGCAAGAACAAGGATAAGAACATTCTTGTTGAAGCTGATCCTGAACCTGAAAGGACTCTGAAGAGGAAGCTAAGGGAAGCTAAAGCACAACTCTCTGGAGAAAATTTGACAGAAATTTTCGAAAAAGAAGGAGACATGGCCGAAAATAATAACAATGCAAGGAAGATGCTTGGTGACTTTACTGCACCAAATTCTAATTTACATGGAAGAAGCATCTCAATCCCTGCCATTGGAGCAAACAATTTTGAGCTAAAGCCTCAATTAGTTTCTCTGATGCAACAGAATTGCAAGTTTCATGGACTTCCATCAGAAGATCCTTTTCAGTTCTTAACTGAATTCTTGCAGATCTATGATACTGTTAAGACCAATGGGGTTGACTCCGAAGTCTATAGGCTTATGCTTTTCCCGTTTGCTGTAAGAGACAGAGCTAGAATATGGTTGGACTCTCAACCTAAAGATAGCCTGAACTCTTGGGATAAGCTGGTCACGACTTTCTTAGCCAAGTTCTTTCCTCCTCAAAAGCTTAGCAAGCTTAGAGTGGATGTTCAAACCTTAAAACAGAAAGAAGGTGAATCCCTCTATGAAGCTTGGGAGAGATATAAGGAACTGACAAAAAAATGTCCTTCTGACATGCTTTCAGAATGGACCATCCTGGATATATTCTATAATGGTCTATCTGAGTTATCAAAGATGTCATTGGACCATTTTGTAGGTGGATCCATTCACCTAAAGAAAACACCTACAGAAGCTCAAGAACTCATTGACATGGTTGCAAATAACCAGTTCATGTACACTTCTGAAAGGAATCCTGTGAATAATGGGACGCCTCAGAGGAAGGGAGTTCTTGAAATTGATACTCTGAATACCATATTGGCTCAGAACAAAATATTGACTCAGCAAGTCAATATGATCTCTCAGAGTCTGAATGGATTGAAGGAATCATCCAACAGTATTATAGAGGCATCTTCTGAAGAAGAAGCTTATGATCCTGAGAACCCTGCAATAGCAGAGGTGAATTACATGGGGGAACCCTATGGAAACACCTATAATCTCTCATGGAGAAATCACCCAAATTTCTCATGGAAGGATCAGCAAAAGCCTCAACAAGGCTTTAATAATGGTGGAAGAAACAGGTTTAGCAATAGCAAGCCTTTTCCATCATTCACTCAGCAACAGACAGAGAATTCTGAGCAGAATCCATCTAGCTTAGCAAATATAGTCTCTGATCTATCTAAGGCCACTTTCAGTTTCATGAATGAAACAAGGTCCTCCATTAGAAATTTGGAGGCACAAGTGGGTCAGCTGAGTAAAAGGGTCACTGAAACTCCTTCCAGTACTCTCCCAAGTAATACAGAAGAAAATCCAAAGAGAGAGTGCAAGGCCATTGATTTGACCATCATGGCTGAACCTACAAGGGAGGAGGGGGACGTGAATCCCAATGAGGAAGATCTCATGGGACGTCCTCTGACCAATAAGGAGTATCCCTTTGAGGAACCAAAGGAATTTGAGGCTCATCTAGAGACCATAGAGATTCCATTAAACCTCCTTCTGCCCTTCATGAGCTCTGATGAGTATTCTTCTTCTGAAGAGAATGAAGATGTTACTGAAGAACAAGTTGCTAAGTACCTTGGTGCAATCATGAAGTTAAATGCCAAATTATTTGGTAATGAGACTTGGTAAGATGAACCTCCCTTGCTCACCAATGAACTAAATGCATTGGATAGGCAGAAATTACCTCAAAAGAAACAGGATCCTGGTAAATTCCTAATTCCCTGTAACATAGGCACCATGACCTTTGAGAAGGCTCTGTGTGACCTGGGGTCAGGAATAAACTTAATGCCACTCTCTGTAATGGAGAATCTTGGGATCTTTGAGGTGCAAGCTGCCAGAATCTCTTTAGAGATGGCAGACAACTCAAGAAAATAGGCTCATGGACAAGTAGAGGACGTGTTAGTAAAGGTTGAAGGCCTTTACATCCCTGCTGATTTCATAATCCTAGACACTGGGAAGGATGATGATGAATCCATCATCCTTGGAAGACCCTTCCTAGCCACAGTAAGAGCTGTGATTGATGTGGACAAAGGAGAGTTGGTCCTTCAACTGAATGAGGACTACCTTGTGTTTAAGACTCAAGGTTCTCCTTCTGTAACCATGGAGAGGAAGCATGAAAAGCTTCTCTCACTGCAGAGTCAACCAAAGCCCCCACAGTCAAACTCTAAGTTTGGTGTTGGGAGGCCACAACTAAACTCTAAGTTTGGTGTTGAACCCCCACATTCAAACTCTAAGTTTGGTGTTGGGAGGTTCCAACAATGCTCTGAACATCTGTGAGGCTCCATGAGAGCTCATTGTCAAGCTATTGACATTAAAGAAGCGCTTATTGGGAGGCAACCCAATGTTAGTTAATTATATCCATTTTATTTTTACTGTTATTTCATGTTTTATTAGGTTGATGATCATGTGAAGTCACAAAAACTACTGAAAAATCAAAAACAGAATGAAAAATATCATTAAAAATAGGACACCCTGGAGGAGGAGCATTCTGGCGTTTAAACACCAGAAACAAGCATCTGTCTGGCGTTTAACGCCATAAACAAGCACCAAGTTGGCGTTTAACACAAAAAACAAGCATCTATCTGGCGTTAAACGCCAGGATTGCACAGCAAGGGCGTTTTACACGCCTAATTGGAGCAGGGATGTTAAGTCCTTGACCAACTGGATCTGTGGACCCCACAGGATCCCCTCAAGATATGTGGATCCCACAGGATCCCCACCTTTTCTTCTCTCCTCTTCACACCTTTTCATAACCCTCTTCCCCAAATATCCTTCACCAATCACCTCCAATTCCCCTCCAAAACCATCATACACCCACCTACACCCACCCACTCAAATTCAAACCATCACTCCTTCCTTTTCACACATCATAACCACCTTAAACCCCCAGTGGCTGAACCATTCACACACCTCCATCTCCTCCATTTTCTTCTTCTTCTACTACTTCCTTTCTTCTTTTGCTCGGGGACGAGCAAACATTTTAAGTTTGGTGTGGTAAAATCATAGCTTTTTGTTTTTCCATAACCATTAATGGCACCTAAGGCTAGAGAAACCTCAAGAAAGTGGAAAGGAAAGACAAAAGCTTCTACCTCTGAGTCATGGGAGATGGAGAGATTCATCTCAAGGGTCCATAGCTTAGTAGTAGAGCATTTGACTGCAAAATAAGAGATCATGGGCCTCAACAAGAGTATGAAGAAATTCCTCACCAGAAAATCCCTGAAATGCCTTAGGGGATGCACTTTCCTCCACAGAATTATTGGGAGCAAATCAACACCTCCCTAGGAGAATTAAGTTCCAACATGGGACAACTAAGGATGGAGCACCAAGAGCACTCTATCATCCTCCATGAAATTAGAGAAGATCAAAGAGCTATGAGGGAGGAACAACAAAGACAAGGAAGAGACATAGAGGAGCTCAAGAGCACCATTGGTTCTTCAAGAAGAGGAAGACGCCACCCTCACTAAGGTGGACCCGTTCCTTAATCTCCTTGTTCTTATTTTCCTGTTTTTCGTTTATTATGCTTCATGTTTATTTATGTTTGTGTCTTTACTATATGATCATTAGTGTCTAAGTGTCTATGCCTTAAAGTTATGAATATCCTATGAATCCATCACCTCTCTTAAATGAAAAATGTGTTAATTACAAAAGAACAAGAAGTACATGGTTTCGATTTCATCCTTGAAACTAGTTTAATTATTTTGATGTGGTGACAATACTTTTTGTTTTCTGAATGAATGCTTGAACAGTGCATATGTCTTTTGAAATTGTTGTTTATGAATGTTAAATATGTTGGCTCTTGAAAGAATGATGAAAAAGGAGACATGTTATTTGATAATCTGAAAAATCATAAAAATGATTCTTGAAGCAAGAAAAAGCAGTGAATACAAAAGCTTGCGGAAAAAAAAATAAAAAAAAAAAGAAAAAATGGTGAAAAAAAAGAAAAAGAAAAAGAAAAAGAAAAAGCAACCAGAAAAAGCCAATAGCCCTTAAAACCAAAAGTCAAGGGTAATAAAAAGGATCCAAGGCTTTGAGCATCAGTGGATAAGAGGGCCTAAAGGAATAAAATTCTGGCCTAAGCGGCTAAACCAAGCTGTCCCTAACCATGTGCTTGTGGCGTGAAGGTGTTAAGTGAAAACTTAAGACTGAGCGGTTAAAGTTAAGGTCCAAAGCAAAAAAAAAAGAGTGTGCTTAAGAACCCTGGACACCTCTAATTGGAAATTCTAGCAAAGCTGAGTCACAATCTGAAAAGGTTCACCAAGTTATGTGTCTGTGGCATTTATGTATCCGGTGGTAATACTGAAAAACAAAGTGCTTAGGGCCACGACCAAGACTCATAAAGTAGCTGTGTTCAAGAATCAACATACTGAACTAGGAGAATCAATAACACTATCTAAATTCTAAGTTCCTATAGATGCCAATCATTCTGAACTTCAATGGATAAAGTGAGATGCTAAAACAATTCAAGAGGCAAAAAGCGACAAGTCCCGCTCATCTGATTGGAGCTAAGTTTCATTGATATTTTGGAATTTATAGTATATTCTCTTCTTTTTATCCTATTTGATTTTCAGTTGCTTGGGGACAAGCAACAATTTAAGTTTGGTGTTGTGATGAGCGGATAATTTATACATTTTTTGGCATTGTTTTTACATAGTTTTTAGTATGATTTAGTTAGTTTTTAGTGTATTTTTATTAGTTTTTAAATAAAGTTCACATTTCTGGACTTGACTATGAGTTTGTGTGTTTTTCTGTGATTTCAGGTATTTTCTGGCTGAAATTGAGGGACTTGAGCAAAAATCAGATTCAGAGGTTGAAGAAGGACTACAGATGCTGTTGGATTCTGACCTCCCTGCACTCAAAGTGGATTTTCTGGAGCTACAGGAGTCCAAATGGCATGCTCTCAATTGCGTTGAAAATTAGACATCCAAGAATTTTCAGAAATATATAATAGTCCATACTTTGCTCGAGTTTAGATGATGCAAAATGGCGTTCAACGCCAGCTTTCTGCCCTATTTTGGAGTTAAACGCCTGAAACAGGTTGCAAAGTGGAGTTAAACGCCAGAAACAGGTTACAAACTGGCGTTCAACTCCAAGAGAAGCCTCTACACGTGTAAAGCTCAATGCTCAGCCCAAGCACACACCAAGTGGGCCCCAGAAGTGGATTTCTGCATTATTTACTTATCTCTGTAACCCTAGTAACTAGTTTAGCATAAATAGGACTTTTTACTATTGTATTTACATCTTTGGATCAGATCTTTGATCAGTTTTATGCTATCTTAGACCTTTATGGGGGCTGGCCATTCGGCCATGCCTAGACCTTGTTCTTATGTATTTTTAATGGTAGAGTTTCTACACACCATAGATTAAGGTGTGGAGCTCTGCTGTTCCTTATGAATTAATGCGAAGTACTATTATTTTTCTATTCAATTCAAGCCTATTTCTTATCTAAGATATACACTTGTTCTTCAACTTGAGGAAGGTGATGATCTGTGACACTCATCATCATTCTCACCTATGAACGCGTGCCTGACAACGACTTCCGTTCTACTTGTGATAGCTTGAATGCGTATCTCTTAGCCTCCTGGTTCATGACGTATGGTTGCCTCGCCTAACAACCGAGCCCTCCATTCCATGAGATCAGAGTCTTCGTGGTATAGGCTAGAATTATTGGCGGCCATTTTTGAGATCCGGAAAGTCTAAACCTTGTCTGTGGTATTTCGAGTAGGATCTGGGAAGGGATGGTTGTGACGAGCTTCAAACTCGCAAGTGTTGGGCGTAGTGACAGACGCAAAAGGATTACTGAATCCTATTCCAATATGATCGAGAACCGACAGATGAATAGCCGTGCTGTGAGAGCGCATTTTGGACCATTTTCACTGAGAGGATGGGATGTAGCCATTGACGACAGTGATGCCTTACATAACGCTTGCCATGGAAAGGAGTATGAAGGATTGGATGAAGACAATAGGAAAGCAGAGAATCAGAAGGAACAAAGCATCTCCATACGCTTATCTGAAATTCTCACCAATGAATTACATAAGTACCTCTATCCTATATTTTATTCATATTTTTATTATCAATTCACCATAACCATTTGAATCCGCCTGATTGAGATTTACAAGGTGACCATAGCTTACTTCAAGCCGACAATCTGCGTGGGATCGACCCTTACTCACGTAAGGTTTATTACTTGGACGACCTAGTGCATTTTCTGGTTAGTTGTGTGAAGTTGTGACAAAGTGTGTGAATTACGTTCCGAGCACCAAGTTTTTGGCGCCGTTGTTAAGGATCACAATTTCGTACACCAGTCATCCTCAATTCATGATATGAAGAAACAAAATGCACAAGAGAATGGAATCAAACGTGTATTGAAATAGAACAGTAATATTATTAATCCATGAGAATCAGTAGAGCTCCTAACCCTAACTTAGGAGGTTTAGTTGCCCATGCTCTTATAGAAAGTAAAACGTGAAAAGGTAAAAGTGAGGCAGAAGACCCTAAACATGGGTGATCTTCTCCTATATATAATAATCTAATAACTAAGAAGTACAAAAATATGATAGAATATACTAGAGGTACGAAATCCATCCTTGAGCCCACTTAGGTTGAATACTTGGGCTGAGCTTGGCGTCCAATTTTGTGGAATGGGCATTGAATGCCCATTAAGGGGTGATTGATGCTGCCTTGTGTCTTGGTGGGTGTTGAACGCCCATAAGGGTGGTGATTGGCATTCAACTCCAGCTTTGGGTCTCCTTTGTGGCGTTGAACGCCAGCCAGGGAGTAGCTCCTTGGCGTTCAACGGCCAGTATGGTCAGGCTCCTTCGAAGAAAAGTATAAAGAACTATATATTGCTGGAAAGCTCTGAAAGTTAGCTTTATAACATCATTGAGAGCACGTCATTTGGATCTTTGTACCTCCATAAATTCTTGTTTGAGTGCACGAAGGTCAGATTCTGACAGCATCTGCTATGCTTTCCTTGCCTCTGAATCAAACTTTGCCAAAGCTCCTTAATTTTAGCCAGAATTTACCTGAAATCATCATAAAACACAACAACTCAAAGTAGAATCCAAAAATATGAATTTTGTACTAAAACCTATGAAATCATAGTAAAACCTAAACAAAACATAACTAAAACAATATGAAAATGATGCCAAAAAGCGTATAAAATATCCGCTCATCACCAATTCGGCATCAACCATATATCAACTTCCTCATACAATCCACAACCTACTAATTCCCCACTTTCATAAATCTTAGATAAACAATTCAATTCAAACTACATCCAATATTTCAAGTTCAATAATAAACAATATACATCATCAATTTTTTATGACAATTTAATATCAACTGTACCATCAACATAGTACCAACAACAAGTCAATCTTACTAACCATTATGCATATACCAAGGCACACATATCATACATACAAGCTTCCATCACATCCTTCAATAATCACTAACCACATAATAATAACACAATCCACCACAACAAATCAACAATTCAATTCCTATCCTAGGGTCACTAGCCTAAGTTTTCACATTACATTACATTTTAGATACAAGAAACCAAAACCATACCTTGACCGATTCTCCGCTCAACCTGGAACACCTCCAATTCACCTTTTCCTCAAACTTTCAAGACTTCAACACCTCCCAAACAGATTTTTCAGCCACAAAACTTCATTCCAAGCTTCTAAGACCATAATCAAGCTCCAATATACATATATATACTGCCTAATCCACAATATCACATTCAAACATAACAACTTAATACCCAAACACTATAAATCAAGAATTCCACTAGGGTTGAGAATTCTTACCATACCCACGAACCAAAGAGACAAGATTAAGCATTTTCTTCAAGCTAATTGGATCCTATAACATCAAAGAACTCAAAATCTCAACACCTTTACTCAATAATTTCGAAAATTAAGGGCTGAGAAGACTGGAAAAATTTGTGGCTTACCTCTAAAATAATCTTGTTGGCTTTGTAGAGTTCGACGCTGCGGGCACGTGGCCACAAACGGTGTAGCGATCGGAGCTCCGGATCAAAAGTTATGGCAATTTGATTATGGAGTGAGGGTTTGGTTGCATGGAAGTGTTCTTCCCCCTCTTGGCTTAATGCTTCAGCGTGTTTTGCTGAAAGAGGGAGGAAGGAATGGCTCATTTAATGTGTTTTGGCTGAATGGGTTGGGCCTTGTGCCCAATACGGGCCCAGTTCGCTCGGTTCGGTCCGTTCGGTCTAATATTGGGCCGAATTCTTTAAAATTGGTGTCAAAATTCTTATTTTAATTAGATCTATCATATTAAACTATAAAATTTATTTTTTTAACTTTTTAGAATAAATATTAATTTATCAATTAATTATTTATCAATTAACCGGGTTTTACAGTTTGTGTAACGGGTTTTCAATTGACAATCCCGGACCAGTTGGTCCAAGTTATCGGGTGATAAAGCACCCTTCGGATCTAATCACCTAAGCTATCCTTGGATAATAGACACTACATGCACATATTTGAGTCTCAGTCATTGATGCTTAGAGCTTTGCAAATTACTTTTTTTTTTATTTTTTCATCATGATTTTTCCTTTTCTTGCTATTTCTTTTTCTCTCTTTTTCTTGTTTTTCTTTTCAATTATTAGGATCAACCTCTTGCTTATTCTTGAAAGTTTCATAGCACTTCTCTAAATTCTTGTTCTTCAAGAATCAACATTCTTCTTGTTCAAGGAACTTCAAACATTATTCTCTTAATGCAATCACGACCACAAGTATATATACCACCACATGCAATATGACAAGACAATTGTAAAATAAACTCAACATCTAATATAAAACACCATTTTTATTTATTTTTTGAATACTTCTTGAGGATATTACCTGAGGCATCATTGAAAATAAAAACATAAAACTAAAAATGGACTAAAAGCTAAAGAAAAGAGAAAACTAGGAATCATGCAGTAATAGTAAATACTAGAAAACAGAAAATAGGAAAATAACATAAGTGATATAGAAAGGGAAATGGGAATGAAAGGAACTCAACCATCTCAGTTATCATGGTGGCCATATTCTTCCTAAGGCTGTGCTCCATGTGGTCCTCTCAGTCGTCCTATATCTTGTCTCAGATGGAGAAGTGCATGGTGCTGACTCTCTTGCTTTGGCATAATCTGATGGAGGAGGACGCCGTGACTATCTTGGGTGACTCGCATCTGCTCAAAGGAGGAGGTTAGCTGCTACCAATACTCTTGAGGTAGAAAGTAGTGCCCTTGAGGCATGAGAGGCGGTGGAAGAGCATGCTGTGCTTCTTCTTCAGCTTGGCCTCTCCTCGGAACCCTTGCATATTCTCCTGTAAGCTCCATAGTCTTCTTGGAGATCAACCGCTCAACGAAAATGGGAAAATCATGATCCAAGTGGACCCCTGCGGCCTCACAAAGCCGGTAAATAAGATGAGGGAAGGCTAACTTCGCATGTGTCGAAGAGTTGGAGGCGATGCTATAGATTTGTTGTGCAATGATGTTTTCCACCTCCACCTCATAACCAATCATGATACAGTAGATCATGATGGCTCTATGGTGTGCAAATTCCCACGCTTCGTACAACTGCCAGCAAGTGCACTGGGTCGTCCAAGTAATACCTGAGCGAGTCAGGGTCGATCCCACGAGGATTGTGGTTTGAAGTAAGCTATGGTTATCTTGCAGATCTTAGTCAGGTGAATAGAAAAGTTGTTGGATTTGTGAGATCTAAACTAGGTTGATATGTTTAATTGCATAAAAGGAACAAAGATGGAATTACAAGGTTTGATTATAAGAATAAGGAGATGATTAAGGCTTGGAGATGCTTTATCCTTCTAGATTAACTCTGGTATTACTGTCTTCTTCAATTATGAATGATTTTTTCTATGGTAGACTGTATGTCATTGACGCTGGTTTGAGGAGCCGCCAATACTCCTCCAAATCTGAACCCCAGGGTTAGTGCGGATCCATTCTGATTGAGGGTAAAGCTCCTACAGTCCATTCTCCTTAATGATCCTACTCAAAATGCCAAAGATAAGGTCGGATCTTCTGGATCAGAGAATGCTGCGCCTTTGGGTTCTAGTCTCTACCACAGAGACCTTAATCTCCCCATACTTCGGCTGAACTGGTGTCTCGAGAAGTCCCCAACGAAGTCGTGGATTAGCTGTCTAAGAGATATATAATCAAGTTGGTGGTTCATCATTGTCCGATGAAAGACTCACTCTGAACTCATGTAGAATGTGATAACCTTATGCCAGTTGAACGCATTCATGTTGATGAAGAACAAAGATACATCTTAGAATAGAGAATCAAACAAAAATTGAGAAAAAACAGTAGTACTTTTATTAATCCATAAAACTCAGCAGGGCTCCTCCCCTCAACCTAGGAGGTTTAGAAACTCATACTGATAGAAAATACAATGTGAAAAATGAAAATAGGCTAAACTCCCTATATGATTCTGTAAAAGTTCTTTAAATACTAAGCTAATGACTAAGGATTACATAAAAAAGGGTAAAGCAGTCTTTTAGTGCTAAAATCCACTTCTGGGGCCCACTTGGTGAGTATTTGGGCTGAGCTTTGATGAGCTCCACATGCCAGGAGGCCTCTAGGAATTGAACGCTGGCTAGGGGGTCCTCTTTGGAAGTTTCGACGCTGGTCTCCTTCTTTGAGCGTTGGATGCCTGGAATGGGGCAGGAGGCTGGTGTTGGACGCTAGTTTTGGGCCTTCTATTCTGAAGTAAAGTATGGACTATTACACATTGCTAGAAAGCTCTAAAAGTCAGATTTTCATAGCCTTTAAGAACGCTCCATTTGAACTTCTGTAGCTCCAAAAAAGCACTTTCGAGTGCAAGGAGGTCAGATCCGGACAACATCTGCAGTGCTTTCTCAGTCTCTGAATCAAGCTTTTGCTCCAGCTCCTCAATTTCAGCCAGAAAATACCTGAAATTGCATAAAAACATACAAAATCAAAGTTGAATCTAAAAATGTGAATTTAACACTAAAACCTATGAAAAATTAATAAAAATTAAACAAAATATACTAAAAACTATATGAAAATAATGCCAAAAAGTGTATAAAATATCCGCTCATCACAACACCAAACTTAAACTGTTGCTTGTCTCCAAGAAACTAAAAACACAGTAGGATAAAAAGAAGAGTAAGATACAATAAATCTCAGAGTTTCCAATGAAGCTCAATCTCAATTAGATGAGCGGGACTTAGTAGCTTTTTGCTTCTGAATAGTTTTGGCATGTCACTATCCATTGAAACTCAGAAATGTTAGTCTCTTTAGGAACTTCAAATCCAGATGATATTATTGACTCTCCTAGTTCAGTTCTTTTTTATTCTTGAACACAACTTTCAGAGTCTTGGCCGTGACCCTAAGCACTTTGTTTTCTAGTATTACCACCGGATACATAAATGCCATAGACACTTTAACTGGGTGAACCCTTTCGGATTGTGATTCAACTTTGCTAGAATCCCCAGATAGAGGTGTCCAGAGTTCTTAAGCACACTCTTTTTGCTTTGGATCACGACTTTAACTGCTCAGTCTCAAGCTTTTCACTTGACACCTTCACACCACAAGCACATGGTTAGGGACAACTTGGTTGAGCCACTTAGGCTAGGATTTTGTTTCCTTTAGGCCCTCCTAACAATTGATGCTCAAAGCCTTGGATCCTTTTACCCTTGCCTTTTGGTTTAAAGAGTTACTGACTTTTTATTCTTGCTTTTTGGTTTAAAGAGCTGTTGGCTTTTTTATGCTTTTTATTATTTCTTTTTTTTCACATGCATATAATTCTTTTTTTTTCTTTTGCAACATGCTTTTTCTTTTTCTTTCTGCTGCTTTTTCTTACTTCAAGAATCAATTTTTGGATTTTTCATATTACCAATATTACTTTTCCTTTTTTTTTATCATTCTTTCAAGAGCCAACATTCTAAAATTCCAACTTCAAATATGCACTGTTTATTCATACATTCAGAAAACAAAAGCAATGCCACCACATCAAGATAATTGAACTATTCTTATTATAAACTCAAAATTCATGTATCTCTCAATTCTTTTCAAATAAAATTTTCTTTTTAAGTAAGCTGAGAGATATATGGAATATTTTATAACTTTAAGACATAAATGCAAATGATCATGCAATAAGAACAAGAGAACAAACGATACAACAGAAAAATAACATAAGAAAAGGAGATTAAGAGAACGAATCCACCTTTAATAGTGGAGGCTAGTACTCCTCCTTGAGGATCCAATGTAGTGCTTGGTCTTTCAAATGTCACTCTTTTGCCTTTGTTGTTCTTCCTTCATAGGTCTTTGCAGGGTGGTAAAAGTCAAAACGCCAAGCTTTTGCAACATGAACTTAAGAGTTTTGCTCGTCCTCGATCAAATATGATAGGTGAGGTAAGTAAAGATACTATGGGACCCACTGGTCCTGAGAGGCTAGAGAATTCAGATTTCCTGCCCTCTGTACTAGCGTTGAACGCCCAGGGTCTGCTCCCTGCCTGGCGTTCAACTTCAACAACACTCCATCCAGAGTGTTCTGTTTTCACTGCTAAACATTTCTATCTCTGTTCTGACTACTGCACATGATCATGACCCTAAAAAAATAACTTCAAGAAAAACAAAATTAAGAAATTAAAAGAAATAAAAATAATTAATTAGGGTTGGGTTGTGATAAACCACTATTTCATGGTTTATCTTGTACTCAATTGAGTGGTTTTTATTAACTCTTTACCCACTTATTCATACTATTTGCATGGTTTTATATTTCCTTCCTAATTATGTGCTATGATTGATTACATGCTTCTTTGATCTTATATTTGCTTATTATTAATCCTCTCTTATTACCATTAGATGCTTTGATATGTGTGTTAAGTGTTTTTAGATATTATAAGGCAGGAATAGCTTGGAGGATGGGAAGAAAGCATGCAAAAGTGGAAGGAATGCAAGAAGTTGGAGAAATTGCTAAGCTGTCTAGCCTGACCTCTCTGCACTCAAACGGCTATAACTTTAGCTACATATGTCCAAATGACGCGGTTCCAGTTGCGTTGAAAAGCTAACATCCGGGGCTTCGATTTGATATATAATATGTTATAGTTTCCCTGACGCTAGAAATCAAGCGTGGCAAAATTCGAACCCAGCGAATTCTGGACTGTTTTTGACCCAGTTTGCGGCCCAGAAAACACAGATTAGAGGCTATAAAGTGGGGGAATGAATCCATTCATAAAAAGGGAGGCTTTCACATTCACAATTTGAGGAGTAGATGTAGTTTTTAGAGAGAGAGGTTCTCTCCTCTCTCTTAGGATTAGGATTTAGGATTTCTCTTAGTTTTAGAGTGATTCTCAATCCCAGGTTCAATGTTCTTTTATTTCTTTTCTCAATTTTGTTTATGACTCTCTATGTTTAGATTGATTTTCTATTTAATATATTTCTTGAGGTATTTCAGACTTATGATTGCTCCTTTTTATTATATAAATAATTTAGATTTTTCTCTTTTGGCTTTGGTTGAGACATTGGTAACTCTTGAGTTATCAAACTCATTGTTGATTGAAAATTGGAATTAATTTGTCCACTTAACTTACCTTCATAGTTAGAGGTTAATAAGGTGGGGGAAGAATCCAATTCTCATCACAATTGATAAGGATAACTAGGATAGGACCTCCAGTTCTCCATACCTTGCCAAGAGATTTTATTATTGTTAATTTATTTTACTTGTCATTTAAATATACCTGTGCACATTGCCCAAACTCCAAATTTCTCAAACCCCAAATTTACAATCTCCATAACCAATAATAAGAACATACCTCCCTGCAATTCCTTGAGAAGATGACCCGAGGTTTGAATACTCGGTTATCAATTTTAAAGGGGTTTGTTACTTGTGACAACCAAAACGTTTGTACGAAGGGATTTTTGTCGGTTTAGAGACTATATCTAAACTGACAAAGGCATTGACGCAGCCGCATGACTGACGCATAGATTTTATTAATCTATTAAATTTCGAATCTATTCGAAATCCTCTATAAAGATTCTCTTCTCAAATTGAATACTATTCAATACTATTCTATTTATTTATTCTATTTATACGACTAATTTCTACGATTAATCCTTTTATACATAACCGAAGAATGGAAAAGATTCTTCAAGAGTCTCAGGTCCCAGAAGTGCATGATAAATACCACCAAAGCCCAATACTGCAGAGGAAATTAAGTGAAGTACTCCGGACACAAAGTATGGAAAGGTGTCTATAACCTCCCCCCCAGGACCTACCCCCCAACCTAGAGTTGCTAGATGGGGAAGTAAAATTAAGCCTTTTCAATGAAATCTTTCAATTTCTTATTTTACTATGTTCAACTCTATGTATTCCTCTATCCGTAGAGTATATCAAATGTACAGAAATGGCTCTAACAGAGTTTTTGTTATTCGTATTAACAGCTACTCTAGAAGGAATGTTTTTATACGGTGCTAATGATTTAATAACTATCTTTGTAGCTCCAGAACAATGGTAGCTAATAAGTTCGACCTATACCTACTTACCTACTATTGGATTTGAACCAATGACTACCGCCGTATGAAAGCAATACTCTAACCACTGAGTTAGGGCTCCTAGAATATGGCACCCTTGGGACTTTCTATTTAATTGTATCGAAAGGTCCAATGAATTGGGATTTCCCTATTGGGCCAACCATTTCTTTTTTTTTCTTTGAATTATACAAATTCAGGATTGTATCCCGGAATACACTTTTGCTTGCAATAGTTTTTTTTATCAATTCCAACAAAATTTACTATTGTTTACCTTGCTCAAATTTTATCTTTTCGCTTTCTCTATAAAAAGGATACTTAATAAGTTGTTCTAATTTATTTTATTAATTTTCGCTACCTTCCATACTTGCCAAACGTGGGTTTGATTCACACTCCATGTTCTGAGAAATATTTACCATCCGAAAAGAGGAAAAAACGGAGTCATTGTCTAAAAAAATGCCTTGAGAAAGGGCAGATGTATAGAACCTTTCAACGAGATAGTACTTTTTTAACTCTCTCCAAATGGAATCTATTCCAAACATATATACAACGGGGTTTGCTATGACCTTTTATTATCGTCCGACCGTTACTGAGGCTTTTGCTTCGGTTCAATATATAATGACTGAGGCTAACTTTGGTTGGTTAATCTGATCTGTTCATCGATGGTCGGCAAGTATGATGGTTTTAATGATGATCCTGCACGTATTTCGTGTGTATCTTACCGGTGGTTTTAAATTTTATTGGATGGACTGATGTAGACAACAAACATTTAATTACATTAAATATACATTTAAATACATTAAATATACATTTAAATGAAATATGCATTAAATATTCTAAACTAAATATTAAATATAATAATATATAAATAAGATTATTTAGTAAGATAAATATAGTAAGATAAATATGAAATATAAAAATAAATATGGAAATAATATATATATATATTAAGATATAAGGGTATATAGAATAATATAAATAGAACTAAAAAAAAGGAGTGTTTTTATTAAATTAAGAACGCACCAGAAATTGCAGAAAACGCTCATAGCGAATTCTGAAGCCCTTTTTGGTGCAAATCCAAGTCCAGAAGGCATGGACCAGAGGTTATGAAGTGGGGAATGCATCCATTTAGGGAGAGTCTCCAATTAGTTAGTTTTCCATGATTTAGATTTAGTTTGGAGAGAGGTTCTCTCCTCTCTCTCCTCTCTTTAGAATTAGGATTTAGAATTAGGATTTTATGCGCTTTCAGGAGTATCTCTTTTTATCAGGTTCAATATTCCTTTTTATTATTTTTTCAATTTTATTTATGAATTCTTCTATGTTACAGATTACTCTTTGAATTAATGTTATTTGAGGTATTTCAGTTTATTATTGCTTTCTTTTATTTACATTATTGTTATTCCCATCTGAAGACATTTTTATTCCAGTAGATTTACTTTTCTCCTTTTGGTCTTGGTTAAGAAATCAGTAACTCAGGAGTTATCAAACTCAAACATGATTGATAATTATTATCTTTGTTAATTAAATTGAACTTCAATAATCCCAATCTTTTCTTAGGAAATAAATAGGATCCGAAGATCAAACCAATTAATCCCTTGAACTTCCTTTGCCTTAGTAAAGGTTAACAAAGTGGAATTAAGATTCAATTTTCATCGTCATTGATAAGGATAGCTAGGATATGACCTCTAATTTCTCATACCTTGCCAAAAGTTTATTTACAGTCATCTATTTATTTTACTTGCCATTTAAATTACTTGTTCTTCATTTACTTTAATTGCTAATTAAACCATTCGCTCCTCATTCTCAAAACCCCAATTTACAACCTCTATAACCAATAATAAGAACATACTTCCCTGCAGTTCCTTGAGAAGACAACCCGAGGTTTAAATACTTCGGTTATCAATTTATTTAGGGGTTTGTTACTTGTGAAAACCAAACGTTTGTATGAAGGGATTTCTGTTGGTTTAGAGACTGTATCTACAACGCGACTGTTTTTATAAAATTCTTTGCTGGCAAAAATCCTAACGTCAAAATGGCGCCGTTGCCGAGAAATTGCAATCGTGTGCCTTATTATTGGTTATTGTAAATATTTTTCTTTTACGTGTTTATTTGTTTTTATTTTCTTCTTTTATCTTCATTAGCTACTATGAATTCTCACCCCTCTCACTTTGAGTTTGGTTCTAATATTGTTGAAAGGAATGAAAGTTATAACAAGAACATGCATCAAGGTCAGAACAATCAAAGATGGATAGAGCCAAGAGGATCTGATCAACCCTTTTGGCAGCAACACCCTCCAAGATATCATGGACAAAGATCATTCTACAATGCATACCAAGGCAATGGACATGGTGGACAACCTTGTAGTTACCAACAAGTCCTACCCTATGCTTATAGGCCATCCTCTCAATACAACCTTGAACCACCACACTCACAAGCTCCTTTTCACCATTCGCCACCATATAATCCTCATTTATCCTGATTCCAATCCAATTACTCCCAAACACCACCACTTCCCAATGTACCATGTCCAAATCCATCACCACGAGAATCAGAAGTTCGCCTCAAGAGAACAGTTGATCAACTTCAAACAACCCTTCATCAACTGGAGCAAGCAATAATTCAATTATCTTCTAGACGTTTGAACATTCAAGGGCCTCCCAGAGCCCTATGTGGGCAATCTAATGAAAAGCATAGCATGAAGGGGATATTAGAAACTCCAGTGGACAAGACAGAGCATGACTTCGTACTAGAACAAGCAGAGGAAGCTGTCATTATACAAGAAGAAGAGTTGGTTGAAGACTTAGGAGACGCTGAACTTCCATGGGAACCCAAAGTTGTGGAGAATTCTGTCAGAGCCGTTACAATTGATGCTAAAGAGGATAGTGTACAAACCCCAAAGCAAGTCTCTTATGAAGAACTAGATGGAATGACCCAAGAAGCAAATTCTCTTGATGATGATAGTCACAAGTCCAGTTCTTCTAGTAATGAACTTGCATCCACGAGTGAATTCTCTGAGATCGAAGAATCTTCCCTAAAATATGGTTTGCTTGAAACAGATGGCCAGCTTAGAGCTCTCTGCGGCTTTAAGAGTAAAAGGAAAATGGCTCGTACTCAGAGATGGTGCACAAGGTTCAATAAGGTTCCACGCTTCGACTCGAAGTGTGCGGATTGGCATCATGATCTATCAAATGGATCTCAGAAAACATTTGGTTATTCTGGTGAGAATCTAATTTCTAAACCGTCCGGATGGAAAAATATAGATCAAGACGAAGGTGGATTTAAAAGCCAAGTTTGGGATCCTGGAATCTATTCTGACACTCGTCACCCCGGGAGCCTGAGAATCTATTTGAAGCTGCTCAGAAGCTTTACATGCCTAGTTTGGGACCCCGGAGGCCATTGGCATTCCAAGCGTTGGTGGAGATTTCTGGATGAATTTAAGCACAAGCCACCATAACAGGAAGCTCATCCAATGTCCAACTTAAGGACTTTAACTAAAAGTGCTAGGTGGGAGACAACCCACCATGGTATGATCGTTCTTTTTTCTCAATTTTAATTTTATTCCGTTTTGTTTATTTTTGAGTTTTATTTTATTTTACTTCATTGAACCTGGAATCATGCATAACATTCATATTAGCATTGCATTATGCATTTTGCACAAAAAAAGAGGTGTGCGACGCGACCGCATCATTCATGCGATCGCGTCAAGTTGCGAAAAACACTTCCCACGCGATCGCGTCATTCACACGGCCGTGTGATCTGGAGATCGGCGTAAAGATCCAACATCCAGAAAGTTAGGCTGGAATCGTGCGGCCATTGTGCGTTTCGCACAAACGGCCCACGCGATCGCGTACCTGACGCGATCGCGTCACTTGCACAACATCAATCCCAGGCGATCGCATGGATTACATAACACCCCTAAAGGAGACGGAGAGTTGCGCTGAAACGACGCTGGATTCGTGCGTTTAGCACAATTTCCAGCGACGCGATCGCATGCCCCAGGTGATCGCGTCATTCACTCTTTTAGCTATCTCATGCGATCGCGCCACTCACGCGATCGCGTTGACCCGCATTTCACTCCAGCCACGCGACCGCATGCCCCACGCGATCGCGTGGATTCAAATTTATAACCCCCCAGTCACGCGAACCTTACCATTCGCGCCCTGGTGCACGAAATTGTGATCATCAACAATGGCGCCAAAGGACTTGGAGCTCTTTAAACATGAATCACACTTTGTCACAATTCCGCACAACTAACCAGCAAGTGCACTGGGTCGTCCATGTAATACCTTACGTGAGTAAGGGTCGATCCCACAGAGATTGTCGGCTTGAAGCAAGCTATGGTCATCTTGTAAATCTCAGTCAGGCAGACTCAAATGGTTATGGAGGATTGATAATTAAAAGAGAAATAAAACATAAAATAAAGATGGAGATACTTATGTAATTCATTGGTAGGAATTTCAGATAAGCGTATGAAGATGCTTTGTTCCTCCTAAACCTCTGCTTTCCTATTGCCTTCTTCCAATCATTCATACTCCTTTCCATGGCATGCTTTATGTTGGGCATCACCGTTGTCAATGGCTACTTCCCGTCCTCTCAGTGAAAATGTTCCAAATGCGCTGTCACCACACGGCTAATCATCTGTCGGTTTTCGATCATGTTGGAATAGGATCCATTGATCCTTTTGCGTCTGTCACACGCCCAACAATCGCGAGTTTGAAGCTCGTCACAGCCATCCCTTCCCAGATCCTACTCAGAATACCACAGACAAGGTTTAGACATTCTGGATCTCAGGAATGGCCGCTAATAATTCTAGCCTATACCACGAAGGTTCCAATCTTAGATTAGAAACCCAAGAGATACACATTCAAGCTTGTTTGCATGTAGAACGGAAGTGGTTGTCAGTCACGCGTTCATAGGTGAGAATGGTGATGAGTGTCACATAATCATCACATTCATCATGTTCTTGGGTGTGAATGAATATCTTGGAGAAGAAATAGACTTGAGTTGAATAGAAAAACAATAGTACTTTGTATTAATTCATGAAGAACAACAGAGCTTCACACCTTAATCTATGGTGTGTAAAAACTCCACCGTTGAAAATACAAAAGTGATAATGGTGTAAGCATGGCCAAATGGCCAGCCTCCAAGGTCTAGGGACTAAACGTCCAAAGATGAAAATACAATAGCAAAATGTCCTATTTATAGAGAACTAGAAGCCTAGGGTTTACAGAAATAAGTAATTAATGCAGAAATCTTCTTCCGGGCCCACTTGGTGTGTGCTTGGGCTGAGCATTGAAGCTTCCATGTGTAGAGACTTTTCTTGGAGTTAAACGCCAGCTTTTGTGCCAGTTTGGGCGTTTAACTCCAGCTTTTGTGCCTGTTCTGGCGTTAAACGCCAGAATTCTTAAGCTGACTTGGAATGCCTGTTTAGGCCATAAAATCTCGGGCAAAGTATGGACTATTATATATTTCTGGAAAGACCAGGATGTCTACTTTCTAACGCAATTGAGAGCGCGCCAATTTAGCTTCTGTAGCTCCAGAAAATCCACTTCGAGTGTAGGAAGGTCAGAATCCAACAGCATCTGCAGTCCTTTTTCAGCCTCTGACTCAGATTTTTGCTCAGGTCCCTCAATTTCAGCCAAAAAATACA
>NC_029793.2:101973417-101993030 GCF_000816755.2 Arachis ipaensis
TCTATAGGAACTCAAAATCCAGATAGTGTTATTGATTCTCCTAGTTAAGTATGTTGATTCTTGAACACAGCTACTTTATGAGTCTTGGCCGTGACCCGAAGCATTTTGTTTTCTAATATTACCACCGGATACATAAATGCCACAAACACATAACTGGGTGAACCTTTTCAGATTGTGACTCAGCTTTGCTAGAGTCCCCAATTAGAGGTGTCCAGAGCTCTTAAGCACACTCTTTTTGCTTTTGGACCACGACTTTAACCGCTCAGTCTCAAGTTTTCACTTGACACCTTCACGCCACAAGCACATGGTTAGAGACAGCTTGGTTTAGCCGCTTAGGCCAGGATTTTATTCTTGTGGGCCCTCCTATCCACTGATGCTCAAAGCCTTGGATCCTTTTTATCACCCTTGCCTTTTGGTTTAAAGGGGTATTGGCTTTTTCTGCTTGCTTTTATTTTTTTCTTTCTCTTTTTTTTTTCTCTCTCTTTTTTTTTGTAAGCTTTTCACTGCTTTTTCTTGCTTCAAGAATCAATTTTATGATTTTTCAGATATCAAATAACATTTCTCCTTTTCCATCATTCTTTCAAGAGCCAACAATTTTAACATTCATGAATCAACAATATAAAAAATATGCACTGTTCAAGCATTCATTCAGAAAGACAAAAGTATTGCCACCACATCAGAATAATTAAACTATTTTAAAATTTGAAATTTATGCACTTCTTTTCCTTTTCAATTAAAACACTCTTTATTTAAGAAAGGTGATGGATTCATTTTCATAGCTTTAAGGCATAGACACTTAGACACTAATGATCATGTGATAAAGACACAAATATAAATAAACATAAACATAAAAATTCAAAAAACAGAAAATAAAGAACAAGGAAATTAAAGAACGGGTCCACCTTAGTGATGGCAGCTTGTTCTTCCTCTTGAAGATCTTATGGAGTGCTTGAGATCCTCAATGTCTCTTTCTTGCCTTTGTTGCTCCTCTCTCATGGTTCTTTGGTCTTCTCTAATTTCATGGAGGAGGATGGAATGCTCTTGGTGCTCAACCCTTAAGTGTCCCATATTGGAACTTAATTCTCCTAGGGAGGTGTTGATTTTCTCCCAATAGTTTTGTGGAGGAAAAAGCATCCCTTGAGGCATCTCAGGAATTTCATGGTGAGGAATTTCCTCATGTCCATGAGTGGGATCTCTTGTTTACTCCATCCTTTTCTTAGTGATGGGCTTATCCTCATCAATGAGGATGTCTTCTTCTATGTCAATTCCAGCTGAATTGCAGAGGTGACAAATGAGGTGAGAGAAGGCTAACCTTGCCAAGGTAGAGGGCTTGTCCGCCACCTTGTAGAGTTCTTAGGAGATAACCTCATGAACTTCTACTTCCTCTCCAATCATGATGCTATGAATCATGATAGCCCGGTCTATAGTAGCTTCAGATCGGTTGCTAGTAGGAATGATTGAGCGTTGGATGAACTTCAACCATCCCCTAGCCACGGGCTTGAGGTCACGCCTTCTTAGTTGAACCGGCTTCCCTCTTGAATCTCTTTTCCATTGAGCGCCCTCTTCATAGATGTCTATGAGGACTTGGTCCAACCTTTGATCAAAGTTGACCCTTCTAGTGTAGAGGTGTGCATCTCCTTGCATCATGGGCAAGTTGAATGCCAACCTTACATTCTCCAGACTAAAATCTAAGCATTTCCCCCGAACCATTGTAAGCCAATTCTTTGGGTCCGGGTTCACACTTTGATCATGGTTCTTGGTGATCCATGCATTGGCATAGAACTCTTGAACCATTAAGATTCTGACTTGTTGAATGGGGTTGGTGAGAACTTCCCAACCTCTTCTTCGAATCTCATGTTGGATCTCTGGATATTCACCCTTTTTGAGTTTAAAAGGGACCTCGGGGATCACCTTCTTCTTGGCCACAACTTCATAGAAGTGGTCTTGATGCACCCTTGAGAGGAATTTCTCCATCTCCCATGACTCGGAGGTGGAAGCTCTTGCTTTCCCTTTCCTCTTTCTAGAGGTTTTTCCGGCCTTTGGTGCCATAAATAGTTATAGAAAAACAAAAAGCTTTAGCTTTTACCACACCAAACTTAGAAGGTTGCTCGTCCTCGAGCAAAAGAAGAAAGAAGAGAGTAGAAGAAGAAGAAATAGAGGAGATGGAGGGGGCTTTGTGTTTCGGCCAAGGGGGATGGGTGGTGTGTATGTTGTGTGAAAATGAAGGAGTGAAGATGGGTTTATATAGGAGTGGAGAGGGGGGCATGGTTCGGCCATTATGGGTGGGTTTGGGTGGAAAAGTGGTTTGAATTTGAATGGTGAGGTAGGTGGGGTTTTATGAAGGATGGATGTGAGTGGTGAAGAGAATGGTGGGATTTGATAGGTGAGGGGTTTGGGGAAGAGGTATTGAAGTGATTGGTGAATGGGTGAAGAAGAGAGAGAGAGAGGTGGGGTAGGTGGGGATCCTATGGGGTCCACAGATCCTGAGGTGTCAAGGATTTCTCATCCCTGCACCATGTGGCGTGCAAAACACCCCTTATTGCTAATCCTGGCGTTAAACGCTAGTCTGCTGCCCATTTCTGGCATTTAACGCTAGCTTCTTGCCCATTTCTGGCGTTAAACGCCCAGAATGGTGCCAGACTGGGCGTTTAACGCCCATTCTGCTACCCTCACTGGCGTTTAAACGCCAGTAAGTTTCTCCTCCAGGGTGTTTTGTTTTTAATATTGTTTTTCCTTCTATTTTTGCTTTTTCAATTGTTTTTGTGACTTCACATGATCATCAACCTATAGAAAACATAAAATAACAAAAGGAAATAGAGATTTAACATAGATAAGTAAAAATTGGGTTGCCTCCCAACAAGCACATCTTTAATGTCAATAGCTTGACAGTGGGCTCTCATGGAGCCTCACAGATGTTCAGAGCAATGTTGGAACCTCCCAACACCAAACTTAGAGTTTGAATGTGGGGGTTCAACACCAAACTTAAAGTTTGGTTGTGGCCTCCCAACACTAAACTTAGAGTTTGACTGTGGGGGCTCTGTTTGACTCTGTATTGAGAGAAGCTCTTCATGCTTCCTCTCTATGGTTACAGAGGGATATCCTTGAGCTTTAAACACAAGGGAGTCTTTATTCACTTGAATGATCAGTTCTCCTCTGTTAACATCAATCACAGCTTTTGCTGTGGCTAGGAAGGGTCTGCCAAGGATGATGAATTCATCCACACACTTCCCAGTCTCTAGGATTATGAAGTCAGCAAGGATGTAGTGGCCTTCAACCTTTACCAAGACATCCTCTACAAGTCCATAAGCTTGTTTTCTTGAATTGTCTGCCATCTCTAATGAGATTCATGCAGCTTGCACCTCAATGACCCCTAGCTTCTCCATTACAGAGAGAGGCATGAAGTTTATGCTTGACCCTAGGTCACACAGAGCCTTCTCAAAGGTCATGGTGCCTATCGCACAAGGTATTGAGAACTTTCCAGGATCTTGTCTCTTCAGAGGTAATCTCTGCCTAGTCAAGTCATCCAGTTCTTTGATGAGCAAGGGGGGTTCATCTTCCCAAGTCTCATTACCAAATAACTTGGCATTTAGCTTCATGATTTCTCCAAGATACTTAGCAACTTGCTCTTCAGTAGCATCTTCATCCTCTTCAGAGGAAGAATACTCATCAGAGCTCATGAATGGCAAAAGTAAATTCAATAGAATCTCTATGGTCTCTGTGTGAGCCACAGATTCCCATGGTTCCTCATGAGGGAACTCCTTGGAGGCCAGTGGACGTCCAGTGAGGTCTTCCTCAGTGGAGATCACTGCCTCTTCCTCCTCTCCAGGTTTGGCCGTGTGGGTTATAGTTATGGCCTTGCACTCTCTTTTTGGATTCTCTTCTGTATTGTTTGGGAGAGTACTAGGAGGGAGTTTAGTAACTTTCTTACTCAGCTGACCCACTTGTGCCTCCAAATTTCTAATGGAGGACCTTGTTTCAGTCATGAAACTTTGAGTGGTTTTAATTAGATCAGAGACTATAGTTGCTAAGTCAGAGTGGCTCTGCTTAGAATCCTCTGTCTGTTGTTGAGAAGATGATGGAAAAGGCTTGCTATTGCTAAACCTGTTTCTTCCACCATTACTGTTGTTGAAACCTTGTTGAGGTCTCTGTTGATCCTTCCATGAGAGGTTTGGATGATTTCTCCATGAAGGATTATAGGTGTTTCCATAGGGTTCTCCCATGTAATTCACCTCTTCCATTGCAGGGTTCTCAGGATCATAAGCTTCTTCTTCAGATGAAGCTTCTTTGGTACTGACTGTTGCTACTTGCATTCCAGACAGACTTTGAAAAATCATATTGACTTGCTGAGTCAATATTTTATTCTGAGCCAATATGGCATTCAGAGTATTAATTTCGAGAACTCCTTTCTTCTGATTTGTCCCATTATTCACAGGATTTCTTTCAGAAGTGTACATAAATTGGTTATTTACAACCATTTCAATGAGTTCTTGAGCTTCTGCAGGCGTCTTCTTCAGATGAAGAGATCCTCCAGCAGAGCTATCCAATGACATCTTGGATAGTTCAGACAGACCATCATAGAATATACCTATGATACTCCATTCTGAAAGCATGTCAGAAGGACACCTTCTGATCAATTTTTTGTATCTTTCCCAAGCTTCATAGAGGGATTCACCTTCCTTTTGTCTGAAGGTTTGGACTTCCACTCTAAGCTTGCTCAATTTTTGAGGTGGAAAGAACTTTGCCAAGAAGGCATTGACTAGCTTTTCCCAAGAGTTCAGACTTTCTTTGGGTTGTGAATCCAACCATGTCCTAGCTCTGTCTCTTACAGCAAAAGGGAAGAGCATAAGTCTGTAGACCTCAGGATCAACCCCATTGGTCTTGACAGTGTCACAGATTTGCAAGAATTCAGCTAAGAACTGATGAGGATCTTCCAATGGAAGTCCATGAAACTTGCAATTCTGTTGCATTAGAGAAACTAATTGAGGCTTAAGCTCAAAGTTGAGCAGGGATTGAGATGCTTCTCCCATAGAAGTCGGGAGTAGGTGCAGTAAAGTCACCAAGCACCTTCCTTGCATTGTTGGCATTGTTGTTTTCAGCTGCTATTGTTTCTTCTTCTTTGAAAAGCTCTGTTAGGCCCTCTAGAGAGAATTGTGCTTTAGCTTCTCTTAGCTTTCTCTTCAAGGTCCTTTCAGGTTCAGGATCAGCTTGAACAAGTATGCCTTTATCTTTGCTCCTGCTCATATGAAAGAGAAGAGAGCAAGAAAGTAGGGAATCCTCTATGTCACAGTATAGAGATTCCTTGAGGTGTCAGAGGAAAAGAAGAATAGAAAGAGGAGGTAGATAGAAGAGAATTCGAACTTATCAAGAAGGATAGAGTTCGAATTGCACCTTGAGGAGGAGTGTTAGTCCCTTAAATAGAAGGTTGTGAGAAGAGGGGAAGAATTTTCAAAAATAAATTAAAAAGATTTTGAAATAATAAAAAGAAATTTGAAAATTTGATTGAGATTTTCGAAAATCAAGATTGGGAAAGAAATTAAGTAATTTTTCGAAAAAGATTTTGAAATTAGAAATAAAAAAGATATGATTGAAACTTAATTTTGAAAAACATGTGATTGAAAAGATATGATTGAGAAGATATGATTGAAAATCAAATTAAAAAGAGAAAGTTTTAAAATTAAAGTTGATTACTTGACTAACAAGAAATTAAAAGATATGATTCTTAAAATTTAAAATTTGATCCTTTCTTAATAGGCAAGTAACAACTTGAAAATTTTGAAGTAAATCATTAATAGTAGCAAGGATTTTCGAAAATTATAATAATAAAAAATGGAAAGAAATTGATTTTGAAAGGATATGATTGAAAAGATATGATTTGAAAAATATATTTGATTTTGAAAAATTATGAAAATTTGAAAAAGATTTGAATTAAAAACAAAATATTCCCTCTAGTGTCATCCTGGCGTTAAACGCCCAGAATGGCATCCATTCTGGCGTTTAACGCCCAAAATCCTACCTTTTTGGGCATTAAACGCCCAGCCAGGTGCCCTGGCTGGCGTTTAAACGCCAGTTTTCCTTCTTCACTGGGCGTTTTGAACGCCCAGCTTTTTCTGTTTGATTCCTCTGCTGAATGTTCTGAATCTTCAATTCTCTGTAACATTGACTTGAAAAGACATAGTTTTGAAAATATTTTTGAATTTTTAATGATGAGAAACAATAAAAAATGCAACTAAGATCAAATAAACAATGCATGCAAGACACCAAACTTAGAAATTGACACTAAGATACATAAAATATTTTTGATTTTATAAATTTTTTTGTGATTTTTCGAAAATCATATGGAAAAGAGAATAAAGAGATTCAAAACTTTTAATAAGAATTCCAGGAATCATGAAATGTTAGTCTAAAGCTTCAGTCTAAAAGGATTAGACATGGCTAGCCAAACTTCAGCAGGACATTACATTCAGCAGCTAAATTGATGAGAATCAATCAGCTTTTGTGATGATAGGAACATCACCTTGAAACTCTAGAATTCATTCTAAAAAATAAAAAGAAAAGTACCTAATCTAAGCAACAAGATGAACCGTCAATTGTCCAAACTCGAACAATCCCCGGCAACGGCGCCAAAAACTTGGTGTACGAAATTGTGATCATCAACAATGGTGCCAAAGGACTTGGAGCTCTTTAAACGTGAATCACACTTTGTCACAATTCCGCACAACTAACCAGCAAGTGCACTGGGTCGTCCAAGTAATACCTTACGTGAGTAAGGGTCGATCCCACGGAGATAGTCGGCTTGAAGCAAGCTATGGTCATCTTGTAAATCTCAGTTAGGCAGACTCAAATGGTTATGGAGGATTGATAATTAAAAGAGAAATAAAACATAAAATAAAGATAGAGATACTTATGTAATTCATTGGTAGGAATTTCAAATAAGCGTATGAAGATGCTTTGTTCCTCCTGAACCTCTGCTTTCTTATTGCCTTCTTCCAATCATTCATACTCCTTTCCATGGCAAGCTTTATGTTGGGCATCACCGTTGTCAATGGCTACTTCCTGTCCTCTCAGTGAAAACGTTCCAAATGCGCAGTCACCGCACAGCTAATCATCTGTCGGTTCTCGATCATGTTGGAATAGGATCCATTGATCCTTTTGCGTCTGTCAGACGCCCAACAATCATGAGTTTGAAGCTCGTCACAGCCATCCCAACCCAGATACTACTCAGAATACCATAGACAAGGTTTAGACGTTCCGAATCTCAGGAATGGCCGCCAATAATTCTAGCCTATACCACGAAGGTTCCAATCTTAGATTAGAAACCCAAGAGATACACATTCAAGCTTGTTTGCATGTAGAACGGAAGTGGTTGTCAGTCACGCGTTCATAGGTGAGAATGGTGATGAGTGTCACATAATCATCACATTCATCATGTTCTTGGATGCGAATGAATATCTTGGAGAAAAAATAGACTTGAGTTGAATAGAAAAACAATAGTACTTTGTATTAATTCATGAAGAACAGCAGAGCTCCACACCTTAATCTATGGTATGTAGAAACTCCACCGTTGAAAATACAAAAGTGATAATGGTGTAAGCATGGCCAAATGGCCAGCCTCCAAGGTCTAGGGACTAAACGTCCAAAGATGAAAATACAATAGCAAAAGGTCCTATTTATAGAGAACTAGTAGCCTAGGGTTTACAGAAATAAGTAATTAATGTAGAAATCTTCTTTTGAGCCCACCTGGTGTGTGCTTGGGCTGAGCATTGAAGCTTCCATGTGTAGAGACTTTTCTTGGAGTTAAACGCCAGCTTTTGTGCCTGTTTGGGCGTTTAACTCCAGCTTTTGTGCCAGTTCCGGTGTTAAACGCCAAAATTCTTGAGCTGACTTGGAACGCCTGTTTGGGCCATCAAATCTCGGGCAAAGTATGAACTATTATATATTTCTGGAAAGCTCAGGATGTCTACTTTCCAACGCAAATTAGAGCGTGCCAATTGGGCTTCTGTAGCTCCAGAAAATCCACTTCGAGTGCAGGGAGGTCAGAATCCAACAAAAATAATACTTGAGTGCAGGGAGGTCAGAAAATCCACTTCGAGTGCAGTCCTTTTTCAGCCTCTGAATTAGATTTTTGCTCAGGTCCCTCAATTTCAGCCAGAAATTACCTGAAATCATAGAAAAACACACAAACTCATAGTAAAGTCCAGAAAAGTGATTTTTATTTAAAAATATGGAGAGAAGCATAAAAAAGTCAAAGAAGCAAAGTCAGCCATGCACGCGCGCGCGCACAAGGCGCTCGCGCGCACATCGCGAAATTAGCCAGGGACGCGCACGCGTACCGTGTGCGCGCGCGCCAATGAGGGCACATGACCTCACTAATGCAACACGTGCCTGGCGATTTGAGAGGGTTTCTGAACCCATTTTTGGCGCCAAATTGCTAAGGGAAAGGAATAAAAGGATGAAGGATTAAGGGGAAGGCATCATTATCATCACCTTTTGACATATAATCACTTTTAGTTTAGAGTTTTAGAGAGAGAAGCTCTCACTTCTCTCTAGAATTAGGATTAGGATTAGGTTTAGTTCTTAGATCTAGGTTTTTAATCTTTGCTTTCTTCCACTTCTATCTCTCAATTCCTTGTAGTTACATTCAATTTTCTTCTATTCCTTTGATTGTAATTTCCTTTATGTTGTTCTTATACTTTGTTGTAGATCTAGTATTGTTCCTTCTACATTCTTCCAATTCAATAAGAGGTAATTCATAATAAATGTGTCTTCTTTGCTTTTCTATTGTTGATCTCTTATTTTTTGTAGTTGTAGATTCTTTTAATTCTTGCATTTAATAATGTTTACTCCTCTTGCACTTTATGTGTTTGTTAAAATGTCTCTTTTAGTTTTAGTGTAGATTTTGTTCCTCTTGGCCTAGGTAGAGTAATTAGTGATACTTGAGCTATCTAATTCCTTTGTTGATTGATAATTGGAGAGATTGCTAATTGGTTTGGAATGCACTAAAGCTAGTCTATCCTTTGAAGTTGGCTAGGACTTGTAGCTCAAGTCAATTCATCCACTTGACTTTCCTTTAATTAGTAAGGGTTAACTAAGTGGTAGCAATGAACAATTCTCATCACAATTGAGAAGGATAACTAGGATAGGACTTCTAGTTCTCACACCTTTCCAAGAGCCTTTTATAGTTTTTAGTTTATTTTCATTGCCATTTACTTTTCATGCTTCTTATCCAAAACCCCAAAATAACTCATAACCAATAACAAGACACTTTATTGTAATTCATAGGGAGGACGACCCGAGGTTTGAATACTTCGGTTTATAAATTCTAGGGGTTTGTTTTAGTGACAAACAACTTTTTGTATGAAAGGATTAGTGATTGGTTTAGAAACTATACTTGCAACGAGAATTCATTTGTGAAATTCTATACCATCAAAAATCCGTTCATCAAAATGGCGCCGTTGCCGGGGAATGCAATGGTGTTATGTTATTGGTTATTGTATATATGTGAATAGTGTGAATATATTTGCTTTTGTTAGCTCTTGCTAGTTTTAGGATTTAATTTTCTTGCTTCTTATTCGATTTTGTTTTCATTTTCTTCTTGCCATCATGAATTCTCACCTTGGCTATGAGTTTGGTTATCAACATGTTGTAGGAAATGAGGACTATAATGAAGATGTGTATCAAGAATGGGATGACCAAAGGTGGGAGGAGCCATATGCTTATGATCAATCATCATGGCAACAACCCCCACCAACGCACTATGAAGAAGAGCCATTCTATGATGCATACCAATCCAATGGCTATGGTGAATCACCTTGTGACTTCCAAGCACCGCCACCATATGCCTATGACTCCCACCCTCAACATGAACCTCAACCATTCTCACAAGCCTTCCCATACCAAGCACCATCCTATGATCCCTACCCCTCATATAACCAACCACCCCCACCATATTCTTATGACCATTATGAGCAAGCGCCCTCAGAACCACCACCCTATCGAGATCACTACCAAGAACCACCTCAATACTCATCATCTCCATACCTTTACCAATTTTTTCTAAAAAAAAAAAAAAAGAAAGAGAAGAGGGCGTGGACGCGCGCGCACAACGTACGCGTATGCGTCCCGGTGCGGATGCACCACGAGCCACACTCCCGAGAGTTGGGCCTCACTTGGGCAAAAATTGTGCCTTGAGCCCAACCTGACCCACGCGGACGCGCACTACGTGCGGGCGCGCCGACTATTAGACCATGGAAGTTCGCGCGGACGCGCACCTGCCGCGTCCGCGCCGATTTGCTGCTGCTAATGATTGGGCCAAACCCCAGAGAGTTAAGCCATTTCTGGGCTAGCTGTAGGCCCCAGGCCCAACCCGATCTGCGCGAGCGCATGCATTGCGCCAGCGCGCCATTTCACAATTCCTCAATGTACGCGGACGCGCATCTACCGCGCGTGCGTCTTTGCGTGTGGCAACCAATCTAGGCCACGAACCCGAGAGTCGGGCGTGCCTCAAGCCCATTCTAAGCCTCAGGCCCAATCTCACGTACGCGTGCGCGCACCGTACGCGCACGCGCCCCTGCCTAATATGCCACCCCACGTTAGCGCGCACTGCACGCTCACGCATGAATCTCCCTTTTCCCCAATGTGCGCGGACGCGTACAGGCCGCGTGCGCGCAGGTCTGGTGCGCGACTCCTAGGCCAGTCTCCAGAGAGTTAGGCCTGAGTTGGGCCAACTCTAAGCCCCTAGCCCAACTCCATAAACGCGTGCGTGCACGGTACGCGCACGCGTCCTTTCCTATTTCTGCTCATCCCCGCTTAAGCGCGTTGTACGCGCACGCGTAGGGTCCACATTCTCTCAATGGACGCGGACGCGCAAGGTGCACGCGCGCGCCGATTCGAAAATAGGGATAACCCTAGCTCGCAAAGCACACTGCGCAGTCGCGCACCCCTTCCCCAACCTCCACCTTCTTCTTCTTCTTCCCCCCCAACTGCCGTCGCAGCAGCAGCGCCGGCCGCCGCCGCACGACCTACTTCCCCACAGTCCTTGGCCATCACTTCTCTTCCCCTCTCACCACCACCCGTTCTCCGGATAAAGGAAAAGCTATAGCCTCTACTTCCAAAAAAAGGAAGCGCTCCAAGACCCCTACACCCCCACCATCTGCTAACTATGCGAGGAACCCGCTGAATGAGGAGGAGAAAGAAAATCAGTTACTCCCGTCCACTGATCCAACCAAATTTCCGAATCTTTACTGCGAGCTACGCCTTTCTCGTTATGCAAAGAAGAATCTGAATATTGAGAAGAAGCTGAATCTTCCCAATGATGTGAGGCGTGCCATAAATGCCCGTATTTCTGAGCTGGGCTTGGATTTCGTCGATAGGGACTTGGGACGGATTAACATCTCGTGGGTCAAGGAATTTTACTGCAATTTCTTTCGACCGGGCTTGGATTCAGTATTCTTGAGGGGCAGAGAGATCATGATCACTGAGGATGCCTTGAGGGATGCACTGCTCTGCAGAGTTGGCACTCCTGAGACTTGTGCCTACCAGCAGGCAGAGGTAGCTCTCCTCTCCATGACTTTCGACTATGAGGCACTTAGGTGCGTGATTGCTACACCAGATGCTTCTTGGGTAATGGATTCGAGCAACACAAAGCCCAAGGGCATGCTATTTGCACATCTGACTAGGGAGGCTAGAACTTGGCAACAAATATTTGCCCACTATGTCTTCCCTACCACTCACTTTTCGGAGATTCCGATGGATATGCTGGTCTTGATTGGGTGTGTCATGGAGGGGAAGGAAATATATTTTCCCCGACTGATTAGGCATAGCATGTGGAGAGCTCATATTCGCGGCTTGTTACCGTTTCCGACACTGGTTACTAGCTTAGCTGAGCTACTGATGTCCCGTGGGAGGACGATGACGTGACACCACCACCTCCAGATGACGACGACAAGGAAGTTACTATTCCCTGGGGTATGTGGGTGCACGAGAGGCCCCCGACCAGCCGCCGTTCTCGAGCTAGAGCGGCAGTCGAGGCAGCTACACCATCTTCCTTGCCAGCAGCCCCACCTCCTTCAGCACCCGAGCCCACTTACCTACTGGTTCAGCATCTGTTTCGGTTCTTGGAGCGCGAGAGGCTTCATGTCAGACGCCGACTGGATCGGATGGATCAGGCCCTCATCTCCCTTGGCACATCTTTGTATATATTTTGATGCATTTCTAGTTTGCCCTGGATACTTTTATTGCTTATTTTGGATTTTAGATATTTTGATGCTTTTGGATATTTTTAGATGTTTTGGATGATAGATTCCGTACCTTTAGTTGGATTCTTCTTTATACATTTTGTTTATCTTTGTTTTTAGTTTGTAGTTGTGATTAGAAATCATACTTTGGATTGCAAATATTTAGTCACCCTTTTTGCATAATATATTGGTTTTAAGTGGAAAAGAAAAGGGTGAACTAAGAAAATTTTTGAACTTTTCAATCACAACAATGCTTAATCAAACATTGAGATTTTTCAAGAAGTTTAAATATAGGGCATTAACCCAATTGATTGAAAGAGAATTTTTTTTTGAAACTTGCTTGAATTTCATACCTTGTGAAGCATGTATTGAATTGAGAACACAAGCTTGTGAGACTTGAGCCTATTGATGTGGTTACATTTCATAACCACTTATTTTCCATTCTTGTGTGAAATTGTTCTCTTTCCATGATTGTGATCCTTGATTTGCTTGATTCTATATATCCGTTTATTTCTTGTGTTTGTGCATTTATATGATTGAGGCCATTCTTTCATTAGCCACTTACCCAAATAGCCAACCTTTTACTCCCCATTGTTAGCCAATTTTGAGCCTATTCTCAACCCACTTATTCTTATTTTAGCACATTACAAGCCTAAGGTGGAAAACCAATGAAAAGTCCTTGTTTGGATCTTTGATTGACCTAGGCTAGTGAGAGTGTTTTATTATTCAAAGTTGGTGAGGCTTGGGAACATTGGATGGGATAAAAAGGGGCAGTATACTTTTATGTTTAAGAATTGGGCACATATTCATGTATTGATTAAATGTAGAGACCTTATGCATTGATGTTCTCGTATTTAGTTTGAAAGAAGAAAAAGAAAAAAATATATATGAAGAAAAAAAATGATGAAAAGAAAAGAAAAAAAATGTATATAGAAAAAGAAAAAAAAAAGAGAAAAGCAATAAAGGGGACAAAATGCCCCAAAGTGAAGCTCAATAAGAATCAATGCATAAGTGTTGTGAAATGAAAAGAAAATGCATGAGTATGTAAGAAAAAGTGAAGAATGGGTAGTTAGAATAGCTCGCATTTGTATAGGTCATTAAATAGGTTAGGTGGGAAAGTCTATGCTAATCAAAGATTCAAATCCTAGTCCACTTGACCATAAATGATCCTACCTTGACCCTAACCCCATTACAACCTAAATGAAAGACCTCATGATGAATGTATGCATGCATTGAATAAATGTTGATTGTTAGAAGAAAATCAAATTTTGGAAAACATGATTAGAAGAGAATTGAGTGAATTAACCCTTAAACACTTGAGTGAATAGAGCAGATACACATCCGGTGAGGGTTCAAAAGTTCAATCACATGTGTTCACCCATATTATCTATATTCTTGCAAGTTTGAACTCATTTTGACAATTCAATACAATTGTGGTTTGGACTTAGTCCTTATTGCCTAGCTCTTGTGCTTACACATGCTCTCTTGGGAATTGATTTGTTTGAACTAAGCATTTCCAATTGCTTTAGATAATTGCATTTAGATAGGACTCATATAGTTTAGTAGCATTCAATAAATGTCATAACCCTTAGTTCCTTCTTACTTTAGCATGAGGACATGCTGAGGCTTAAGTATGGGGAGGTTGACAAACCCCAATTTGACGGTTTGTTTTGCATTGAATTTAGAGTATTTTGATAACCTTTTGTCACATTTAGCCTAGGAATTAGCATGATTTTGTTATCTCTCCCATGTTTGTGCTTAAGTGTAAAAACATGCTCTTTAAGCCTTATTTTGATGAATTCTAGTTCTTCTTTGATTCCATAAGATGCCTTGATGTGTTTGCTAGTAATTCCAGGATTGAAATAGGCTAGGCATGGATCAAAGGAAGCAAGGAAGGAAGCATACAAGTGGAGAGAAGCATAAAAAAGTCAAAGAAGCAAAGTCAGCCATGCACGCGCGCGCGCACAAGGCGCTCGCGCGCACATCGCGGAATTAGCCAGGGACGCGCACGCGTACCGTGCGTGCGCGCGCCAATGAGGGCACATGACCTCACTAATGCAACACGTGCCTGGCGATTTGAGAGGGTTTCTGAACCCATTTTTGGCGCCAAATTGCTAAGGAAAAGGAATAAAAGGATGAAGGATTAAGGGGAAGGCATCATTATCATCACCTTTTGACATATAATCACTTTTAGTTTAGAGTTTTAGAGAGAGAAGCTCTCACTTCTCTCTAGAATTAGGATTAGGATTAGGTTTAGTTCTTAGATCTAGGTTTTTAATCTTTGCTTTCTTCCACTTCTATCTCTCAATTCCTTGTAGTTACATTCAATTTTCTTCTATTCCTTTGATTGTAATTTCCTTTATGTTGTTCTTATACTTTGTTGTAGATCTAGTATTGTTCCTTCTACATTCTTCCAATTCAATAAGAGGTAATTCATAATAAATGTGTCTTCTTTGCTTTTCTATTGTTGATCTCTTATTTTTTGTAGTTGTAGATTCCTTTAATTCTTGTATTTAATAATGTTTACTCCTCTTGCACTTTATGTGTTTGTTAAAATGTCTCTTTTAGTTTTAGTGTAGATTTTGTTCCTCTTGGCCTAGGTAGAGTAATTAGTGATACTTGAGCTTATAGTTTTTAGTTTATTTTCATTGCCATTTACTTTTCATGCTTCTTATCCAAAACCCCAAAATAACTCATAACCAATAACAAGACACTTTATTGTAATTCCTAGGGAGGACGACCCGAGGTTTGAATACTTCGGTTTATAAATTCTAGGGGTTTGTTTTAGTGACAAACAACTTTTTGTATGAAAGGATTAGTGATTGGTTTAGAAACTATACTTGCAACGAGAATTCATTTGTGAAATTCTATACCATCAAAAATCCGTTCATCAGTGAACCACTACAGACTCTTTTTATTTTATTTTGCTACTTTTCTGTATTTTTCTTTTTATTTTTATTTTTATTTTCTCAGTACTTATATATTGCTATTTTTATGTATTTTTACTCTATTTCTGCATTTTGCACTTTAGTTCATATTTTAGCCATTTAGTTTAGTAGCAATTCTAACTTATTAGTTATAGAAATTGTGGATTAATTAGTATAGTTTACCCTTTTTAGCATAAGATAGCTTAGTTTAAATTGAAAATATAAAAAGGGAGTAAACTAGGAACTTGAACATAATAAGAAACAATCCACACGACTTGTATATATAGCATTACATGTTAGTTAGTTATTTTTTTTTACAACATTTCATCAAGAAGAAACACTAGAACTTTAAAGCCACCTTAAGTTTTACATTGAGAATAATGAGAACTTTTAATTTTACTTGCATGACATACATAATTGATAAATGCTTTTTGAGCTAGAGAATACACAGCCTGTGAGTTTTGAGCTTAATTGTATGGTTACATTCAAACCATAATTTTTATTCCTGTGTGTTCCGCCCTTCTTTTTTTTTTCTGATGTTCTTTACTTTGTTTTAATCTATATGTCCGATTATAGAATAGAAATACATACCAAGAGAGTAATTGAGGCCATTGTTTAATTTTAACTCACTTATCCCAAATTAGCCTACCCTTTACATCACCCTTGTTAGCCCCCTTGAGCCTTTAAATCCCCTTTTATTCTATAAACCACATTACTAGCCTTAAGCAGAAAAACAAAATAAAAATCCCAAGTTGAATCTTTGGTTAGCTTAAGGTAGGAAGTATGTATGGTTTAAATGTGGGAAAACCTATTGGGAACATGGATGATAAAAACAAAAGGGTAGAAAATTTGAAAAGAATAAAATAATTCAAAATAAAAAAATTTTTTTGGGAAGCATGCTCATGTGAAATAAAAATAATTGAATTACCATGTGCATTAAAAAAAATAAAGTGTTATTTTTCAGTAGTTGAATAAAGGGGACACAAAAGAATTCCCCAAATGTGAAATAAAGCAACGCACATGGGATAAAAATAATAAACATTGAAACATGAGCATGTAACATCAAAAGTGGGAAAATATGGAAAAATAGGTAAAGAAGCTTTGCTTTACAAAGTATGTATGTTAGGTGAGATCTTAGACTAATTAAGGATTCACTTATTAGCTCACTTAGCCTTATACATATACTCTTACCTTTACCTTGACCCCATTACAACCTTAACTAAAGACCTCATGATTTTTGGTATGTCTATATTCTATAATGTTGATTGGTTAGATGAAAAACAAAGTTATAGAAAGTAAGAATAAAAAGAAGAATAGAGTGATTAACCCAATAAACACTGAGTGACTAGAGAGCAAACACAAAATCTAGTGAGGGTTCAATAGCTCATTAACATATATCTCTGCTAAAATTATTAATTGTCTTGCAAGTTTATAAAATGTTTTTCTCTCCCATTTCAATTGTAAAGGCACTTTATCAACTATCTAAGGTTTGGCTATATATATATATATATATGATTCCTTGAGAATGTGAATTAATTCAACTACATGCAAGCTTTATATACAAGTGAATAAAAATTAGAATTGCATGATGCATCTAGGTAGTTGCATTTAGATTAGATTGCATTGCATGGCATTCCACCACTTTAACCTAAAATTACTCTTGGACTTAGCATGAGGACATGCTATTGTTTAAGTGTGGGGAGGTTGATAAACCCATATTTTATGATATATTTTGTGCTTAATCTGAGTGATTTATTCAATCCTTCACCCACTTATTCATATTAATTGCATGGTTTTACTTTCCCTTCCTTATTATGTGATGTATGTGAAAAACATGTTTCCTATGCTTTAAAATTAATTATTTTAATTACCTTTATTTCCATTCGATACCGTGATTAGTGTGAGGAGTAGTTTCAGATCTTCTAAGGCAGGAATGACTTAAAGGATGGAAAGAAAACATACAAAATTGGAAGGAAAGCACAAAATAGAGATTTTGAAGAAACTGGCAGCCACGCGATCGCATGGGCGACGCGGCCGCATGCCAGCGCGAAAAGGCATTGACGCGGCCGCATGACTGACACGACCGCGCGCCTCGAGCAAAACACATATGACGCGGTCGCATGACTGACGCGACCACGTGACAAGGAAAACTCCGAATGACGCGACCGCGTGACCCACGCGGATGCGTGATAGAGGCCACGTACCAGAAATTACAGAAAACGCTCATAGTGAATTCTGAAGCCCTTTTTGGCCCAAATCCAAGTCTAGAAGGCATAGACCAGAGGTTATGAAGTGGGGGAATGCATCCATTCAGGGAGAGTCTCCAATTAGTTAGTTTTCCATGATTTAGATTTAGTTTAGAGAGAGGTTCTCTCCTCTCTCTCTCCTCTCTTTAGGATTAGGATTTAGAATTAGGATTTTATGTGCTTTCAGGATTATCTCTTTTTATCAGGTTCAATATTCCTTTTTATTATTTTCCCAATTTTATTTATGAATTCTTCTATGTTACAGATTACTCTTTGAATTAATATTATTTGAGGTATTTCAGTTTATTATTGCTTTCTTTTATTTACATTATTGTTATTCCCATCTGAAGACATTTTTATTCCAGTAGATTTACTTTTCTCCTTTTGGTCTTGGTTAAGAAATCAGTAACTCAGGAGTTATCAAACTCAAACATGATTGATAATTGTTATCTTTGTTAATTAAATTGAACTTCAATAATCCCAATCTTTTCTTAGGAAATAAATAGGATCCGAAGATCAAACCAATTAATCCCTCGACCTTCCTTTGCCGTAGTAAAGGTTAACAAAGTGGAATTAAGATTCAATTTTCATCATCATTGATAAGGATAGCTAGGATAGGACCTCTAATTTCTCATACCTTGCCAAAAGTTTATTTACAGTCATCTATTTATTTTACTTGCCATTTAAATTACTTGTTCTTCATTTACTTTAATTGCTAATTAAACCATTCGCTCCTCATTCTTAAAACCCCAATTTACAACCTCCATAACCAATAATAAGAACATACTTCCCTGCAGTTCCTTGAGAAGACGACCCGAGGTTTAAATACTTCGGTTATCAATTTATTTAGGAGTTTGTTACTTGTGACAACCAAACGTTTGTACGAAGGGATTTCTGTTGGTTTAGAGACTGTATCTACAACGCGACTGTTTTTATAAAATTCTTTGCTGGCAAAAATCCTAACGTCAGTAACACAACGCAGAAGCTTCTTGATGTAAGTATATCGGCGGTGGTTGCGCCGCTCATATCTATCAAGCTTCCGGTGAAGATCTTCTATCCTTTGATGTGTGGATCTCAGTGGTGGTGATGATGAGCTAGAAGGAAAAAGAAGCAGCGGGGCCATGTCGAGGCTTGGTTTGTTCATGGGAAGGTGTAGGTATTTCCCGCTTGGGACCACATCGCCCTTAACCGGAACCATAATCTTCTTATCCTTGGCTTCCCAAGAAACACCCGCAGCAGCAACTAAGTCAGACACCAATGCTGGAAATGGCAAATTACCCCGGTCGTGAACTTGACTCATCGCTTGCTTGACAAGAGGCAGGATGTTCACTGGCTTCTCCGTGAGAACACACCAAACAAGCAAGGCGCGGTCCGCCGTGAGGGACAATGTTTTGGTGCTAGGTAGCACATAATGAGATAGGATCTGGGTCCAAGCTCTAGCTTCCACAGTGAGGAAGCGAGCGTCAATGGACTTAGGCCTCATCCGGAGTCGACCTTGGGTCCAAAATGCCTCTGGCTCAGCAATGACTCGGAGAATCGAGTCCCAATTAAATCCATACTTTCCTCGCTAACGTAGGACTTCTTGGTAGCCATCCATGTCACTTGGTGATGACAAGTCATCTTAGCCTAGTTTCACTAGCCTTTTTCTTTTATTTTCAATGGATTTATGCACTTTCTTGAGCCATAAGCAAGCCAATTGGGTAGATTTTCATGCTTCCTTTGATTTAATCAACCATAGATGAATTAATGCAATTTCATGAGGTTTTATGCTATAATTGTCACATATTATGAAAGAATGAATATCTCATGATTTTGAGCATAGCTTTGATGTGTTTGGTTTATTAATGATAGGTGAAGAAAGCTTGGAGAAAGGTTGAAGCAAGAAGGAATGGCTAGGAGGAAGAGAGGACAAAAAGTTTGAGCAAAAGCTTGCCTCAAACTTTAGCTCAAACTTTTGGAATAAGTGAAAACGAACCAGGGAGCAAAAAGCTTGACCAAAAGTTTGCCTCAAACTTTTGCGCAAACTTTTGGGCAAAAAGCTTGAGCAAAAGTTTGCCTCAGACTTTTTGGCAAACTTTTGGGAGAAAAGCTTGAGCCAACGTTTGCCTCAAACTTTTGGGCAAACGTTGGCATCACAAATCAACACCCTGGAGAGCAAAAGTTTGCGCCAACGTTTGCCTCAAACTTTTTGGCAAACGTTGGCGCCA